>NC_134547.1:1507391-1808369 GCF_050624435.1 Tenrec ecaudatus | reverse complement strand
AGACCTGGTGATCTGCTTCCATAGGATTACAATTGTGGGAACCCTGTGGGGTAGTTCTGCTCGGTCCTATAAGGTCACTGTGAAGCAGAATCGACTTGAGAGCAATTGGGCTTGGTTTTGATTTGGATCAATGAGTGGGAGGCCTTCTATGTGGTAAACAATGCTAGATCCTTAAGAGGTAATTACTATTAAAATGAACACCGTCTCTGCCCTCTTGTTTCTTAAAGACTAGCAAGACAGACATTCATTCATTTATCCCACAGTTTATTCCGATTATAGATGAGACATGTACAAGGATCCAGAGTTGCGGAGTTGACAGGAATGAGCTAGAAAGCCAAACCGTGCTTCCACACTGGCAAAGATGTTTCCTTAAAAGTTATCAATAGAGGTGACATATAATCCAACAGCCTCTCTGTTGTTAGATACTGTTGCGGCAACTCCAATACATGGAAGCTATGTATGACAGAACAGCACATTGCTCAGCCCTGCACCATCCCACAATTGTTATGTTTGAGATCATTGTTGTATCCACTGAATCAATCCATTTCATCTAGAATCGTTCAGAATGATGCCCATTGTCCCCATTGCCAGGTTTGGTCTCTTCTCATAATACGTCCAAAGTATGTGAGACAAAGTCTCATCATACTTGCTCCTGAAGATCATTCTGGTTAAAATTCTTTCAGACAGTGTTAGTTTGGTTTTTGTTTTGTTTTCTGACAGTCTATGGTACTTTCAATATTCTTTGCCAACACCATGATTCAAATACATCAATTCTTTTATGGTCTTCTTTATTCATTGTCCAGTAACCCCACTACTAGATATATATCCTACAGAAAGAAGAAGCATGAATACATGTAGATACATGCATACTTATGTCCATTGCAATATTATTTACAATAGCAAAAAGATGAGAAAACCTAAGTACACATTAATAGATGGATTCATAAAGTGTGGTACATATTATATGTAAGGGGATACTGCCTCATGTTAAAGAATCACTGTGCATCTGCAAAACATTTCACAACATGGATAAACCTGGAGGACATTATGTTGAGTGAAATCTGTCAATGATAAAAGGATAAATACTGTAGGAAACCACTAATTTTTAAAATCCAGACAAAGTTCAGACCAGAAAGAACATTCTTTGATGGTTACCAGGGTGGGAGAGAATATAACTAACTAGATCAGTGGTTCTCAGCCTTCCTAATGCCATGACATACAGTTCCTCAAGTTGAGGTGACTCCCCAACCATCAAATTACTTTTGTAATAATAATATAGCTACTTCATAACTGTAACTTTGCTACTGTTATGAAACCGGAAACCCCTGTGAAAGGGTTGTTCAATACCCAAAGGGGTTGCGACCCACAGGTTGAGAACTGCTGAACTAGATCGTCATTGGGAACTAACTTAGGGAAAGGCAATGCACAGTTAAAGGGAGGCCAGCATAACACAATCAAGATGAAGAAAGGCATTGGTAAGTATGCAAGGGTAAAAAGTAACAATTACCTTATTGCACACACAATCCTATAATAACTTTAATAACATTTATGAGTGGGTACACAGATAGATATGAAAGCTAAACAAGTGTGGGATGGCATGTGGGAGTACACCCATGAGCATGCACAGGTTTGGCAGAGGAGATTTCTACCTATGGATTTGTATGCGCTACAAGTAATTACCAGCATAGAAAGCCATATAATTTTCTGACCAAGGGTGTGAGGGGCGATGCTGGGAGAGTGTAGGGTGAGTGTGTTGGAAAGGGGGAACTGATTACAAGGATCCATATGTGACCTCCTCCCTGTGAGATGTACGACAGAGAAGGGGGGGAAGGGAGACTCCGGATAGGGAAAGATATGACAAAATAACAATGTATAAATTACCAAGGGCACATGAGGGAGGGGGAGCGGGGAGGGAGGGGAAAAAAAAGAGGACCTGATGCAAAGGGCTTAAGTGGAGAGCAACTGCTTTGAGAATGATTGGGGCAGGGAATGTGTGGATGTGCTTTATACAATTGATGTATGTATATGTATGAATTGTGATAAGAGTTGTATGAGCCCCTAATAAAATGTTTTTTTAAAATGACCAATACCGGTCCATTTCATCTCACTAACACCTAGGACATTGATCTTGACACGTTCCACTTCATTTTTGATGACTTGCAATTTTCCTAGATTTATACTTCATAGATTGCAAGTTCCGATTTCTGATAATTCAGTAGATTTTTCCCCCAGGTGTTTGTTCTCATTTTGAGTCATAGCCCATCAGCAAATGAAGGCTGTGCTCCCACAGGATTTAGTCCATTGACCTCATTAGAGTCAGCTCTACTCGGAGAAGGCAGCTCTTTCTCAGTTGTATTTTCAATGCCTTCTGACATACAGGGGCTCCTCTTCTGTCAGTTTCTGACAATGTTCATTAGGCCTTCAGGATCAGACAATGTTTCAGTGCTTCAAATCCACAAGGTCTTCAGAAGGTAATTCCTTCAAAGTGGGCAGCCTATTTCTTCTTCATAGTCTGTTCTTAGTTTGGAAGCTCTGCTGAAACTAACAGTTCACTTTGGGTGACTGCTGATATGTGAAATCCAAATGACATGGCTTCCAGCATCACAGCAACACACAAGCCACCACAGTACCACAAACTGACAGGTAAATTGTGGTCAATGAGAAAATCATATAGTTTACTATGCTGGGAGTGATACAATCCAGAGGAACGGCATTGCATTAATTGTCAAAAAGGCTAATTCAAGATCTTTTTTGAAGCACAATGCTGTCTGTAATAGGATTATATATGTCTGCATTCAAGGAAATCCAACCAAGAGATCTACCAACATCTTCAGTCTGAAATTGTATTGAGATGAATTGGTAATTATTGGTCATTGGAAGGCAAAAGTTGGAAAAAAAGATGAAGGAATAGTAGTTGGAATATATGGCCTTGGTGATAGAAATGAAGATAGAGAACACAAGATAGAATTTTTCAAAACCAACAACTTCATCGAGACATTTTTTTTTTAACAACACAAACTGACTATCCCCATAGGCTTTACCAAATGGAATACACAGAAATAAAATGACTACATCTGTGGGAAGAAATAATGGAGAAGCAGCTAAAATCAGGTCAGGTGAAGAATGTGGCAAGACCACCAATTGATTTTATGAAAGTTCAAGTTGAAGCTGAAGAAAATTGAAACAAGTATGGGAGAACCAAAATACAACTTTGAATATATCCTACCTGAATTTTGAGAACATCCCAAGAACAGATTTGTTGCCGTGAACACTAATGACAGGGGACCTGATATGAGTAGTTAAGGCAAATGGAAGAATCTTAGGGCAGCTGAGGAAAATAGACAAATTGATGAAGTCAATGAGCTGAACAGAAAATTTCAAAGGGCAGCTTGAGAAGACAAAGTAAAAAAAAAGAGTAATAAACTGTATAAAGACTTAGAGTTAAAAAAACAAAAAGGAAGAACATATTCAACATATCTTCAACCGAAAGAACTCAAGAAAAATTCACACTTCAAATTGCAAGATTTCAAGTTTCTATAGGCAAAATATTGAATGATGCAGAAAGCATCAGCAGAAGATGAAAGGAACACAGAGTCATTGTATCAAAAAGGAATAGTCGACATTCCACCATTTCAGAAGGTACCATATGAGCAAGAACCAATGGTACTGAAGAATGAAGTCCAAGCTGCACTGACATCAATAGCCCAAAACAAGTCTCCAGGAATTGATGGAACATGCATTGAAGTGTTTCAACAAATTGATGAAGAACTAGAAGCCTTCACTGGTTTATGCTAATACATTTAAAAGACAGCTACTTGGCCAACTGAGTAGGAGAGATCCATATTTGGACTCATTCCAAAGAAAGATGACTTAAGAGAATGCTCAAAATAAAGAACAAAATCATTAGTATCACATGACAGTAAAATTTTGCTGAAGATCATCCAGTAATGGTTGCATCAGTCCATTGACAGCTGCCAGAGGTTCAGGCCAAATTCAGAAAAGGATGTGGAACAAGGCATATCATTGCTTATGTCAGATGGATCTTGACTAAAAGCAGAGAATACCAGGAATATGCTTACTTGTGTTTCATTGACTATGCAAAGGCATTCAACTGTGGGGATTCTAATAAACTATAGTTAAACTTGAGTAGAATGGGAAGTCCAGAATACTTCATTATGCTCCTGCAAAACTTGTACATGGATCAAGAGGCAGGTGTGTGAGCAGAACGAGGGGATTCTGCCTACTTTAAAATCAGAAAAGGTGTATCCTCTCACTATACTTATTAAATCTATATGCAGAACACAGAATCAGAGAAGCTGAGTTAAATGAAGAATAATTCAGCATCAGAATTGGAGGAAGGTTATTAACAACATGAGATATGCAGGTGACACAACTTTGCTTGCTGAAAGTGAGGAGGACGTAAAACTATGAAAATCAAGGATGACAGCCTTCAGTATGGATTGTGACTCAATGTAAAGACCAAAATTGTCACACTGGATCAAGAGATAATGTTATGATAAACAGAGAAAAACCTGAAGTTGTCAAGGATTTCATGTTGCTTGCATCCACATCCAATGCTCATGGAAGCATCAGTCAGGTGATCCAAAGATGAGTTGCACTGGTAAATCTTCGACACAAGACTTCTTTAAAGTGTTGGAAAGCAAAGGGGCACCAATGTGTGCTTGAGCCAAGCCACCTCATAAGCAGGTGAAAGTTGGACATTGAAAAGGGAAGACTGAAGAAGAATCTGTGCATTTGAATTGTGGTGCTGGTGAAGGATATTGAAAGTACCACAGACTGCCAAAAGAACAAACAAAGATGTCTTGTTAGAAATATAACCAGAATGTTTCTTAGAGGCAAGGGTGGCAAGACTTTGTCTCATTTACTTTGGACATGTTGTCAGGAGAGACTAGTCTCTGGAGAAGGACATCATGGTTGGTACAATAGAGGGGCAAGAAAAAGCCCTTGACAAGATAGACTGACACTGGCTGCAACAGTGGACTCAACCATAGAGTAATTGTGAGGATGGTGCAGGACTGGGTAGTGTTTCATTCTGTTGTACAAGTCGGAGCCAACTTGATGGTACCTAACCACAAGAACAACACCACGAATATATTCAGGCGTCTAGTAAAACAGTTTGGGGCAAAGTTGTACAGATTTATTTTAGCCATACCAAGCACCTTGAAGGACTGAGTCACCGAGTTCGAGGACTTAGGGCAATAGTCTTAGGGGACATCGATATCAGTTGGCAAAACAGTCTGTCGAAACAAGGCTCTACATCCTATTTTGTTGAGTAGTGACTAGGGTCTTCAAAGCTTGTAAGCAGCCATGTAGGGTACAGCTATTAGTTTCTTTCCATCTGAAGCAAATGAGAGTGAAGAAGATCAGGTGCCAAGAAACAATTCGTCCAAAGGATGGAGGGTCATACAAAGCACAGCTGCCACTGTGCTGAGATTAGAAGAATGAGATGGTGCATGGCCACCAGGATCAACGTCGCACCAGAAGGGTCCTGGAAAGAGGGAGACAAAAATGTAGAACAGGATTCAAAATTATCGACAGACCAGAAAGGGGGATCTGATAGAGATGATTGAACGCCGATACTATGACCTTTGGACACCCTTCAAACCTGGTACTGAACCCACACCCAGAGAACACCAGAGACAGGACTATAAAGCGAACAGTAACACCAGTGAGGAACATGCTGTTCAGAACAATCAGCCAAATAGGACCCAAAGGGAAGCATTTCCTCAGACACAAAGTCCAGAAGCAGAGGAGGGCAGGAAAGATGGACAAGTGAGCCCTGGGAATCCAAGGAGGTGGTGGAAAGAGTGCTGTTACATGGGAGGAATTGCAACTAATGTTATGAAACAAAGTGGGTATAAATGACTTCCAGGAAAATGAATTTGCTTCGGGCTACCGCTGTTACTCGTTGGGCAAGCAGTTCAAAATCACCTGCCACTCAGCGGGAGAAAGACCAGGCTTCCTACTCCCTAAACAAGTTATAGTCTCAGAAAGCCATAAGGACCATTCCACCCTGTCTGATAGGGTTGAGTCTGGATCCAGTCCATTGACAGTGAGGTTGAGGTTTTCCAAAAATTTGCTTTGTAAACTTGTAAGCCAAAACCACAATAAGTTGTTCAAAGAAACTAAACGCCACTGTGCTTCATGGAAATGAACCTGGCCAAACTTAGTCCAGACATTAAACAAATAGTCACAAAACATAGAATATTGACTGAGCAGCTACTCCGTGCCTTGTTGGCACAGTGACCAAGCATCTGGCTGCTAGTGGAAGGTCAGTGATTGTAACGCGCCAGCCACTCCCAAGAAGAAAGTGGAAGCAGCCGGTTTCTATAAAGATGGACCGCCTTGGGAACCCAAGACAACAGTTCTACTCTGTCCTATAGGGACCACTATGAGTTTGAAGCAGTCTGACAGGAATGGGCTTGGTGTTCTGGTTCCTATGTGTCAGGTGCTTTTCAATATAAAGCAACTACCAAAAATAATTGAGCCAGACCATTTGCAATTGAGTCACTCCCAACTCTTGGGTTGACCCCACTCTTAACCATCATACCATAGGGTTTTTAAAGTGATGAGCTTTCCGGAGCAGATCGCCTGGCCTTTCACCAATCTTCTGGTTCATAGCCAAGGCCTCACGCGCCTGGGCCTCCCAGGGATTCCTACACTGGCTACCCACCAGCGAGTCCATTCCAAACCTACGCATTCCAAAGTTGAACTGTGTGGCAGGAGGTCTGCAAGGCTCTAACAGGTCTTTTTCTCAAGCACTTCTGGGTCAGTTCAAACTGCCAAAGTTTTCAGGTATCAGCTGAGCACGTAGTTGTTGATACTACTTATAAACTCCTCAGAGGACTAGGGTGGTAAGCAAACTACACTAGATAGCTCTTCTACAGTGTTTACAATCTAGTGGAGAAAGTGTGAAGGTATGTAAATGAGCCTGTTACTGTTTTGGTTACAAGAAATTGTATATTCAACTCCAACTAGCATAAATGAAAGATAATGTCGTGGTCTAAGGCACTACAGGTAGGGTTGGTCTCTCAAATACACTGAACTATTCTTTTTATTGATGCAGACCTGTGTCGTTTTCTTCCTGCCCAGCACTCCTCCCCATACTTCGTGCACAGATTTCTTCTTTCCTCTGAGGAACTGCTTACCTTCTGTTCTGGTCATCAACCTATTGCTCTGTCCACCACAGTTGGTTCCGAAATGGGCATATGGATCTAAACAGCCTGGGCAGAGATGCTAAAAAAAAAAGAAAGAAAGAAAGTTTAAAAATAGAAGCCAGAACTAAAATGGCTTACCTGAACCTTTACTCAAAAGGCCATTTACAAGAAACAACACAAGAGAGAAATAAACTTAGGCAGGTTTTCCTATCAGCATCAATTAGTAATGTCCATCCAATGAAGACAGCCAGCTTAGCATTTGGTGACCAATTCTGCCAAAACAAGAAAAATTAAGTGTGCTGAACCACTCAAAGGGCCCTTGGTGGCTCATGATAAAATGTTTTCTGTTAATCACCCAGAAGTGCTAAAGGAGAAAAGCACTTGCTGTCTGTTCCCATGAAGATCTGAACCCCAGGAAACTCTATGACCCGGTACTACTTGGTCATACAAGGTAGCTGTCGGTCAGAATGGGCACAACTGAAAACAGGAAGAAAAAGGCGCAAACAACTATAATAACCACAGCATGGAATGTATGAAATATGAATCCAGGAAAATTGGAAGTCAACAAAATGAAACAATGCATAAAGATCAATATTCTGGGCATCGGTGAGTTGAAATGGGCTGGTACTGGCCTTTTTGAATCATAATCATACAGTACCCCGTGCTGGGAATGACAAATTCGAGAGGAATGGCAACACATTCATCGTCAAAAAGGACATTTTGAGAGCCACCTTGAAGAGCACTGCTGTCTGTGATAGGCTGATACCTAATTGCGAGTAAGACCACTTAGTTTAAAGTTATGCATGAATTTTAAAGCCAGTGAGAAAGAAATTGAAAAACTCCACCACTTCAGTCTGAACTGGATCAAATATTCAATCAAGATGCATTGGTGATGGGAATGCAAATGTTGGAAACAAAGAGCAAGGAAATACCATGTTGGTGATAGAAACGAAGCTGGAGATCCCATGGCAGAATTTTGTAAGACCAACAACCACCTCATTTCAGATAGATATTTTCAAAAACGTAAATGGTGACTATACCCTTGGAATTCATCAGATGGACTATACAGAAATAAAATTGACTACATTTGTAGGAAGAGATGACGGGGAAGCTCAATATCAGCAGCCCAAATGTGGCCAGGGGCTATCAATTACTCATATGCAAGTTCAGGTTGAAGCTGAAGAAAGTTTTCAGAAGTCCACAAGAGCCAAAATATGACTTTGAGTCTATCCCACCCGATTATAGAGATCACCTCAAGATCACAGAGGACACGCTGAAGAGTAATGGCCAACGACTGGGTGACTTGTGGGATGAGATCACGATGATCACACACGTTTCGTTTCGAATTTGTTCATTCATTCATCGGAGGTCCCCTTCTTGAAGTTGTGTTGTATGTTTCTCTGTGTTTCAGTCTATGAAACCCAGGATTGATGACCCCATAGGGACAGCAAGTGGAATGAGGGTTTCAGGGGCCAGGGGATACAGTGGTGGTGGCGGAATTAAAAGGGAGACGATGTCAAGGAGTCCAGGAAGAAAGCAGAGTGTTTGGAAATGGATTGTGGCAGCAGATGAACAATTCTGCTTGATATGATTGAACTATAAAATGATATGATAGATGTATTAACTCCCAATCAATAGTAAATAAAAATGTTTGTTTAAAAAAAAGGCAAGAATGACGGAAAAGACCAAAATGGATATCAGAAGAGACTCTGAAACTTGCTCTTGAATACAGAGAGGCTAAAGCCAATGACAGAAAGGATGAATCAGGAGAGCTGGATAGAACATTTCAAGGGGAAGCTGAAAGAGGTGAAAGTAAAGCATTAAAATGAAATGTACAAGGACCTGGAGTTAGAAACCTAAACGGGAAGAACATGCTCAGCCTATATCAAGATTAAAGAAATGAAGAACAAGCCAAGCCTCAAGCTGAAATATGAAAGGATCCTCTAGGATCACCACAAGTCAGAACTGACTTGACAGCACCCAACAACGACACTAGGGTGACTATGAGTTGAAATTGACTTGATGGCAATGAATTTGGTTTGGGGATGAGCAAAATATGGTCTGATGCAGAAAGTATCAAAAGAAGATGCAACTAATACCCAGAATGACAGTATCCTAAAGAAATTGCTTGACACTTTCTCATTTCAAGAAGTAGCATATCATGAAGAAGTGGTAGCATTGAAGGAAGAAGTCCAAGCTGCACTGAAGGTATTGGCAAAAAACGGGAGTCCAGGAATTTAACAGAATACAAATTTAAAGGTTTAAATAAATTGATGAAGCACTGGAAGCACTCACTTGTTTATGTCAAGAAATTTGGAACACAGTTACCAGCCTAAAAGAGATTCATATTTTTGCCCATTCCAAGGAAAGGTGCCCCAACAATGCAGAAGCTATCTAACTATATCAGTAATGTCATATATAAGTAAAATGTTGCTGAAGATAATTCAAAAACAGGTGCCACTGTATATCAATAGGGAGCTGCCAGAAATCCAAGCCGGATTCAGAAGAGATGTGGAATAAGGGCTGATGGCAGATGTATCCTGGCTAAAAGCAGAGATTACCAAAAAGAGGTTTACTTATGTTTTAATTGACTATGCAAAGCCATTTGTATAGATTATAGCAAATTCACATGGCACAGATTGAAAAGTTCCAGAACACGGCATTGTACATAAACTAAGAAGCAGTCATTTGGACAGAAGAGGGGATAGTCCATAGTTTTAAATCAGGAAAGATGTTTATCAGGGTTGTATCCATTCACCATACTTCTTCAATCTGTACTCAGAGGAAATAATCTGAGAAGATGGACTAGATGAATAAATATGGGATATCAACATGGGAAAGGGAAAGTGCTATTGACAGCCTGTGATATGCATATGACACAACCTTGCTTGCTGAACGCAAAGAGGACTTCAAACACTTGCTGATAAAGATCAAGATTGCAGTCTTCAGTATGGATTACGACTCAATGTAAAGAACACCAAACTCCTCAAAGTGGACCAATAAACAACATCCTGATAAGCAGAAATGAGACTGAAGTTACAAAGGATTTAGCTTTATTTTGAATCCACAGTCAATACTCATGGAAGTGGCAGTCAAGAAATCAGCAATGTATTGCATTGGGTATATGGACTGTGCATGACCTCTCTAATGTGTTCAGGAGTAAGGATGTCCCTTTGAGGATGAAAGTATGCCTGATCCAAGCTACGGTATTGCCAATCACCTCATATGCATGCGAAAGCTGGACACGGAGTAAGGCAGACAGCGGAAGAATTGGTGCATTTGAATTATAGTGCTGCAAAAAATTCCAAGAGTACCATGGACTACCAGAAGAACAAACAAATCTGTCTTTGAGGAAATAACAGCCAGGGTGCTCTTGAGAAGCAAGGATGGCAAGATTTAGATTTACATACTTTGGATATGTAATCAGGAGAGACCAGTCCCTTGGAAAAGGGCATCCTGGTTGGTAGAGGGTCAAGGAAAAAGTGGAAGACCTTCCATGAGGCGTAGTGACAAAATGGCTGCAGCAGTGTGCTCAAGCACACCAGTGCCAGGCTGGGCAGTGGTTCTGTTAGGTTGTACTTAGGGGTTGCTGTAACTCTGGGCCAACTCGATGGCCCTCAGTGCAATCACATCACGAGTCAGAGTTGCCTTGATTACACCCGATGACAATTGTGATTCAATACTGGAGCATCCCAGGGAAGATTGATGGAGTATTCCCAGGCTTATTCCCAACAGGTGTAAGTGCCTTTCCCAGATCCTCACTCTGAAAAAGAAAATATCCTACATAACCGGGAATTAAGAGATACTGTTTCTGGAAAGCATGTTTTAAAGCCCCACAGAAATGCAACCAAAGGACTTCACTGGTTAAGATCTTCCCAAGTTTTGGGCACCACTCACAGGGCGGTGGAACTTAGTTTAGTAGGTCCCTGGATATAGACATTCATTCGAAGCAGACAGATATTCCAAGACAGTAGATATGGATCTAGGTAGATGACATTGCAAAGTGGGGAAATGCCACCCAAGATCATGGATTAACTCCCAGATGGTTTCCTATACTTCTTCCCAGGACTTCCCATCACTAGCTAGCCCACTTGTACTATTAAATCTGTTGTCTCTCTGTATCATTTGTAAGGTATCCAGAACTGATCTCCTATTAATAGTCTTAACATTATTCCATTCCAATAATAGATTTTTAAATGCTTTCATTCGATTACCACAAGCAGTAGCAGCTGCAGAATCGACTGCAAAAAACAATTACATTACAACACTCTAATACCATTAAACTCCCTGGATAAAGAATTTCTAGACAATATAATAGTCCTGGATTCATTTCTCACAGAACAGGGTGTCATATCTACTGTAACCAACACTTCTTGTTGAACTCAAATAAATAACCCTGGCTTAACCGAAGCAGAAATGACAGCAATAGGAAAACTACAGGCTGGCTAAAGTAAATAACATCTGAATCCAATTCTATCCTATTTTATCTTTTCAGTTGGCTTAATCTGGGATAATGGAGCCCATGGCACAGAGGCATTTTCCAGAGTCTAGGAATTATCCTTATGATGATCTTGTTAAATTCTCCCTAATAAGACGTGTTTGCTCAGAAGAATTAAATGTCTTGCAGAGCCTCAAATCTGTCGACGATCATTCATCGGCAACAACAAAGATGTTCCGAAGAAGCCAGAGATGCTGAGACAACATACATCTGGGCAAATGAAGATGAAGGCAAGTTCATGAAGAGAAAAGACTCCCCAGAGATGACAGAGCCACACATCTGTGTGGGCCCATCTTCAGAAAACAATCCCGAAGAGACAGCCAAAGTGGGCGGCTGAGTTAACAGTTCTACCCTGTCTTACAGGGTCGCTATGGGGTGGATTTGACTGGATGGCAGTGAGCATGTTAAGACCTTCAGAAGCAGGCCGCCAACCTGTCTCCCAAAACACCTCGGGGTGCGTTCACACCGTCAACCTCCCTGCTTAATATGAAGAAATTCTTTCTAGGGAGGCTTTTCAAAAATAAAGATGAGCTCAGAGGTTTCTTGGAGTGCACATAGGGAGCGCCAGTGGGGGTACAGGGTGTAGAGCTATGGTTCCTTCAAGCCATGAAACTTTGATGAGCGTGGCAGTTACCTAATCGCATGTCAACCTGTGAAGGGGTGAAGTCTAGCCTGTCAATCAGGTCATAGCTGTGTGACCTCATGTGGAGGCGCAAAGGAGATGAATTGCTCACTGGAGGTCAGACACACTCTCTGCTTCGTATTCCTGATGACAAGCCACATGGAGCTGTGCTAGAGTCTTGGAGCTGGAGGAGCCAGCAATGAGACGCTTCCACCGCCACTGGATTCACAACACTTTCCACCCATTGGCTTGTGATCTTTCTGCATTCAGCATCGCCGCATGTGTTTCATGAGTATGAAGAGGAATTTATACAGACTGATATCAGACATATGGGCTAATAATCAGACTTATGGTCTTGAACTGGATTGGACTGAGATGCTTGAGTAATATTCAGTTGCTCTTGCATATAAAGCTCTTTCTTATACGCATATGAGTGTCTATGAATTTGTTTCTGTAGTCCACCTGAACTAACACAATGCACCCTCCAGAATCCATACAGCACCCACTTTCCTGGGCGTTGAAGGCTTGGACCTACCCGTTCAACATTCTCCAACACCATCTCTGGGTCAGCGTCTTCAGAAGATGGTGCATTTGACATGCTCCTAGACATTCGGGAACTCAAGGTCAAGCCAGTTATACTCGGACATCGTCCACTGATGAGAAGACTGGAGGAAAAGGAGGAGGCATCTACCCAGGCATTCACACAACAGACAGTTTTGAGCCTGTGTAACATGGCACACAGGTTAAGGTGTGTCTGAGGTTCATAGGTGCGGCTTGTGCCCTGAGTATCTCTTGAGGGAGGGGAAGGGTGCCGTTGACCAGTTTCTTCTATCAATCATCACAAATGTCATCGCTGCCTGCGAGAAAGCACTCAGTTCATTGAAACTCGCTTTCATATTTCATATTCGAGAGCCCCTGGGTCAAGAAATGAGCCTCGCCCTCCCTACCCCACCCGCCGCTAGCCCAGTGGTTAAAGTGCTGGGCTGTTAACTGTAACCTTTGGTGGTTCGAACCCACCAGAGGCTTCATGGGACAAAGATGAGGCAGTCTGCTACTGTAAAGGTTTACAGCCTCGGAAACCTAACAGGCCAGTTCTGCTCTGTCTGTTGGGGTGGCCTTGAGTTGGAATTCAACTTGACAGCAGCAGTAAAAGCAGACTGTGTGATCTTACTCTGCAGAACAAGTGTGTGTGGGGACAGTGGGGGGTAGGGAGAGCAGAGTGACCGAGCCCACGGCAGGCCAGCATCCATCAGTGAAACAAGGGACATTCGGTTGCCATGTTCACGGAGTTTCTCATGATGTGTGAAGTGAAAGATTAACCAGCTTAACTTATCTTTCCGGGCCGATGCTATGGATAAGTTATCTGAAAGATAAATGTTTGGACAAGGACAGAGCTTCAGGGCTCACCATATGTGCTGTTTGCAATAGATTAACTTCTGCACACATGGAGCTAGAAGCTAAAGACACGACTGTCCTGATGTCTTTATGGATGGGGGCGTATCATGGGGTGCAGTGGTTACCAAAGACTGATGTCAGGGATTGAATTGTGTGCCCCCAAATATGTGTGGTCAATCCTCACCTCAGTGCCTGCAGTGTGAACTCTCATGTGAGTGAGAGTTGTTTTTGTTTTGTTACCAATACAGGATTAGATTAATGTGTGTTTATCAAGCCATATGTATGCTATATTTAATATAATGTAATATATAATATAATAAAACACCAAGCCCACTGACATTGATTCAATACTGACTCACAACAGTCCTCTAGGACAGGGTAGAACTGCTCCTGTGAGTTTCTGAGGTTAACTCTTTACAGGAGTAGAAAGCCCTGTCTTTCATTCATATTTATACTTACACTTCTATTTCTACTTTATATTTTAACTTATACTTATATAAGTTATACCTATATAGCTTATAACATATTTACTTATATGTTTATATTTATATATAAATCTCAGTACCATTGAGTCAAGTCCGACTCATAGAGACCCTATAGGGCAGAGTAGATCTGTCCCTGTGGATTTCAGAGACTATAACTCTTTATGAGAGTACAAAGCCCCATCTTTCTCCCAAAGATCAGCTGGTGGTTTCCAATAACTATCCTTGTGATTAGCAACTCACATGTAGCCAGTACACCACCAGCGCTTCATAAAAAATTAATATATATATGTATTTATATATATATATACAAATACATATTTGCGTGTAGGTACATATATATAATCTGTATTGCATATAACTGTATATACAGACATAAATATCATAGTTCAGATCAGGTGCACCTTATTCCTCCAAGTGACATCTCTTGCTTTGTAACAATTTTCAAGGGGTTCTGTTCTTGTTTTTTACCCTTGCAGATGACAGCCTAGAAAAGTCCATGGGGAAGCTCCACTCTGTCATATGAGGTCAGCATGAGTCTACATTGACATGACGGTACCCAGCAACACTAGCCCACGGGGGCCATTGACACCGTCCAGATGGAGAAGGAAGGTTTCCCCAGATGCCGAGGAAACGCCTGGCTTTCCTGCAGGCCGGGGAATGAGCAGCTATCAGAACCAGTTTTCAATGGGTCCCTCCAGCAGTGGCAGCATTGAATGCCCTTCTGCGAACCAAGCAGTTAGTGCCAACACTG
This sequence comes from Tenrec ecaudatus, assembly GCF_050624435.1. Classification (NCBI taxonomy): domain Eukaryota; kingdom Metazoa; phylum Chordata; class Mammalia; order Afrosoricida; family Tenrecidae; genus Tenrec; species Tenrec ecaudatus. The sequence continues at coordinate 1,793,440 of NC_134547.1, read as the reverse complement.
GCTCTGGAAAGTCAGCGCCTGGAGGGTGGACTTAAGTTGGATATCACCATCTCTGAGTGCCAACGAATCTGCCTGGTTCTCGCACAAGAGACTCTGCACTGCAGATGACGTCAACCTACTGGTCCTTGTAAAGCCCACCCAGTGGCCTAGCCAGGGTTGTGGAATGTCTAGCCCTTGGGCCATAGAAGCGCCATAGGAGTCTTTGATACCAGCTAAGGTCATTCGCTTCACACCCAAGAGAAGCAGTTCCAGCCATCACATCCCCAAACTCACGGCCATCAAGTCGACTCTGACTCAAAGCGAACCTATCGGACATGGTAGAACTGCCCTTATGGGTTTCTGAGATTGTAACTCTTTAAAAGGGTAGGGGTCCATTCGTTAAGTGTCTGACAAAATATTGCAGGCTAATTTTTAAGTTGATAATTGGATATGGCCCTTGAATAATGTTAGAAATATCCAAGTGGCCCTGGGCAGAAAAATGGTGCCCCAGCCCTGCCATATCCCTAGCTTGCAACTGCCTGCTCCATACAGAGCCTCTCTGACCAGCATGGCCAGCCCTCACGATACAAACAAAACCAGCTGCCGTCAAGTCAGTTCTGACTCATGCACAAGAGCAGATTGCAACTCTGCTCCAAGGGGCTGCATGCACCAGCCAAACCCAAACCCATGGCCACTGAGTCTAGAACTGCCCCATTGGGTTTCCAAGCTTGAGAAACTGTATAGAAGTCGACGGCCTCACCTTTCTCCTGTGGTGCAACTGACAGGTTTGAACTGCCATCGCTGCCAGAGGCACAGCAACATGGTGCAAGCCACGACACTTGGATAAGTTGTTCTGCTCTTCCGGATAGGCAGAAGTACAGCCACAATGCTCCTTCGAAGCCAGCATGGCGAGACTTCCTTTCTCGTGCTTTGGACATGTTGTCAGGAGGGTAGGTATCTTTCTTGCTTTACCAAGCACGATGGCCTTTTCCAGGCTCTGGTCCCTCCCGATGTTTCCAATTCCACAGGGTCATCCCAAGAGAAACCTAAGGCTTCGGCCTATGGAATCAGTCACTGCAAACCTTGTGAGTAGCAGCAAAATGTTGTCCGTAAAAATACAACCTAGGAAACACTATGGGAGCAGTGCGAGTGCGTCCCTCAGAGCCACTCTGAGTCCGAATGAGTAATTGAGCACAGGTGGTTGACCTTCCATTGCATGTTTTTTATTACTTCCGCCCCTACCTGCTGTTTGTACATGCTACATGCAGGCATGGCTGTCCCATTAATATTTGACCCAGAAGGCAGGAATTTCTGTGTACTCCTCCCCCGATGTGAACTGGGACTCTCATAGATGTGTTGTAACCCTGCAGATGGGAGCCAGGCTTTGGACATGGCCTCAGGAGAGACCAGTCCCTGGAGAAGGACATCGTGCTTGGTAAACTCAAGGGGCAGAAAAAAAGGAAAAAGAGGAAGACCCTTGACCAGATGGATCGAGGCAGTGGCTGCCACGACGGGCTCGGACACGCAATTGTGAGGATGGCGCAGGTCTGGGCAGTGCCGTGTTCTGCTGTGCACCGGGCTCGCTATGAATCGACAGCCCCCACAGCAACAAAAGGTCACCGGTGATGTGTGCCCTTCTGCTTGATTCTGTGCTGATAAACCCCAGTTGATCATAGACCCGGGACTGTCTGCTGTGTGCTCTGCTCAGAATGGCCCTTCACCAAGAACTGGGGACTATGGTGACCTCACAGGAGTTTCCAAACCTGTGACTTCTCAGAAGCAGATCACCAAGCCTTTCTTCTGAGGCACTTCCTCAGGGTGGGCTTCATGTCCAGCCTTGTTGGTTAGTAGCCAAGTTGTTAATCGCTTGTGCCCTACGGGTGCCCACTGCCCTGGGCTAGCTAGGAATGGAAAAAGCTGGCTCACAAGACCAGTGCCTTAGGAAATGTTGCTGTATAACTGACTGCCAGGAATATTAGAGGGAAACTTGTTAAATAGAGGAGGCGGTGGTTGAGTTGGCAAAACAGATGGCTGGCGTTTAGACCTTTCTTGCATTTGGGAAAAGGATGTTCTTCAAACGCTGGGCACGTTCTCAAGAAAGCCGTCTTCTTCATTAAGGAGACAGCCATGCGTACATAGCTTGGCCTCCAGGTAGGGGTTCCGCTCATGAATCAGAAGAAAATTCCCAGGGAGCCTGTAGATGTGAAATTCTCATGCAGACACAGGGCCTTGTGTTGATATTCTAATGAGAGTCCTTGGCAGACCCATCTCTCCAATCAACCTACCTTCTGCCATCCCACCCGTCAAAATCCTGCGGGGCCTCGAACTGGATCAAACTGGTCCAGTGGCTGCCGGGACACGTCGATGTTGCATAGCAACCAAGTCTGTTGCCTGTGGCATACTGACCCGAACAGAAGACAGGACAGCTGTGTCCCCGTCAGAGATGACAGCTGATGACTGCTCTGACTGTGGACGGCTCTCAGAGCCCTGCCAGCAATCCCGTCTCCATCACCGGGCTCCCGGCACCTTCGGAGGATGCACTGTGGCAGGACTGTTGGAGAGCAGCCTCGCTGGTGGGCTCTGGAGTCCTTGTCGTTGATGTGCGGTGCCGACGAGTCAGGTCTGACCCATCATGAGTTGATGCGCCACAGAATGGGACCCCGGCCGGCCCTGCGGCCTCCTGACAATTGTGTCTATGTTTGAGCCCATTGTGGCAGCCACTGTGTCCATCCATCTCCGTGAGGGCCTACCTCCTCTTCGCTGCCCCTCTACTGGAACAAGCACGATGTCCTTCTCCAGGGACTGGTCTCTCCTGATACCATGTCCAAAGTACGTGAGATGCAGTCTCACCATCTTTGCCTCCCAGGAGCACGCTGGCCATACCTCGTCCAAGATTCGTCCGTTTGTCCTTTTGGCAGCCCGTGGTTCTTTCCGTATTCTTTGCCAGCACTATGATCCAAACCCATGGATTCTTCTTTGGTTCTCCTTATCCAGTGTCCAACTTTTAGCACACATTGAGGCAATTTTAAGTACCATGGCTTGGGCCAGGTGCACTTCAGTTCTCAAAGTAACATCCTGGCTTTTCAATAACCAGTTCTTGTGCAAGCGATTCAACCAGTGCAATTATTTCCTGATGACGGGACTGTGGCTTCCATGAGCACTGGTTGTGGAGCCAAGCAAGACAAAACCCTTAACAGCTTCAATCTTGTGTCTGTTTGTCATGATGTGGCCGATTGGTCCTGTCGTGAAGATGCGGGTCTTCTGGACATTGAGTCGTCATCCACACTGAAGGCCGCAATCCTGACTCTTCGTCAGCAAGTGCTTCAAGTCCTCTTCATGTTCAGCAAGCAAGGTGGTGCCATCTGCAAATCGCAGGCTCCCTCCAATCCTGGGGCCACATTCTTCGCCAAAAAACCCATCTTCTCTGGTTGTGGGCTCTGCATCCAGATTGATAAGTATGTTGAAAGCATACAACCCTGTCGCACACCTTTCTGATGGTAAACCACGCCGTGTGCCCTTGCTCTGTTCACACAGCCGCCTCTGGGCTCTGGGGAGCAGCAAACATTCACGACGGCCCAGCCAGCTGCCGTCTCTGAGGCAGGCACAGCTGTGTATTTCCTCAACCGAAAAATCAAACTCACTGCCAGCAAGTCAACTCTGTTTCCTGTTATCATTCGTAAGTGCCCGTCACGTCGGCTCCAACTCACGGCGACCCTGTGTGTGTGCGACACTGCCGATCTGACTCAACGCCACCTTCTGTGGGCTTTCTGAGGAGGCCAATCGTTACGGGGACTCGGCTTTCCCTGGCACAGTGTCTAGTGGGTTTGGGCTGCCGACCTTGCTGTTAGTAAGTAGTCCAATGCTTCCCGAACTTGGGTCAGAGTGCCACCAGACAACAGATGAACAGTTCAGGGTCCGTAGACGGAGAATGCCTCATTGACGGCACTCTGGAAAGCCACACACTGCTGTCAATGCAGGGACACACATTCACTGCAGTGAGGTAGACACACGTGAGCAGGCTACAGTGGTTGGTTTCCTACCTGAGTCCGAATACCACAGGCAAGGCAGCCCATGTTCCCGGAAGCGATTACTGAACTGTGTTGAATGCTTTGAAACTCTTCTCCAAGTCTCTTCACCCCCAGCTCCCCTCTCTCTAGTCAGCTGCTATCTTGTCCCGGGGGAGGGGGAGAGACAGCTGAAGGAGCTCCCCAGTACTATTCTCTTATCCTTTCACAACCATCCTCCACAAGTGCAGAGCACAAGTCTGGCTGTGTCTGGTGTAAAACCCTTCCACATTCTCTAGTGTCCTGAGGACAAAGGCCCAGCTCTTCACCAAGTTCTCCAGACTCTTTGTAACGGGAAAGAGATCAATCACCCCAGGCTTCAGTCTCCTCTCCGCAGTTCTCCTACCAGCCCTGAGGGAGGAAAGACGCATTGAATTCATTTGGGCTTCTGACTTACAAAGCTGTGAGAGAGTGCTTTTGAAAAGCTAACTCTTGATCTTGGAAACTTCCTCAGGTGCGGTTTAAGGACACCAAAGAATTCTTCAAGTTGTGCAATAATTCTCATCCTCCTTTTCTGAATTATTTCTCCTCCAGTGACATAAAGCCCACTGCCCCTAAGCTTCCCAACTAACCCTTGACATTGCCGCTGCCAAATTGCTGCCATGGAGATGGTCCTTTGGCAGAGCACCATGTTCAAGGTGCTTGTGGCTCTTAGATGCACAATGACCCCCATGCACAACAGAACAAAACACCAACCAGTCCTGCGCCATCCTCACCATCGTCCCTAGGTCTGAGTCCCTTGTCAGGGGCACTGTGTCCATCCAGCTCGCCGAGGGCCATCTTCTCTTTTGCTGCCTCTCCACTTCACCAAACATGATGCCCTTCTCCAGGGACAGGTCTCCTGTGATGCCGTGTCCAAAGTGGATGAGATGAAATCTTGCCCTGTTCAAGGTAGAAAATGGAAATACAGTCACGGCTGGTTTGACCCCACTTCAGTTTCTTGGGTTTCTGAAGATCTTGCATTCTGCACCGATGGACGGTTTGTTTCAAGGGTGTGCCCACGGGGTGTCTCTGTCTCCCATTGTTGGCATTGCTCGCAGTATTTCAAAGTGCTCACAATGCTGTTGCCCACCAAGCCCACTTTCCTGCAGTCCTCCTGATTCTCCCTCACAACAACCGTACTGGACAGGGTGGGGCCCATTTCATTGGGTGCCCGAGGCTGTACATCTTTATAGAAGCCCCGTCTTTCTTCTGGGGAGTGGGAGATGGCGAGTTCAGACTGCCGACCTGGTGCTAGGAACGCGGTGCTTAACCCAGCGTGCCACCCACACAAAACCAACACATGGCCCATGCAAAACCAAGCCCAGTGACATCGAGTTGATTCCTACTCATAGCACCCCTACACAGGGTTTTCGAGGCCACAGGTCTTTACAGGGGCAGAAAGCCTCCTCTCTTCCCCAGGAGCAGCTGGTGGGCTTGAACCATGGATGTGGTTAGCAGCCCAGCTTCCACTGTTGCCTTGGGAAACCGACAACCTGTGATAAGACTTGTTGGGCTGTTTGCTTCATTGAGGTGGTCTGGAACGGCACTGGCAGTGCCCTCCGGAAGCTTTCCAGAAGTGATCTGTGATTGGTTGGCTTGTGAGGAGTTTCTTTTCTTTGCTTAGTGAGGAAAAACAAAATTTTATTTGGCTGATTCAGTAAGGGGAAAAGAGAAGTAGGACCTGCCCTCAAAGCTATGTCTCGATTTTGATATTTCTTTTTTTTGATAGTGGAAACCCCTGAGAGTCAGAATGTGGAGGTGGCCCCTGTCTGTCTGGTTCTCACACCATGCTTGCCTCTGGCAGTCCTTTCACTTTCCTCCATTCTGTTGCTGGAGACCTGCTTGAGCTTTCCTTCTCTGACAGGTTTCGGCCTTACCCAGATTCCGGCTGTGGCAGGTTTTCTTTAACTATGTTTCCCCTTAGTTTCTAGCAAATGCTAGGCATGCATTCCCATACCCCACGAGAGAAAGAGAATCAGCTTCTTCCGAAGAGAGAGAACTAGGAGCTGGGCCAGCCCAGACAGCCTAGTCCTTCCCAAACCCCAGGGACTGTGGAGGATTAAGTCCAGGGTTAGTTATCGCTCTCCTTCCTGCTTCTTGGGGCCTCCAGCTCTCCACCCCCACAGCTGTCATTTGATCCCTGGGCACATCTGCAAGCTCAGTAGAGGGATACACATGTGACTGCCTTCCCTCTGGACGAGCCTGCCCAGCAACTCCTCCACAGTCCTGGTGACACAGGGTCCCACGTTTAGAGAAGGGAGTTTTTCCAGCCACCTAGGGTGCAAGGTCCAGCTGTCCTCCAAAATGTCTTTGTATGTGTGTGACACAGGCACATATCTGTCAAACTTACACACACACGTAAACACACATAAATACATACGTATATGAACACAAAAGACATGTACTTACAAACATAAACACATACATATACACTTAAACACAGGCATAAATAAATACATATGTACTTACATACATGCGCACACATAAACACATATAGTACACACATGTAAATACACACAAGTCTACTTACACATACATACATCAGTGTACACTTACATATGTACACTCACACATAGGGGGCTTCAAAAATTCATGGAAAAATTCCATATCTCTTAATTCCATTTTCCACAAACTTTTCGAAGTCCATTCACTCACTCAACTGTCATCTAGTTGATGCCAACTCACAGTGAACCTATAGGACTGCCCCCATGGGTTTCCGAAGCTGTAAATCTTTACACGAGCTGACTGCCTCATCTTTCCCCTAGAGATTGACTAATGGTTTCGAACTGCTAGCTTTGCAGTTAGCAGCCCAACACCTAACCACTAATATATAATATATATACACATTAACCTACATTCTGCTAATAGATACACATATGTCATACACACACACACACACACACCCCTCTAAGGAGCACTCTGGCCACATTTTTCCCGAGACAAATCTGTTTGGTATTTTCTATGCAGTCCACGGTACTTTCAATGTTCTTTTGCTGGCACCAACAGTTCAAATGCGCCGATTCTTCTTCCGTCTTCCTTCTTCAATGTCTAACTTTCGCATGTGTCTGAGGCATGTCAGGTGAGGCCAATCCCTGGAGAAGGACATTATGCTTGGTAACATAGAGGGGCAGCAGCAAAAGAAAAACCACAAGCGGGAGGCCCTGGACGAGATGGATGGACATAGTGGCTGCATCAATGGGCTCACTCATAAGAATGGCTGTGAGGACGGAGCATGGTGCAGGGCCGTGCGATGGTGCCTTTGGCTTGGCGCAGGGTTGCTGTGATCTGGAACGATTTCATGGCACCTAACAGCAACGAACCTCTATCTCTGCCTCTACCTCCTCCTATCTTTTTTACACATCCAGTCACTACGTGGAGGAGCCCTGGTGGAAAAATAGTGGTTACACATTTGAGCTGCCAACCTCGAGGTCAGCAGTTCAAAGCCACCAGCTGCTCTGTGGGGGGAAGATGAGGCTTCCTTCTCCTGGCAAGAGTCACAGGCTGGGAAACCCCCAGAGGCAGTTCTACCCTGTCCTACAGCGTCCTTATGAGTCAGAATCCACTCTATAGCAGTGAGTTGGCATTGCTTTTGTCAGTATATTCTGTTAATATAAGCATGTGTTTTATATATGTAGCTAATATGTGCAAACTCCGTGCGTACAGTTATATCTGCACACAGATGTCCATAACTATACACATATGCAGGTTAGGGGCCATCAGGTAATAGATATCGCTATCACATGTGCAGGTCAGGGGCTTTCAGGTCAGTCTGACACACTTTGGGTGACAGATGCAGGAGAACTGTCTGGTGGAGTTTTCAAGGTTGTCGCCTTTAAGATCTGCTTCCAGTCATTTCTTGGATATGAACTCACTGGGTCATAGGAACAACACCTGGACTCCTGGATTCTCAAACCAGGACCCTTCCTCCCCTTTCTGGCTGGACGGCATTCCTCAGGCCCTTCCCCTGCCGGAATCCTGTGGCTTGGGGGAAGTGCAGACGGTCAGCGCTGGTTCAAACCCCTCCATGTCCTGGAGACCCACTTTCTAAAGGGCACTCCCAAAGCTGGCCAGACCCACCGCCACCCAGGTCCCGTCAGTTCCCGTTGCCGGTGGCCCTGAAGGTCAAGGTCGCAGCACACTGCTCCGTAGCATGTCCTGCAGCTCATCTTTATGGAAGCCGACAGCCTCCCCTTTCTCCCACGTCCTTTTTGAGTGTCGTCCTCAGAACTTTGGGGCTACAATCCTCAAGGTCCGTGTTTCAAAACCGTCAGCCGCGCCCTGGGGAAGAAAGGGCTTTCTACTCCCGTGTCCCTGTGAAGAGCCGCTGTCTCAGAAACCCACCAGGGCATTCCACCCTTTCCTCTCTGGTCTCTGAGTGGTCAACAGGAAGTGTGGTTTGACAGTTTTCAGAGCTTCTTAGCCACTGCACCCACAGCAGGCTTTCGTCAAAATATCTCAAACAGTATCTCAAAATGATATCTCAAAATATGGAAATGTTAGGGGCAGCTCTCCTCTGCAGCCAACAAGAACTTGAGTGTGTGTTGGGGGTGCGTGTGGGGGTGGCTGTCTGTGGAGCCAGGCAAAGGGGCTCAGGCATCTCCCTCTGCTGGGGTGTGAGATGCAGGCTGGAGTCACACACAGCCTTCCCCGCCCTTGGAAGGGCCTCAGCCCTGCTGAACCCAGCTAGAGGGATGAAGGGCGGGAGGCCCCGGACTTCCTTGGGTCCGCTCTGCTCAGGAACATCTCTTGGGAGAGCAGGCGGGCCAGAGGCCCAAGCTCCATTAGTCCTGGGCAGGCCTGGCTGGCTGAGTGGGCTGTGGCCTTCCAGAAAGGACAAGGGGTGCAGGGCCTTCAACTGGGAGAAGGTGGGTTGCTTTAACAGAATGCAAAGCCGGAGAAGATCGCACGGTGCCTCGTAACACTTACGCGTGAACAGCGCGGTGCTCTCCCCTACCCCACCCCAAAATCTGAGTCCACAGCGGCTGCAAGGCATGGGGGTATATGAAACTTTCTGAATTTCTAGACCCAGAGGCGGGGTGGGGGGGGGGGCACTAACAAACTGTGCCATTGTGAGTTGATTCCAAATCATAGCCGCCCCCTAGGACGGGGTAGAACTGTCCTGTGGGTTTCTGAGACACTGTGGGGGCTGCACCCATGAGCTGGAGCACAGGGATCCTTGTGAGGGGGGCCCAGGACCAGGCAGTGCTTCATTCTGCTGTGCCCAGGCAGGGTTGCTATGGGGCGGAACCGACTTGTCGGCACCTAAGAAGAACAAGTCTCTGGGGAATAGAAAGCCTCCTCTTTCCCCCACAGACCCAGAGAGGATGAACCATAGTGCCCCCGATAAAGCTCAAAACCAAGCCAAACCAAACCCCTTGGCCATCCAGTCTTATTCTGACTGTCTGCTCTGCAGTTTCTCTTGCAAACAATGGCTCGCTCTCTCTCCATCCTTCCTCTCCACACCCGTGTCCACAGATCCAGAGACTCATCAGTCGCAAGGTACAGGCCATCCTGTCGTTGTTAACAGCTTTTTAAATGTTGTGTTTCTTATTTGAATTATATTATTTACCTCTGAACTTCTCTACTCTGACATTTCTGCATATGTTTGGTATACAAAAGCCTGGTGAGGGTAAAGACTTGGTGGCCAAGAACGGATTCATCTGTTTTCAGTTATTTCTTATGGGAAAGATTGATTCGGAACTCAACTGCATCGCTTCTCGACACTCCTGGAATGGATTAGCATCAAGGTCCAGGGTCCTACTGTAGCCTGAAACAGCAACACTCAAAACTCCCTCCCATCAAGCTGGTTCTGACTCCAGGCCACCCTAGCGTTAGAATAGCCCCTGTGGGTTTCTGAGACGGCAGCTCTTCACGGATTGATAGCTTCATTTTTCTCCCAGAGACCGCTGACCCTGGGTTAGCAGCTCAACACATATCCATTATCCCACCAGGACTCTTATTTCCTATTTTCTCCATCTCGAGGGTTTATGTGCTGGGCTGCTAACTACTGACCTCTAGCAAGATTGTGGGATTGAAACCACCAGCAGCTACATGGGAGAAAGATGGGGCTTTCTACTCCCATAAAGAGTTCCAGTCTCGGAAACCCATGGGGGCGGTTCTCCCCTCTTCTATGGCGTCACAAGAATCGGCACCGCCTCACCAGCAGTGAGTTTGGTTTGGGAGGGAAGGTTTAGTTGCTATTTTCTAAGCATGTATGTAAAGGCCATCTAACCAAACTGCGGCACGCATGCACAGGGCCGCACGTCCTTCCTGCTTGAGTCTGTATACAACCCATTGGAGCTGGAGCTGAGGCATAGCTTCCCTGTTTTCCACCTGCCAGAGACTGCTCCTACAAGGCAAGGATGACAAGACTTTGCATCACGTACTTTGGACATGCTATCAAGAGAGACCAGGCCCTGGACAAGGTCCTTGTGTTTGGGTCAAGTTGAAAAAAAAACACCCCAAAACTCACTGCCATTGAGTTGATGCTGACTGTTAGTGACTCTCTAGGGTGGGGTAAAACTTCCCCTGTGCGTTTCCGAGATTGTAACTCTTATGGGCGTAGAAAGCCTGGTTTTGAACTGCCTGACCTCGCAGTCAGAAAGCCTGTGAATAACCATAACACCACTAGGGCTCCTTCATAAAGCAGAGAGGCAGTGGGGGAAGAGGAATATCCTTGATAAGGTGGATTGACAACGTGTCTAAAACAAGAGCCATTGCGAGAATGGCACAGGACTGGGTGGTGTTGCCGTCTGTTACGAGCCACAGCCGACTGGACTGCCCCTAACAACTTTCCAATTCAACATCTGTCACGTGTACAGGTGAGCGACCTCAGTCATGTGGAGCAATCACCACCAATATCCATCGTCAAGTTTTCCACTTCTTTATAGAAACACAGTGGTTCCTGAACAATAAATTCCCCTTTCCCCTGCTCCCTCCCACCCCTAGAACCAATTCTTTCAATTCCTTCTTCTAAGACTCAGTGGCAGTTACATAATCTACTGTCAACTTGAGGAAGGGGTGGAGTCTAGCCCGTCAATCAGGTCGCAGCTTGATGACCTCGTTTGGGAGGCACAAACAGAGCTAAACAGCTCACTGGAGCCAGATACTCATTCTCTCCCTGGGAGACCTTCCTGTTGACAAGCCACGTGGAACTACACTGATAGAGCCAGAGCTTGGAGATGGAAGAGCCATGTGGAGACTCACACCAGTGCTGAGATGCTTCCACCACCACTGGACCCACAAGACTTTCCAACCACTGACCTGTGATCTTCCTGCATTCAGCATCATTGCATGTGTTGCGTGGATCTGCAGAAGAATTTGTAGACTGGTAAAAGACATATGGGCTGATATCAGACTTATGGACTTGATCTGGACTGGGCTGGGATGTTTTTTCAATATACAATTGCTTTTTGATATAAAGTTCTTTCCTATACATGAGTCTCCCTGGATTTGTTTCTCTAGTCTACCTGGACTAACACAGTATTTCATATCACTGAGCTCTGACAATAATTGTCCTTTTGTGATAGACTTAATGTCACTCAATGTTTTCAAGGACTATCCATGTTTCAGAGTGCACTAGGGCTTCAAGTATCTCAATGTCCAAATAATATTCCATTATGTGTATGTACCATCTTTTGTTTAGCCAGGGACATTTAGGTTGTTTCTGTTGTGAACTATTTTCGAGATGTAGTTTCAAAATTGACCCCACCCACCTCCAGAGAAACCCAATCAAGTCATGTGTGCAACAAATAGTACACAGTAGAGCCAAGAGTTGAACACCGTACTGCCTCCTCTTTGAAGCATTGATGACTTGCGGTCTCCATGTCAATATATGTGTAAGACAATTTGATGATCAACGTGGTCCCGGAAACATCTGATCATATGTCATGTGAATCAGTAAAGAATTTCAACCTTTACCCACTACTACTGACCCCGCCCGCCCTTTTTGGTTGCTGTGCTTGAAGGTCTAATGTTTCTCTGTACCAATCTCTCTTCCTGGATCCCATTCCCATCTCTGTTCAAGAGCTTCCGTGATTTCCACATTCTCCACCCTCCAGCATCACCCAATCACCCCCCTCTCCTGGGACACAGATGTGCTGTGTGGTGTTGGCCTAAAAAGTCCACCCTGACCCCCCACCAAACTCTCTTCAGCTGCGACGCTCTGTCCCTGCTGCCCTGTAGGGTGGAGTCTATCACCCCTATCTCTACTTCTGTGTTTCCTCTTCTCTCTAAACCCCATTTCAATCAAGTTTTCACCCACACGACTCTATTGAATGCAACCCAGGGATAGTTTACACCTTCCATTCACTTAGCTGCTAACCGAAATGTTGGGGGGAGCCTTGGTAGTCGATTGCCGAAAAGTCGGCCTTTGAAAACTCTTGTGGAGCTCAGTTTCACTCTGAAAATCATGGGGTCAGCTTGAGTCAGAATGAACTCAATGGCAACTGCTTAGCCTGCTGGTTGACTGATCCAGTAGCTGAATATCAGTTCTAAGGAACATTTAACATATTCGTCATCCTCACCTGCCTTCTTCTTCTTCTTCTTCCTTCTGAATAACATGTTGTTGTGTTTTGGGTTGAACTTGATGCAGCAAACTTGGTTCCCATTTGGCAATTTTTATTCATATTGTTCAGTGAAATGGGCTGTGTCTTTGACAATGTGCCGGCATTCTCATTATTTCCATTTTAGGGGTTCTGTTCCCATCAATCTAACTTCCCTCACCTTCCCTACTCACTGTTGCTTTAGGGTAAATTTTGGGTGTTTGGTCTTATAATCCCAGTTGTTGAAAACAACAACACCCCCCCCCCCCAAAAAAAAAAGCTCAGTATTCACTAGTGAAAAAGCATTATCATTTTTTGGGAGAGAAAACATAAGTCACCTCCACGGGGCCTTTGGTAATCCTAGTATTGTTAAACTAACCAGTGGCATAGAATTTAGACTACGATTGAGATAGGGGGCACATTCATAGATGGAGAAGCTTTTTTCTATGAAAATCATGGGTTGCTCCTTTATGCAGATTAAAGAACCAAAGGGACTGAATTCTGTTAAAGGACACACCAGGGGGTTAGACACCAAGCACAAAGTTCAAGGACACCCATTCCCTAAAGCAGAGCTCCATCTGCAGAACTAAAGCACGTCTTAAAAAGCAAGTGTGAAAGTGGCAGGCATACATCGCCGATTATTGGGCAACGTCAAAAGCAAGAGGTTTGCATTGAAGCTAAGACTTTCGGATCCACAACCTTAGGGCAGCAGTCTTCCTGTCTTCTCGCTCCGTAGGGGGTTACCACTTGAAGTCCCAAGAAGAATCTGCAGCAGGGACGTTTAAGGTAAAGGCGGGTTCCTGCCGGTGTTTTCAGACTCAGCTCTCCTTTGTGGTATGCTGCATGTCCGGAGAAGACAAGATCTATAAAGGCCAGGGGCCTCGTAAAGTAGGCCAGCAAGGGCGGAGAAAGATTCTTTTCTCTTGGAAGATCATAAAAGACAATGCCAAGTATTTTCCCCAGGGGCAAGCCACCTTCTCCTCCCCCACCACCCCCAACAGAATTGTGATCTTCTTTGAGACGGACACACCCTACCCCTCCTCTTGGTCAGGAATCTCCAAGAGAGTGTTTTGAACACCGATGGCCACTTTCTGGACAGAACGCAGACCGCATTTCACCGGTGTCGCCAGCCTACCACTGGAATGCTCTCTGGTTTTCCTAGCAGCAGCCACGCTCAGCTCCGGTAACCTTCACCTCCTGCTAGTCATCCCTTGGGCAGCCTTTCCCATAGTGACTCGCCACGGCTTCACGACCAACTCGATGGCAGCAGGTTTAGGATTTTAAAAAACAAAACAAGAACATGCACCTGTGTGCATATGGGGTGCACGTGTACACCTATGGGAAAACCCACCTTCCTGTTCATTCAGACACTGATGACGGAATAACAACGCACTTCCGCATGCTCCTCTACATTCCACACGCGGTTTCAGGCCTTCTCAGCACTCTCTGATCGTGAGGCCTCAGGGTTGTGTGTTCTCCACATTAGCCTCTTCCCAGCTCTGGGAGACGGCATCCAGTTGACCATGGTCTCTGACTCCCAGGGGAAGAAGCTGAGGGGCAGGAGAGGGAAGGCATTTGTTACTAATTGATGGGGTCCCCAGGTGATATAAACTGTGAAGCCTTTTGCTTCCCGACCGACAGTGTGGTGGTGTGAGCCCGCACAGAGGTGCCTTGGAAGAAGGGTCCAGCGACTTGCTTCGGAAAGGTCATCATGATGCAAATGTTTGGGGGTTTCCTACTCGGTCCATGTGGGCTCACCGTGAATTGGCATTGACTTAGCAGCAATGAGTCGGCAGGTGAGCTAGCAGGTCTAATACGGAAGCCAGGATTGGAGATGAGGCAGGACGAGTCCACAGTCCAACCTCTTAACCACTATATCCTAGATGTGGTCTCTGGGACACAGTGTGTCACAATTATTTTTGTCGTTTTCCTCGTTGAAAATATACATGCTTCGCCTGCTATTTCTGGGTGCACCATTCAGGGATGTCGATTGTGTTATTGGAATGGTACAACCATCTTCTCTCTCTTTTTCTAAAGTGTTCTTCCTGCTTCGACTTGAACTTGCTGTCCCTTCAGCTCCTGCCTGGACTTCTGAGTCTCTGTGCTGCACATGATCCCACAAAAATGCTTCTTTGAAAAACACCGTGTCCGAGGCAGAGATTCCTGACGTGTTAAGCCAAAGTATTGTTGAGTTGAAAGAAGACCTCAGGGAGAAATTTGGGTGTAAGGTTTTAAATGTTCATGAGGACAATCGTGTGTGTGTGTGTGGGGGGGGGGTTCTACACGTCTCTGTGGCTCCAGGAAGTGTGGGTTCCAAGAGAATGTGGAATTTTGAGGGACAGGACTCTTTTAGGACAGACTTCTCATCATCCCTGACAGTCTTAGGTAGCGATGTCCCTCCAGGGCACTCAGCGTCTTAGTTACGTGGTGCTGCTCTAAGAATAAGGCAAGTGGACAGGTTTAGCACACAGTTTGGGAGGCTAGACATCTGAATTTAGAGCGCCAATTCTTAGGTAAGGTTTCCTCTCTCTGTAGACTCAGGGAGGAGGCGTGTGTCTCCTTTCAACATCTGTGACCAGCAAGCTTTGGAAATGTCCGTGTGTCAGTGTGAGTCTCCTCCGCCCCCCCCTCGGGTTTAGGAGGTTCTCAGGGTAGGGGCTCTGAGTCCAAAGGGCAGGCTCTGCTCCTGGTTGTTCTCTCTGAGGAGTAGTGTTTTCCTCTCTCTCCGCTCAGTTCTCCTTCCTTTAAATTCTTATAAAAGGTGGTATAGGACACAGTCCAGGGACACTTTCCCGCCATTGGATCAGGACTGTGGCCTGAGTAGGGGTGTTGCTTCCTATCTTTTGTCCCAAATTGCTGACCCCAGCATGAGAGATGATAGCGTTATTGTATAACTGCCAAATCACTGAGAGTCAGAGCCCAGCCAAGAGGATACGTATTTTGGGAGGACAACATTCAATCCATCCCGGACAGTACTTCCTGTATTCAAATACATTAGTTCAGTGTTTATGAAGGTGCTTCACTGTGTATGGATGGTTACCTGGAGAGATACCTGTTACAGTTGGGTCATGGATTGACTGGTATTCCCTCTAAAGAGGAATCCACTTGGCTGGGCCGTGATTCTCAGTGCCATTGCAATTATTCTATGATGTAATTATTGTGATCTGACGTCCTCAGTGTCATACAGCCTAACCTCCATGAGGTTACTGAGGCAGGAGTAGAGGCAGCTGTGTTAAGGCAGGGTCCAATGTACAGCTTAGTTGGTTCCTTGAGACAGTCTCCTCTGAGCTACAAAAGAGATTAAACAAGCAAGTCCAGGTCAGAGAGACCTGACTACTACCGCGAAGGAAGAGCCGGGAGTAGAGCCATCATGTCCTTTGGACTTGGGTCCAAGCACTGAGACACGCCCCCACCCCCGACCCAGGACAAGACTGAAGCCAAGGTGCACGGAGATCTCCAAGGTCCTCGTTGATGTCCAGAGGTGAACAGGACTTTCCTACAGAGCCGAGGACGGAAGCTTTTCCCGAGAGCTGGCCCAGCGGGTTCAGATGCGGAGCCGCCTCCACTGTGAGAGGACCCACCGTGCTTCTGCAGCCCTTCCTGGTGCTGTTAGTGTCAGAGCAGCGGTAGACATGGAAGATGGTTATGAAGAGTCAGAAGGGACTCTATAGCCGTGGGAGCAGTTCTACACTGTTCTATCAGGTGGCCGGGAGCCTTCACAACCTCATGGACTCCTTGTAGCCCATCAACCTTCGGCAAAATCTAGTTTTCAAATGAGGAAACCAAAGTCCTCGGAAGTTGGAGCACTTGGCTCGGATTCCCCCTAGACCCTCCCCCCAACCGCCCTCTGAGAAGAAAGGGTTACATCTTAGAGACCATCTGTCATTGACCCCTCTAGATGCATTCCACCTTGGAATTTTCCTCCGAGCCACAGAGCCAGGCGGGTCGCCAAACCATATATACATGGCTGGGTAGCCAGGCAACGCTGTGCTCTTTCTGAGAATGCTCACAATGTGACCACTGTTCCTCAGACCTCGGGTTCCAGATGGGGAGCAAGGCTTTAATCCCCAGGCTGGCAGCTGTTTGGCATCTCTCGCTCCTGAGACCCGCCTGCTCTGCCCCATCTCCACTCGGATTCCCCAGGGCAGCCACCATTTCACATTCGGCTTCTGACCCTTACACTTCCCTCCTTTCACATTGGGTTGAAATGTCAAAGAAATTGTATCTATATAATACATATAATTTATACACAAGATATAATTTCATATTAAATTATATGTGCCATATATCTTATATTATATTTATGTTATATAAGGTGTAATTTATACTATACTTTATGTAGTATCTCATATAATATGTTATTTTCTATTACATATACCTTTACATGTATTCAATGTAATTTTCACATTTTATTATATGTTACATTATACAGAATACATTTTTGACATGTTCTATATATTATAGAATATCTATATCTATATGTCTTTTACTAGGGGTCCCACTTAGGTGGTGCAGACAGTTAAGTACCCAACTCCTAACTGACAAGCTGGCAGTTTAAAGCCATCAGAACATGGGGCACCTCAGAAGAAATGTCCGGTGATCTATTTCTGTAATCACAGTCTTCCCTGAGATGCCGACACGCAGTCCCCCTTCAGACCTGGAACTGAACTCACCTCCTGGGATTCAGCTTTCCACCAAACCAAAGACAGACCTGAAAGATGACCCACAACATCAAGGAACACATGCTCCTTAGAACAGGTGTGGGGACCATTTGGAGATATAACACCACGCGTGGGCTGTCCTAGTCAAACTAGAGTGAGCTCGCCTCTCGTGGGATTGTCCTGGTGGCACAGTCGTCATGCTTTGGGCTGCTGACCTCAAGGTGGGCAGTTTGAACCCACCAGGTCGTCCGAGGGGAAACGATGGGGCTTTCTACTCCTGGCGAGCACTACAGGCTCAGAAACACCACAGCCCACGTGTCTACTCTGTGCTAGCGGGTCCCTGTGAGTTGAAAGCGACTCCGTGGGAGTGAGTTAATGTGATGGCTAGAACTGCTCCTCTCTGGGGAGGCCTGGGTCAGCTGGTGTAGACGATTCCGTGGGCCTAAGGAGGCCTGCAGGCTGGACAGTCCCCCACCCTCCTTAGAACCACCAACCATTCCAGAACGAAACAGCAGCCTTTGCCCAGCGCCCAGAGCTCAGCACGCAGAGAGGGAGAGCGAAGGAGGATGGATGGAAAGGAGAAACACAAGGAGGAATTGCAATCACCGTCAAGAAATAAAATGTGTTTGAATTGCTGAGTGGAAAACCAGAGAGAGAGAGAGAGATCGGCACACATGGGGACTTGACTTGACTGTATGGTGGTCAACAAAAACAACAGCCTTTTACATGTTTTGTGTGTAAAAAGTTGGATGGTCATCATGCCAACTCTTTGCCCACAGACCAACGTGTAAAGAGTAATCTGAACACAGTGAGGTTCGCACCTTCGAGGGAGCAAAATTTTAAGCAGGCAAGTGGTAGGAGGAAGAGCCCAGACACTTAGAAAAAGAGGCCAGTTGTTGGTGATTAATCGGTGTCGAGTGGTTGGTGGTGGTGGCGGCATGGTCAAAAAACAAGGCCAAGGCGTGTGTGTCACTGTCTCAGCGAAAGATGGAGACCAGGTTGGGTAGAGAAACTCCCAGTTCACTTTTGCAGGCTCTAGACAGAGGGAAACAGTGGGGTTTGCAACCTCCAAACCGCTTCAAAGATTCCCTGACGATCAAACAAGGTATATATACCTTAACTTGCATGTACTCATGCACTGGTAGTAGTTACATGTAGGGCTGCTCACCCCAAGGTCAGCAGTTTGAGGCCACTGGCCGTTCTGTAGGAGAAAGATGAGGCTTTCTACTCCCACGAAGGGTTATAGTCCTTGGTGGAATAATTTGGAAAAGGATATCAGTGGTGGCTGTACAACCTGAAGTGTATAATCACTGGCGTTGAGTTACACATGTAGAAGGGTGGAATTGGAGGATGTTTTGTTGTGTGCATTTTTGTCACAATTAGGGGAAAAATTACATGAATAACAATGAGTACAAGGAAGAAGAAAATGTTCTAGATCTGAATGTGCTGATAATGGTACAGCCCTTCTTGAAATGATTGAATTATTGAATTGTATGGCATGTGGATGAAGTCAGACAATTAATAAAGCTGGTTTGTTTTTTTTAAAGAGTTGGCATCTGGGAAACCCAAAGGGGCCGGTTCTACCCTCTCCTATCACTGCCAGTGCGAGTCAAAGGTGACTGGATGGGGCAGTGAGTTTGAGGTTTTTGGAATCCCTGAAACTATAGGACGAAACAGGTTTAGCAACAGCCTCAAGAGATCATCAACAAGCTTCCCAATGATAAGGATCTGAAATGAGGTGAGCAGGCTTTGCAGGAAACAACCACCTGCACTTCTCTGGGGGATTCTCAGACCCCCAGCTGACAGCCACGGGTCTCCAGCCCCGGCTGGGCAGTCCGCACAGCGCACTCCACTGCTGAGTTCAACAAGCCTGCTTGCCTCCAGCCTGAGAGCACCCTTACTGAGTGATAACGTTTCTCTCTTTTTTGGCTGTTTATAGGGGATAGCTCAAACGCAGCCCCCCACTACCACAAATGATGCAGTCGCGTTTCCCACATTTGGGGAAATTGCAGGGGTCAGCACATGGGGAGTGCAGTGGGTGAGCCTCGCCCAAGGAAACCACCTCATGACCATGGTGTTTCTGCTGCCAGGGAAGTATGACTGATACACTTACAGAGAAATGTTTTGCTGCAAGGGAAGGGGCTGTTAGACCTGGGGGTTTAAAGCATTGAAATCTTAGCAGGCCAAATCCTAGGCTGTTACATGTCCAGCATTTTGATTAGCCCGGGCTAACGCTTTCTTTTCCGGCTCTCAGTTCTGAGGGCCAAGCGGATTCCGACTCGCGGAAACTCCCGGGATGGAGCGGGACTGCTCTGTGAGGCTTCAAGGCGGAGAGGTTTTCAAAGCACATGGTGCCCCTGGCGTGGGTTGGAACTACCAACCTTTCAACTGGCAGTCGCCACACTTGTAACCACTAAGGAATGCAAATCGGAATGGGAAAGTAGCTAGATGAGGGATGAAGGGGGTTGTCTCTACCGAACGCCTCTGCGAAATGAAAATTAGCTGTCCCAGACACAATAAAGACTCGAAAAGAAAGCAGGGGGCTGGAAAGGGGGAACCGATGACAAGGATCTACATGTGACCTCCTCCCTGGGGTACGGACAAAAGAGAAGTGGGTGAAGGGAGAGGTCGGACAGTGCAAGATATGACAACATAGTAATTTATAAATTATCAAGGATTCATGAGGGAGAGGGGAGCGGGGAGGGAAAGGAAAAAGTGAGGAGCTGATGCCAGGGGCTTAGGTGGAGAGCAAATGTTTGGAGAATGATGGGGACAATGAATGTACAAATGTGCTTTACACAATGGATGGATGGATGGATTGTAATAAGAGTTGTGTGAACCCCTAATAAAATGATTCAAAAGAAAAAGAAAAGAAAGCAGGCACCCTAATTAGACACTTAGGGGAAAAATCCAGAACTGAGCATGCTCAGACCCAAGCCACCTAGGCCCAAGTGGAAGCCAACCTGGGCACCAGCAGCAGAACATCACAGGTGCGCCTAAACTCCGTCAATAAGGTCGGCCAATACCCTCAACCACGCCTCCCCAGCCAGTGGGGCTGCAAGGGAATGAGCAGTCCAGGCTGAGGGCAGGGCCCCTCTCTTGCTCAGGGGCTCTCTGGCAAGTCACGCTCTTGGTCTGCACACGTGGTTCCTTGCTCTGGTTGCAGTTCTTTCCACGTGGTTTTCCATACACCCCTCAAGTGGCCACGCTCAGTCTCGAGCTGCCCCAAGCCCCCACCCCCGCCATGTGGCCTTGAACACTTTCCACAGATAGTGGGTACGTTCTGAGACTGGCACACCTAACACTGCCCTTTCCATCCAACAAGTTACATCGGTGGCCAAAGTGCTCCGCTGCGGGAATTCTTCCACCTCTGGGAAGCAAGAACCGTGGTAAAAAACGCCCCAGAAACCTAACAGAAGGACCAGTGAAGGGGAGGTGGGGGAAGTCTGTGAGAACAAGAGGGAGTACACCTTCTCTCACTCAAATGGCAATTAGAGTGCTGTTAACTCACAGTGACCAGGAGTGACAGAGCAGAGCTGCCCCATTGGATGGATGATCATGGGTCTTTCTCTCACGGCAGCAGCTGGTAGGGTGGGTTCTAACCACCACCCTCTCTTTCTCTGGGTCAGCAGTCGAATGCTTCACCGCTGTCCCCCCAGGGTACCTCCAGCACATGGAAACCAAAATCACGGCCATCGAGATCTCAGACCATATTTGGAATAGATCTAAATCCATCGTCTTTCCCCCTCAGCCACATTTCACTGTGTTTTTAGAGGAAGCTTGAACGGTTGCTACCTAAATTGTTCAGTGACACTTCGACCCCAGCTTCTGGCCTCATGAATGTCCTTTGCCCCTGCTGATGGATTTTGGTCCTCTGTTTGCATTGTGGTGAATATATATACCCCAACATTCTCCCACAGGGGCGCTTCCACTGTGACACTTCAGGGGCGTCTGTGACATTTTTATCCCATCCTAACCACCTGTCCCCCTGCCCTTTCCCCCCAAACGTGACACCGCTTGTCACATACATCACTGCCCCCAAAGCAACATCTTCCCCTGCCCCTCCCTCTCGCCCCCTAGCAACCATTAATAACCTTTGGTTTCTGAGCTAACAACAATTACTTTAAGACAAGAAGGTGAGGGGCAGGGAAGCCAGACTCATGGGAACAGCTCCATCGGAAGTGGTATCACCGGGGAGGTGGTGGGGATGGGGCAGACGTCCCCCTACCGGGTGACACTGTAGAGGGTGACACCAAGGTGATTGTCCGTCCGATGTTCTTGCAGACATTTGTTGTTTCCCATACATGGGTCCCCGCCAGATGAACCGGCTCGGTGGCGGCCACAGAGAGCTCAGACAGGACACCGTCTGAGAGGAGGGTGCCCCGCTGGGCGCTGTTTCCTCCTGTTGAGCAGAGGGCCGCTGTGGGTCCAACCGGACAACATCAGCCATGGATCGCAACAAAAGCCAGGTTTCATTCGCCCGGCTGACAGGTAGCAGTGGATCCACAAGGCTGAAACTCTCTGCTCATCAGCTGTCGAACCAAGGTCCTCCTGTAGGTAGGCGTTCTGTGACGTGGCGGCGTTCGTGTTGGGCTGCCAACCAGAAGGTCAAAAATACGAACCGATCCACTGCTCTGCAGGAGCGCGTTGAGGCGACCTGCTTCTGTAAAGATGTACGATTTCGGAAGTCCCCAAGGACAGTTCTGCTCTGTCCCATGGGGTCACCAGGGTTGGAAACAAGGTGACGGCAGGGAGTTTGGTTGGAGTAACATGCTCCGATGAAGCCAGTCTTTATTACCCAATGACAAAGATGCCTTCAAACGCTGTAGGTTTGTCTGCAGGCACAGCAAGCACGTCCTGCTGCTCTTGTGGCCACGGGTGCTGTTCTAGTCTGCGATTTTGCCAAGTTTTCTGGCGCTTTCGCTGCAATACGGTGGTCAGTAGTATTTGAGAGTCCACGGCAATAACTTTGGTTTTTTTTGAGAGTGAAGTCACAATGAAAGAATAGGACAACAGGGGAAGGGGATTGAAAAGGCTTCCGCTCAGTGATGTTGTAAGGAATCGTGCAGTGATTCAATGAGGGAAGATTTTTACAAAGCTATTTCGTGGTCAGTGTTCATGCCATCTAAGCACCATCGACGTCAGGGCAGTTCGCCACGCTCCCCGTGCCATGTGGTTCTCCATGCGAAGTGATAACAAGCACTGCTAAGCATTCCATGGGAGGAGGTGCACAGCCAGGGGCTGACCCCCATCCTAATGAGAAGATTGACACATTGCAAAAATCAAAACCAAACCAAACCATAACCAATGTCACGGAACAACTTGGCCAGCAGTTGTGGAATGGGAGATTGAACTGCGACTAGACCTTCACTGAAAACACCGCCAAAGAGAATAAGTAAATCATCTCGAGCCTCTGTGCACGTGTGTATGCCATCCACGGGAGATCCAACTGAATCTGTCCTTTGGGGACGGAGCTCACTCCACCGACGTGGTCATCACGTCACGGCTCTGCTGGCGGTTTCCAATGAAGAACACCAACGCTCAGCCAAAAGTCTGTGCTCTCACGTGCATCTGTGAGCAGCTGCCTTCAAGGTCATGGTTAACTGCTAAGCCCTCTGGATCCATGCACCACTAGGTCAGCACATTCTCTTCCCAGGGAAGAGGCAAGGGGCCCACTGAAGCTGCTTACTGCTCATTGTGACCAGCACTCCTATGAGACCAGTCCTTTAAACATTCCTGTTTACAGATAAAGCATTTGAAGGGCACACCAGGGCTGGACGTGGCACTGGCATTGCCTCAAACAAATAATAAATAAGCCCACGCCATCAAGTTAATCTCGACTTAGAGTGTGGCCCTGAGGGACAGAGTAGAACTGCCGGACACAGGTTTCCAAGAACGTAATCCTTTCTGTTGTTTTTGTTGTTGTTGCTTTTGGAATAAATGAGACACATGCTTATGTACTTTAACTCTTCCTTGTGACTTGGGTGGAAGTCGAACACAATGGTTTTCTATTTGACTATTCACAGAGGGCTTGTTCCACGCCATTGTTTGCAGTGGCTGCAATGTGACAGCACTGGCCTGACTTCCTGTGTTTAACATTTGCATGTCCTCTTCCTTTGTAATCCCTTCCTGTTTTGTGAGCTTTACCTCCCCCTGCCCCCCCCCCACCCGCCCATGCCGCTCTTGTGATCTCCGATGGGAGGTTGTTCTGAGGTGTCTGCCTACTGTCCGCTTTATAGGTCTGTCTCCCTGGTGCTTGGCTGAAAATTGAGCCTTAGGGTTGAGTTTGACTCCAGACTGGAAGGCTGTCTAGAACCCAGCCTCTGAAGGGTTCCATTTGTCTCTGTTGACCAACAAGCCCGTTTGTTTGTTTTATTTTGAACCTTTTTAGTTTTGTTCACATCCTCCTTACCCCATTCTAGCTAGGACCGCCATTGCAGTCTCTCTCTGTGTGGGCAGCAGTGGCAGCTGAGCCCCCATCTGGTCCTTTAGGTCTCGCATTTGTGGACGTTGAGGTTCACACGGCCCTTTAGGCTTCTGGATGAATTGTTCTCGTGCCAAGACTGAAGTGTTGATAGAAGCAGACTGCCACATCTTTCCCCCTCGAGTGGATGGGCATCCTGGCCCAAAATAGGAATCAAGTGGCACACTCAAACTGGACTCATTGACACTAGAGAACTCCCCGAGCTGCTCGTCAAACCTTGAACTGTAACAATCCTCCACCTCCGCCAAAGCCAGTCACGTGCCATCAAGTTCAGACCTGCGGGGCCAGTTGCAACCAGAAGACTCCCTGAGACTATGATCATGAGACACTCTCTATTTTTACAATTACTTTTTAAAAGTTTTATTGGCATCTATTTCCCATCTCAGACAATTCAATAGTTCAATCATAGTAATAAGAGTTGTACAATCATTCCCCCCCCAAATCAACTATAGAACATTGACTTCCTTCTTGTACCCATTGCACATTCCCCACAAGACATCCCGGGCTTTACAGCAAAACATAGAAAACAGAACCAAAAACCCACTGCACTCTGCAGGAAAACGAGGCTGGTCACATCCCTGGTCTGTGGGAAGAAAGGATTCTCTGGAGGCTTATCCACATGTGGACTCCGTGACTAAGGATTTGGGGTGTCCACTGTCATCCATAGCCTTCCAAATGCGATAATGCTTTAAAATAGCACATTTTACTACAATAACAGATCAGCATACACGATAAAGGATATTACCCATGTGCATACCGTCTATAAGAAGACCAAGAATTCAGCAAAGATGAGAAGATAGGCGGGCAGGGAAACTTGAGCCCTGGAAAGAGAACCACCAGGATGGACGCAAGGGAATGTTGGCACACCGAGACAAAGGTAGCTGCTGGCCCTCGACAATGGGAGTAGAAGTATTCAAGTGGGAACTTTGTTTTAGGTGCAAAATCTCATCAAAAACACAACAAAATATCAGTTAGAGATTGCAAGAAATGCCACAAAACAAAATGTGTATAAATTGTTGCATGGGAAACTAGTTTTCTCTGTCAACTTTCATCCAAACCATAATAAAATGTTCAAAGTAACACATATTATTTTAAAAAGGTAAATAATTTCACCCACAAGTACTACCATCTTTGTGTGTGTGTGTGTGTGTGTGTGCGTGTGTGCGCGCGCATGAAACCAATGGACAACAGTTACTCTGTTGGGGTGGAAGTGAGATTAAGTTAATGGAATTGGAATAACGGGGTGGAAATAATGAGAATGTCATTGTCATTGAAGATGATTGAATTTGTAGTTTTTCTGTATATATTTTCAACAAAATTTAAAATATATACTTTTAAGGGGAGAAGTCCATTTGGGGGCAGAGGAATGCCAAGAGGTCAACCTGTGGTCCATCGTCCAGTTAAGGATACAGATCTAGGCTAGAGTTGACATGAGTGGAGGTTGAGCTGTGACCATGGTGGAGTCATCTGGGGAAAATGCTGTTGGTGGCACGGCCATCAAGTTGATTTCAACTCATGGCGACTCCACGTGCAAGAGAGTAGAAATGCTCCATCAAGTTGTCTTGGCTGTAAAGATGTACAGAAGCACATGACAGATCTTGCTTACACAGAACCACTGGGTGAGTTCAGCCCCCAACCTTTGGGTTAGCAGCAAAGCACTGTACCATGGAACCACCAGGGCCCCTTGGTTTACAGAATCACTCCATTTACCCCTTACAACTCTGCAAGGGCTGTTTCCACCCCTCATCACACCTCACCTAACTCTCAATCCCCAACCCTCCCCTCCCCGCTTGCTCCCACCGGTGCCCATTGCACCAGTAACAAGAGCATGCTTTCAACAAGGGAGGCAGTGATATAGACTTTGTGGTAGTATACAATCTGGTGTCCATTTGGGACTTGAGAGGATTAAGAGTGAAGGGGTGGAGTCTAGTCTGTCAATCGGATCACAGCCAATGAGGCCTCTGTGTGGGCATGGCCTTCTCCTGAGAATTTTGGGAACTCCTGTAGTTCCTCCTTGGAGGCAGAAGACACTTCTCTGTCTCTCTCTGCTCACTTCCTGAGAGATGCTCTACTGAGAAAACACATGGCACTATGCTGATAGACCCCCATGCCCTAGAAACTGGAGGAGCCTCGTGGATTCTCCTGCCAGCACTGAGATGCTTCCACCACCGCTGTATCCACAAACTTTGCACCCACCGGCCTGTGATCTGCCTGCATTCAGCATCATTGCATGTGCTTCATGAGTCTGAAGACTTTATAGATTGGTATCAGACAGATGGGCTAATTCAGACTTAAGGACTTGATCTGGACTGGGCTGAGATGTTTTCTCAATGTTCAAATTCTTATATGTAAACCTCTTTCTTATACACACATGAGGGTCTATGAATTTGTCTCTCTCATCTACCCAGACTTCAATGTCACATGATTCACTGTTATTGTTTGGTGCCATCGCTTCAGAATGGCTCTAAGAACAACAGAACGAAACACTGCTCCGCCCCACTCCTGCTTCATAATTATTGTTATATTTGAGTCCATTGTTGCAGCCACTGTGTCAATCCATCTTCCTCTGTTCTGATGTCTCCCTACTTTGCCAAGCATGATATCTGTTTCCAAGGACTGGTGTCTCCTGATAACATGGCCAAAGTACATGAGGCAAAGACTTCCCTTCCTCAGACCTAAGGAGCATTCTGACCTTACTTCTTCCAAGACTAGTTGGTTCTTCTGGAGTTCCGTGGCACTTTCAGTATTCTTCACCATCATACTTCCAGTGCATCAGTTCTCCTGTTTCTCCATATTCACTGGCCAGCTTTCACATGCACATGATGATTGAAAATGTCCTGGCTTGGATCAAGTATCCATTAGTCCTCCAAGTGACATCTTTTCTCTTTAAAACGTCAAAGAGCAGTGGATGTGGCTCCTGAGAGTGGAAGAAAATACGCATGGGAGCGAAGACCTGGGAGACTGAAGAGTTGGTATTTTAGACATGTTATCAGGAGGAGCCCTGTCCCTGGAGCCGGGCATCATACTCGGGAAAGTAGAGGGTCGGTGGAAAACAATGAGATGGATTGTGTCAGTGCCAGGATCTGAAACATAACAAAGACGGTGATGATGGGTCAAGACTAGCCAGCACTCTGTTCTGTTGGACACGGGGTCACTCTGCATTCACTCCGACTCTCCGGGACTCATCCCCAACACATTGGCGTGTCTTCAGTTAATTTATGCTTTCATTTGTTCCATAACCGTACAAAGACAAACTCTTGTGCTTTGTGTTCACATCACAAAGAGTAAGATTGAAAAGGTTTGTCCTTTAGCTGGTGGACATGTGCCCGGGCTGCCATTTGGGGGGATAGATAGGCACACACAAAAGACAATTTAATCGATATAACCAAGAATAAATAAACCCAAGCTCACTGCAATTGAGTCCGTGCATACTCAAAGCAACCTGATAGGACAGGGGAGAATGGCCCCTGGGGGTTTCCGAGACTGTAACTCCTTATGGGATCACAAAGCCCCAACTTTCTCCCTCAGAGTGCCTGGTGGTTTCGAGCTGCCGACCTTTCGGATTGCAGGGAAATGTGCAACCACGATGCCACCAGGGTTCCCTCAGATACCCAATCGTTGGGTAAACTATGGTGATACTCTTTACATTCTGTTAACTTTGGGTGATATCAGTTGTGTTTACCTTTGTAAGACCTTCATCAGCAAGTCTCTGGGGGAAATTCTTATGGAGCATCAATGATTAGTGAAGCTGTGATAGGAGCTTGTAGCTTAACACAGTCAGTTTCCACTTTAGGGCAGAGATTTCGGAAAACCAGGACAACGTGGTAAGCTACTCTCATTTGTGAACTCCAAAACTCAAAATGAGGATGAAAGAAGTTAGCTCAGTCAAAACCGCCTTTGAAAATTTAAAACATTTTTCTCATTAAGAAAACAATGATAAGAGGACTGGGTCTTTCTTTTTTTGTAAAAAGAAAATGAACTTCTTGTCTATGTGCCAAACCAGTGTTAAAGAACTGATACTGACGTGAAAGACTTCTCAGCTTCCATTGCTGCCTCGTTTCCTAATGTGGTTTTCCTATTTACCTAAAATGTGAAATTTAGGTAAAAATGCCCCTGTTCCTCTCTCAGTTTTCTATTTAAAATGCTCCACACCTGTGTTAGACCGGGTAGACTAGAGAAACAAATCCAGGGACATTCATACGTGTGTAAGAGAGAGATTTAGTATTTATATTCCGGAAAATACACCAGTCCAGTCCAAATCAAGTCCATAAATCTGGCATTAGCCCATTAGTCCAATACTAGTCCCAAAATCCTTCTTCAGACTCATGCAGTCACATGCAATGATGCAGAATGCAGGAAGACCACAGGCCGGTGGGAGCAAAGTCTTGTGGATCCAGGGTGATCCACCGAAGCATCGCCAGGGCTCTTGCAAGTCTCCGTGTGGCTCCAACAGCTCTCCAAGTGACTCAACAGCAGGAAGGTGAAGCGGAGAGAGGGGGGCTCTCACAGGGGCTCAGAAATTCTCCCCGTGGCTTGTCAATGGGAATATGAAGGCAGAGAGAGAGGGGAAGTTTCCAAAATCCTCATGAGAAGGCCATGCCCACAAGGAGGCATCAATCAGGCCGTGACCTGATTGACAGGCTAGACTCCACCCCTTCACTCTTAATACCCTCAAGTTGACATGAGATTATGTAACTACCACAGTACCTTTGCTCTTCCTGTTATTGCTGTGTACTCTCAAGTTGGTTCTGATGCATAGCGATGCTATAAAATAGAACAGAACTGCCCCCACAGGGCTTTGAAAGAGACCCTGGTGGTGCAGTTGTTAAGCACGTGGCTGTTAATGGAAAGGTCAGCAGTTTAAACCCACCCGCTTCTCAAAACGCTACAGGTGTGGCCCTTCGATACCATGAAGATGACAGCCTTGGGAACACCGTGGGACGGTGCCACTCTGTCCTTAGGGGCTCGCTGTCCATCTGAATTGACTCAAGACAAACGGTTTTGAGTTTCAGTGTTCCAGAAGCAGGAAGATCGTTCTCCACAGGAGCTACTGGGTAGGTGCAAGCCACCAACGTTTCCATCAGCGCCAGGGCACCTTCGAGTCGGGTTAACACTGGATGGGTCTCCTTGGGCTGCTGTTGAGAGCTGACATGGACGTTGGAGCAGTGACCTCGGTGGAGTTCTGACAGCCTAGATGAGAGGAAGCGGGCCAGTGGGCAGTGGAGACAAAGCCAACACAAGGTGCGTTCCAGAGAGAAGAAACGAAAAGAAGTGGTAATACGGTGGAGAGACAGTTTGGGTGCGTTTTATTATTAAAGGAGACATAGGACAGTAGTTAGCGAGGGACTTGGGCTCTAGAGCCAATGAAAGAGACCCAAACCATGGACATCAAGCCACTCGTGACTCGGATTTGTACCGTGCTCCCTAGGGCTTCCGATGGCTGAGTTCCGGAAGTAGATTCCCAGACCTATCTCCTGAGGAGCGGCTGGGTGGATTGAACCCAGTTGCAATGTGGAACTGAACTCCTCAGGGTTTGCAATGGCTCTGACTCTGGAAGCCCGTCGCCAAAGCTTACGTCCAAGGAACTTCTGGGAAAATTAGAACCACCAGTCTTTCTGGCAGTAGGTGAGTGCTTAATTGTGTGTGCCACCCAGAAAGTCTAGGCCAGAGGTTCTCAACCTTCCTCATGCAGTGACCCTTTCAGACAGTTCCTCAAGTGGTGGTGGCCCCCAACCATAACATTATTTCGTTGCTACTCCATAACTGTTTGCTACTGTTATGAATTGCCACCAAAATATCTGATGTGCAGGGTGTATTTTCATGATTACAAATTGAACATCATGAAAGCATAGTGATGAATCACAAAACATGTCATTATATATTGTGAAATATTTATTTCTAATGACAAATCAATGAAATTTTGTCTTGAAGCATGGTGTATGTAGCACGAATAACAGTCTTCACGCCAGATACGCGTATGTGCCTGTATCTGCATGTGGGCAGACCCATTGTCTCGGTTCCTAAGACCATCGTTGGAAATATGGGTTTTCTGATGGTCTTCGGAAACCACTGTGAAAGAGTCATTCAACCCCCAAAGGGGTCAAGACCCACAGGTTGAGAACTGCTGGTCTAGGTGCTGCTTGTTGTTAGGGACTAACAAGTTGTCTCTGATACATGTTGTCAGGAGCCACTGAGTTGGTTCCGACCCACAGCGACCCTACTCACAGCAGAACAGAACCCTGCCTGCTCCTGCACCATCCTCACAACTGTGCCTGCTCTGGAGAACAGTGTTACAGCCACTGGGCCAACTCATCTCCCTGAAGGCCCTCCTCCCCTTCGCTGCCCCTCTGCTTTAGCAAGCATGAGGTCCTTCTCCAGGGACTGGTCTCTCCTGACAACACGTCCAAAGTATGTGAGACAAAGTCTCCCCGTCCTTGCCTCTCAGGAGCACTCTGGCCGTCCTTCTTCCAAGGCAGGTTGGGCTGTCCTTTTAGCCGCCCGTGGTAGTTTCAGTCTTCAGATGCATCAGTTTGTTAGTTGCCCAACTTTCCCATGCACATGAGGCCGTTGAAAAGACCACGGGTCAGGCGCACCCTCGTCCTCCGACACGGCAACCCTCCTCTAACAAGGTGAACAGGCTGCGTGGGCAGCAAGTGTGGGCGATGAAACAGTCCAGGGAAGCAGCTGGAAAATGAATTTCCCAAGGGACAATGTGCAAATGCTGGGTCCACTGTTAACTAAATTCTAGCAAACATTGATACTCAGTCTATAAGATGCAGATATGACAAATAAAGATGTAATACATATCACGGCCAAGCATGCTCCCTGGGAGAGTGTTAGCTGACTCCAGGCAGACCTCGTTTTATTGCACTCTGTTTCATTGCGCATCTGGAGCTGTCTGTGGCCTGTTAAGGGGCCAGCTTTGTTCTCTGTTCATTTTCCTGTGGTTTTCTATTGCGTTCGATTTAACCTTGGCTGCGTAGATTCATGGTGGTCAACACATTTTGAGGATGTTTGGATCTCGTGGGGAGTTATAGGGGTCAGTGCAGTAGAGACTGCTTTATAAATCTTGGATATCAAGGATTTCAGAAACGGGAGGATGGATTTCTATCATCCAACCCTTCCCCACTGATAGCCTTTCCTTTGGAAATGCCTTTGCCTTGTGGATGTGTAACCCGCTGTGAGCACATAAATGTTTTTGACGGGAACTGAGGAGACTTGTAAAAAAGGCCCCGGGCCTGAAGGGAGAGCCAGGCACAAGCATTTCCTCCGGAGCATGTGCAGAGCAGCTTCCGAAGGGGCCACAACCCTGCTGGAGTGAAAGCAAATCCACAATCCACGTCCATGGAAAAGAGCCCGACACGTACCGTCAGGGCCAGCCCTCCTTGGAGATATTGCCGGTCCTTTGCCATAAAGCTGGTCGCGTGGATTGGGGAGCTCCCGGTGCGCATGTAAGTCAGGGTGACACGCTAGTCTAGTAGGTGGATCACCGCATTACGAAAAAGTTGGAAATGTGGTGAGAATGACCAAGCTTTGTGGAGATCTATTTTCAGAATCATAGCCATTGAAAACCGGATGCGGCCCTGTTCCACTTGGACACAGGAGTTTCCATGAGTTGGTGGCAAGGGTTCGGATTTCTTTTTTCTTCCTTTTTTTAAAAAAAAATCATTTTTTTAATTAGGAGCTCATCCAACTGATCACAATCCATACATCAATCCATGCATAAAGCACATTTGTACATTCATTGCCCTCATCATTCTCAAAACATTTGCTCTCCACTTAAGCCCCTGGCATCAGCTCCTCATTTTCCCCCTCCCTCCCTGCTGCCCCCTCCCTCATGAACTCTTAATAATGTATAAATTATTACTTTGAAATATCTTACACTGTCCGACGTCTCCCTTCACGCACTTTTCTGTTGTCCGTCCCCCAGGGAGGAGGTCACATGTAGATCCTTGTAATCGGTTCCCCCTTTCCACCCCACCCTCCCTTCACCCTTCTGGTATCGCTACTCTCACCAATGGCCCTCATCCGCCCTGGATTCCCTGTGTTTCCAGTTCCTATCTGTACCAGAGTACATCCTCTGCCTTTTTTAAAAAAAAACAAACTGTGTATTTTCTTTTTTTAATATTTCATTGGGGGCTCTTACAACTCTTGTTACAAACCACACATCAACTGTCTCTGACATATTCGTACGTAGATTCCATCGTTCTTTTCTAGACATTTACTTTCCATTGAGCCCTTGGGATCAGCTCCTCCTTTCCCCCCTCCCTCCTCCTACCCCCAACCCCACCCCTCGTGGCCCCCTGATAGATTGTAGACTGTTAATTATTTTCAAACCTCACTCTGACTGCTGTCCTCCCTTCCCCTCTGGTTTCTGTTGCTCTTCCCCCTGGCTGGGGTGTGTGGTGATGTGCCATTCATCGTGCTCAGTGACCCCTCCCTCTCCACTTCTCCCCCTTCCCCCACCTTCTCCCCCCCCCTTCCCCCTGCCCTTTTGGTCTCTCTATTCCCATTCCTGTGCCGGGTTCCCTGTGTTGTGAGTTTTATCTCTTGCCTGTACCTATGGACATGCTCCCATATTCTAGTCTAGATTGGGAGGTGGCTCTGAGGTCCTGATAGCAGGGGGTGAGGAGGCCTCCAGGGGACAGAGGTGTGCGCTCTGCTGCTCCCTGATCGACTCACTCCCTCCCAGTTCAGGTTTCTTTCTTTCTTCCCTAACCACCACCTCTCCCTCCCAAACAACATCAACAACAACAAAAACTAATGGAATTTGAAGAGTACACTGCTATATTTTACTCAACTGTTGGGCCTGCATTCCATTGTCTTTGCCTCCAGGTTAGCAAGTGAGCACCTCGTCAGCTGTGCCACTAGGCTTCCTGGGTAGACAATAGTCAGCCTGTACTTCACTCATCTCCATTTATCATTCATCCCATCCTCATCCTCCGCATTTATCTCCCACCATTGCCTCAGGAGAATTCAATTCTCTGGATCCCACTTGTCTCCCACAGGAGTGAGGTGTCCCACCAACACTACTACCCTGCTCCAGGAGTCCAGAATCTGGCCTCCATGACGCCACCCCTGAAGAGGGTGGCTTGGGAGAACCACCGTGAGGATGGAAGGTGGGCAGCCTCCTCCCAGGTAGTTCTATTACCAGGAGCTCTGCTGTGTTCTGCTCCGCGAGTCAGAAGCAAGTGGGCTTAATCATTGTCATGGAAACCGCAGCCGGTGTGGGGAGGGGAGCTGACTGTGGAATTGGCCGGAAGCTTCCGAGACTGGAATTTTCCAGGCCTTTGAGGCAGAACGTGTGGGTTGCAAATATACGACACATAATTCTAACTGCAAATAAAATTTAAATCCCAACACGTAAGAATGGCGTCTCTCTGTGCAAACTCACTCCTGGGGAGTCGGCGCTGACTCACAGGGACCCTATAGATAGGCCAAGGTCTGCGTTACTGAGAGCCAGAGCTGTTGATGGGAGTGCAGAATGCCTCACCCATGCCTATCGATGAAGGGAGATACAAGCCTCATAATACTGTTGAGTTAGAGTACACTCTTGTTGTGCAACAGAGATTTGGCGAGTGGGCCTCTGACTCCAGCAGACACATGGCCATGCAGGCCCCCTTGTTGATTGAATGGTGGTGGTGGCGGCGGTGGCGGTGGTGGTGGTGGTGGTGGTGGTGGTGGTGGTGAGGTGCCCTTGAGCTGCTTCCATTCCTAATGACCAAATGTGACAGAGCAAGATGCTGTCCTGCATCGTCCTCACCACGGGTCCTTGCTATGTTGGTGTCCATGGTTGCAGCCACTGTGTCCATCCATCTCTCTGAGGGTCTTCCTGGTTGTTGCTGCCCCTCTACCTTATCAAGCATGATGTCCTTCTCCAGGGACTTGTCTCCCTGACAACGCGCGTCCAAAGTTCATGAGACCAAGTCTCACCATCCTGGCTTCTAAGGAGCATTCTCACTGAACTTATTTAAGGACCGATTTTTTTTTCTGGCAGTCTCTGGGACCTTTGGTATTCAAATGCATCAACTCCTCTGCAATCTTTCTGATTCCCTGCCTACCTTTTAAACACAAATTTTAATTATCTTATTGGGGGCTCATACAACTCTTATCAAAATCCATAATACACTGTGTCAAGCACATTTGCACATTTGTTGTCATCACCATTCTCAAAACAGTTTCTTTCTACCTGAGCCCTTAGTATCAGTTCCTCACTTTTCCCCTCCCTCCCTCACGAACCCTTGATAATTGATAAATTGTTATTTTTCATGTCTTACACTGACTGATGTCTCCCTTCACCCACTTTTCTGTTGTCCGTCCCTCAGGGAGGGGGTTATATGTAGATCCTTGTGATTGCTTCCTCCTTTCTCCCCCCACCTTCCCCATTCTCTCCTTGTATAGATACTCTAATTATTGGTCCTGAGGGGTTTATCTGTCCTGGATTTCCTGTGTTTCCAGCTCTTATCTGTAGCAGTCTACATCCTCTGGTCTAGCCAGATCCTTAAGATAGAAGCGGGGTCATGATAGTGGTGGGGAGGAATCATTGAAGAACTAGAGGACAACTGTGTGTTTCATTGATGCTATGCTGCACCCTGACTGGCTTGTCTCCTCCCTGCGACCCTTCTGTAAGGGGATGTCCAGTTACCTACAGATGGGCTTTGGGTCAAGTCCTCAAGGGCTGCAAGTCCTCTTGGCTTTCCGAAAGCAAGGCGCATCATCTGCGTATCGCAGGTTGTTAAGGAGCCTTCCTCCAATCCTGATTTCGTGATGTTCTTCCTACAGTTCAGCTTCTCAGACTATTTGCTCAACATACAGGCTGAACAAGTGTGGATACAGCCTTGACCCAGAGCTGCCCTGATTTTAAACCATACAGTGCGCCCTTGTTCTGTTCAGAA
Source organism: Tenrec ecaudatus (assembly GCF_050624435.1). NCBI lineage: Eukaryota > Metazoa > Chordata > Mammalia > Afrosoricida > Tenrecidae > Tenrec > Tenrec ecaudatus. The sequence goes on along the minus strand of NC_134547.1, from coordinate 1,758,832 downwards.
GACTGCCTCTTGAGCCGCGTGCAGGTTCTGCAGGAGCACAGCGACGTGTTCGGGAACGCCCGCGCCCTGCAGTGCTGCCCATGGCGTTTTAGGATCCGCACAGTCACACGTCTTTGCATGGTCCAGAAAGCACGAGGGGTCATGCTTCCGGCACTCTCTGCCTTCACCCCGGATCCATCTGTCCTCAGTAATGATATCCCTATTATTCCACGCCCTCTTCTGCAGCCAGCTTCAGGGATGGCAGCTCCCCACAGGTGTGTTGCTGCAGTCACTTTTTGAATTGCCAGTCTTCCGTCAGTTTGTCACGCTGTGTTCACCGCTGCCGTGATACGGAGTGCTAGGCCACCAGTGTTTCAAATGCCAGCAGGGTCGCCCAGGCTCATGGGAAGCTCCCAGGTAAAAACCGACTGGGAAGAGGTTCTACCCGGTCCTGTAGGGTCTCTATGAATTGGGATCAACTGAAGGCAGGGAGCTTGGGGTTTTGTTTGGGGGGGAGGGATTAGTGTGAAGAGGGAATGCTTGTCTGATACAGCGTCAGGTTGGAAGGCACTCAAAATCCTACTGGGGAAGAGCTGCCTTTTCCAAGTGGGGTCGACGTTAGTGATGTGGATGGAGTCCAGTTTGGGGGGACCGTCATCCGCTGATGGGTCACGACTCAAAACAAAAAAGAAACTGCAGCGAACACTCAACCGCGATTGGAACGTGGAAGGTCCCAAGTGTGAATCTAAGAAACTCGGAAGTGGCCAGGCGCAAAAGGGAGCATGGCGTACAAAGCTCTCGTGCGCTGCAATGGATTGCTCGTGGTTGTTTTGAGTCGAGGTCTAGGAGCGATGCTTCTTTGGACTCGCCCTCGTTGTGCCTCCTTGGCCCTGTATGATCCCGTTTCATGACCTCCTGTCCTACTTGGGAGCCCTCGCAGCCCCGTGGTTACACGGTGGGTTGTGAGGTGACCAGCTGCACCCCCGCAGCTCTGCAGGACAAGCACTGGGGTTTCTACTCCCCTCAAGTGAAGCCGTCTCGGAAACTCACGGGGCAGCTCCACCCTGCCCTACGGGGTCGAGATGAGTTGGCATCGACTGGATGGCAGCAAGTTTGGTTTGGTTTGGTTTCTCCTACCTCGTCTCTACACGCACACAGACGGCTGACATGTTGGTATTTTGTCCTAGGAGAGAGGGATTTGGGTTTCTTTTACCTCCCACCACATGATCTGGGAGGTGTTTGAATGCTATCTGATGTGGACTTGGGGGCGGGGGCCTAATTTTGGGGAACCTGGGATGATGAGGTGAAGGAGGTGTGTCCACCTTCCTCACCCCTGACCATAATAACTGCCTGTTGATCGCCATGAGAAGTGGCTGCCCTGTGCTCTGGTCCCATCGCCCAGAGCTGGTGACCACAGCAACACCGTGACTGCATTTACATTGTACCCGCACAGGTTCACCGAGACAACGAAGCCGACAGACCACCGTCCGATGAGAGATCACGGTCACGTTCGGTCTCGAATCTAAACGGCGGGCAGGCATGAGCATCACACACACAGGGGTTGACCGTCTTGTTTTTTAAATGTTTTCCCTAATGCTTTAATCAAGTCTTGATAGACACTACCCTTTAAATAAGATCCGTTTGTCTTCTCATTTCGACATGGTTTACCCCCCTCCCCACTGTTTAGGAGGAGTATAATAGATGCCCATGAACCCTTTTGTGTATGATTGTGTGTGTGTGATTTGAAGACTAGATATTCCTGATACCCATGAAGGTGTGTGTGTATGTGTGTGTGTGTGTGTGTGTGTGTGTGTGTGTGTGAGAGAGAGAGAGAGAGAGAGGAGAGAGAGAGAGAGAGAGAGAGAGAGAGAGAGAGAGAGAGAGAGAGAGAGAGAGAGATTTAAAGACTAGATATCCTTCTTATCCGGTTGGGTGTATTTGTCTCTGCCTTAGGTGTCACCTGGTTCAACAGGTGCTCTGGGAAGGCCTCATTACTTTGGAGGGTTCTCAATACAGAGACTCCTTTGGCAAATCCTTCTGGTGTAAGCAAGGCAATTCTGGTGGAAAACAGGTTGCAAACAAACCAATAATGTGCAAGTCTTAGTTTTCCCAAGGTTAAATAGTCCCTCCTTAGGAGAGCTGAAGAAACGGATGTTTCTCGCATCATATCCCTGAATGTTTTTGATCAGGGACTCAAAAGATGGGTTTAGATCGGGGTGGGGGGGCACTGTGAAATGCAATGTCAAATTCTTATTGGAAACCAGGCTCACTGGATGCATCGAGACTCTATTCGGAATCTATTGCTGGAAACAGCTTTTGAACCTTGAACCAAGCCTTGAACTATCCCATGAAACCATCTTAAACTAAACAGTGATTTAGCTCAACAAAGAATGTTTGTCTTGAATATTGCACCTGAATGAAGAATAGAAACCACAAGGGAATGGTTCCCATGCTTCATCCGGGTGAAGCAAAGGAACCATTGATGATACAGGACCAGGCAGTGTTTCGTTCTGTTGTAGGTAAGGTTGCACTGGGTTGGCCCCGACTCTGTGGAACTAAAGAGCAACAACAACGAAGAATGGCCCATACAAAATTGAAAGGACAACAGTGACAAGGACAGATGGACATTTCAGGGCCAGAGAAGGCAAACTAAACCCCAAACATCGAGAAACCAAGCTCATTGCCACCACGGCTAAGCCGACTCACTATATAGGACAGCGTGGAGTTGCCCTGCTGGGTTTCCCAAGACTCTTGAGTGGAGCAGGAAGCTCCCTCTTTCTCTCCTGTGGAGCGGCTGATGGTTTTGAACGATTCTAACCATCCAGTCAGTTACGACCCACAGAGACCTTATGTACAGCAGAGCCAGACACTGCCCAGTCCTGTCCGTCCTCACAACCGTTTTTGTGTTTGAAGCCAGGGAGGCAGCCCTGGTGTTCACCTGTTTTGTTAAAGGGCCTCCCTTCCTCTTTTACACTGGCCACATGTTCAAGCGCTGGGCCGCTAACCATGAGGTCAGCAGTTCGAAATCGCCAGCAGGAGGAAGATGGAACATTCTACTTACTCCCCTAAAGAGTTACCATCTCAGAAACTCACGGGGCCGGAGGGGGGTGAGGGCGGGGGGGGGGGTGGAGGCAGTTCTACTCTGTCCTGTAGGGTCGCCGTGAGTCAGCATCGACTTGATGGCAGCACGTTTGGGTTTGTTTTTGTTTTGTTTTTTGGTTTTAGCTTACATTCTCTGTCCATTCCCATTTTTTTTTCATCTATGGTTTAGGGACTGCTACCTTGCGATCACTTCCAGGTAATCCTCCAGGAGGGAGCAATGGTCAAGACATGCATGAACTAGTGGAAAGGGGGACAGCACTGATTCAGGGTTCAAAGGTTTCCACTTTACCAGGTAAGATGTCCTTCTCCAGGGACTGGTCCCTCCTGACAACGTGTCCAGAGTACATGGGACAGACTCCCCTCCTCCTCGCCTCTAAGATGCATCCTGGACCTTACACTGAGTGGCAGTAAAATAGAAAAGGCAGAGGCAGTGGGGCTGTTTGAAGAGCCCTCAGGGCCACAGGAGCGGTGGCAGCGGTGTCTCTCACTGTCTCTTTCAGGACGGAGGCTGGGCCGGCTCTCTGACTTGTTGCTAGTTACTCGCCAGCTCCTAGTACTGAACATCCAGCAACCAGTGGGGGCTGGGTCATAGTTTTTAAGCCATTGAATTAGCAGCACAGAAGCATGAATGGTGGAATAGATCGGGGAGGTTCCACACACACTTGCAGGATGTTTGTGTGCCAAGACCCAAAGGAACCTGTTTGGGTTTGTTTTTTAAATTGCGCTTTTTTTTTTTTTCATACTCACCATGGGGTGGGGGTGGGGGGCTGCCTACTGAGCCCTTCCCCATCCAGCCAGGCCTCACCCCACCCCCAGCCAGCCCATATGGTATGCTGCTACTCTTTCTGCCCAGCCTGGTCCCTCAAGAGCTCTCATCCCAAGTCTCTGCCAAAGGCAGTGGGCTCAGACCGTCACCATGGAAACCACTGCTGGGTGGAGGGGATGGAGAGGGAACTGCGCAGCCCTGTATTCCAGGCTCTACCGTGATGTGCTGGGCTATGCATTGGTCCTGCCAGCTGAAGGGCTGCAGGTTCGAACCCACCACCTGCTCCACAGGAGAGAGACAAGGTTGTCTGCTTCCCTAAAGACCGACAGCTTGGAGACCCTCGTTTTCCTGAAGGTTAGAGGGTCGCTTCCCTAGGAGAGCAGAGGGCCATTCTGTCTTGTCAAACTTGATGCTCCCCGCTGTCTAGCGGATGGGTGGCCAGTCCGGCTGCTCACCACAAGGTCAGCAGTTCAAACACCGGCCTGGCTCCATGGGAGAAAGAGGCGGCTTTCTGCACCCATCCACAGTTGCAGTTTCGGAGACTCACAGCGGGGGGGGGGTAGTTCTACTCTGTCTTGTAGGGTTGTTAGCGCGCTGTCCTTCCCAGAGAGCCCCAGTGGTTGCAATCTGCTCCGACAGAAGTGGGCAGGTGAAACCAGGAGCCTGGTAGTGCAGTGGGTTAAGTGCTGGTCTGCTGGAGGAAATAAGGACCGTCTCCAGGAGAGAGCTTGACAGGGGCATTGTGCTTTCTTCGCAGGCGCTTTCTTACTCGGGAAACGAAACACTCACTTCCTTCTTTTTTAAATCATTTCACTGGGGGCTCATACAGCTCTTATCACAATCCATCCATCCATCACGTCAAGCACATTTGTACCTAGGTTGCCATCATCCTTCTCAAAACATTTTCTTTCTAATTGAGCGCTGGGCATCATCTTCTCAATTTCCTCCCTCCCTCATGAACCCTTGATAATTTATAAGTGATTGCTATTTTTTCATGTCTTACACTGACCGCTGTCTCCCTTCACCCACTTTTCTGTTGTCCATCCCCCAGGGAGAGGGTTATATGTCGATTATTGTGACTGGTTTCCCCTTTCTCTCCCCCACCCCCACCTTCCCCTTCCTCTCCTGCTATTGCTACTCTCATTATTGGTCCTGAGGGGTTTATCTGCTCTGGATTCCCTGTGTTTCCAGCTCTTATCTGTTCCTGTGTACATCCTCTGGTCTAGCTAGGTTTGTAAGGTAGATTTAGGGTCATGGTAATGGGGAGAGGGCATTAAAGAATTAGAGGAAAGTTGTATGTTTCATTGGTGCTATACTGCACCCTGACTGGCTTGTCTCTCTCTGGTGACCCTTCTGTGAGGGAATGTCCAACTCTCTACAGATGGGCTTTGGGTCTCCACTCCACTTCCCCATAATGCACATTGATATGATTTTTTTTTCCTGGGTCTGTGATGCCTGATACCTGATCCCATTGACACCTCGTGATCACACAGGCTGGTGTGCTTCTTCCATGTGGGCTTTGTTGCTTCTTAGCTGGTTAGCCGCTTGTTTATCTTTAAGCTTTTAAGACCCCAAACAGTATATCTTTTGATAGCTGGGCATCATCAGCTTTCGTCTCCATGAAATACTCACTGTAAGAAATCCCTAGCAACAAGGAACCTACCAGTAACTTTCCTCTCACTCCATCCTTTCTTTCCTGGTAGGACCCCCAACCCTGTGACCAAACCCCACTGCTGCCCAGGATATTCTGGCTCCTAGCCTCCCCGGAGAGGTGTTCCCAAGGCCACAAGTCTTTGCGCGAACAGACAGCCTCATCTTCTTCCTCCCTTGAAGCAGCTTGTGGGTTTGAACCACTGACCTTGTCATTATCAGCCCAGTGCTTACCTGACAGCGCCACCAGGGCTCCCAGCTGGGCTTTCTGAATCTGAACTCAAAAGGCATCACTTGGTGAAGGACCAGAGACCCTCTTTCGGGCTACTGCCCATTGGTCTCCATAAAAGGGGATGGGCAGGGTTCAATCAGCCCCTGGTTGGTCCTCTACGCAGGCATGTCTCACGCAGAGATAATGCTCGTTGCAGAACGCACCCTCCCGCCCCACCTCACCCCACGCTCTGCTGGCAATAGAACGAGTGCTATAGTAAAGGGACCCACACGGGAAGTTATGTTGACACCACCCTGCCCTGTATTGCTTTAATTAGATTGACACCACCCTGCCGCCTATTAAAAGGAGCCCTGGCGACATACTGAGTTCCAAACGGGGCTGCTGGCCATACAGTCAGCAATCGATACCACCAGCTGTGCCCACAAGAGAAAGACGAGGCTTTCTGTTCCCAGAAAGATGGGCAGTCTCAGAAACCCGCCGAGGCAGCTCTTCTCTGCCCTGATCGACGTGGCAGCTGCGAGTCTGGTTTTGAGCTCTGGTGGGCTACTAAGGGAGCGTGAGTGGGAAGGAGACCCGGCGGTGGAGTGGGCTGCTAGCCATGGAGTCAGCAAGTCAAACCCACCGGCTGCGGCAGGAGAGAAAGACGAGGCTTTCTGTTCCCACGGGGAGTTGCGGTCAGTGCTGAGATCTGGCCGCTTCTTGCCGGTGGGGAGACCCAATACCTCATTGGGGGGTGAGTTTGAAGAACTGGTTGTTGATGGCACTTTGCAGCACGGTTTCCCTCGAAGGTGGGTGGCTGGGCAGCTGCCCGGTGTGGACATGACCAATTTACATTTCTGACCTCTTGTGTTTTTCCATGCTTGGCTGCAGCTGTGCCCACATGTCCTACAAATCCATAATTCAGCCCTCTCCGGGAGAGGTCTAGTCGTCACCCTATTCAACTCCAGAACATGCTCTCCTTCCTGGTGCTCATTGTGATTCATGTCGTTTTTATGGTTTGCTAATCGTGTCTCCTGACCCTCGTCCAACGTTCCCCTGCACGCCGGCGGCGTCTAAGCCCCAGGGGTGACGTTCCTTCCACCCACAGGAAGCAAAGTGGAAGGAACTTTGCTGTCCCGTTGATGTACTCATGTCTTAACACGGGTGATGCTTCTGATGGAACGCAGCCTTTGTCTCCCCTGGCGTGTGTGACTTCAGTCAACAAGCACAGAACGTAAAGAGAAGACGTGCCGAAGCCCCGGAGGGGGACACGCTGTCATTCGTTTCAGCGTTGCGTGACACCCCAAGTTCCCACGCGAGAGGATGAGTCAGCTGTGCAACTGCCGAAGGCATTCATGGAGCTCTAAGCATTGTCAGAAGCACGGCTGTCCGTTCAGCAGAATCGGAGAGTGGTTTTTTCCAGAGATTAATAGAGTCTGTTCAAAGAGAAACTGCTTGTTTCTCATCTATCAAACACAACGGCCGGTGTCTAATTGGCCTGCCTTTAAAGGAGTATAATCTTCCTCATGCACTGAAAAGATAGCGGAGGATAAATCATACCCCGCCCAGGAGGCGCGGATGAAAGCAAAGCATCAAAAAGATAAAGGGAGGACATGGATCACGGGACAATATGGGAATATCTTAAATAAGAGGGTGCTTTTTTTTGGGAGGGGGGCCTTTAAAACATTTTTATTTTTTTTCCTTCACGTGCTAAAACTCTTTCTTATAAGATGATCTAGTTCGGTGTGCCTCTTCTCTTGTTCTTATGTGTTACATTGTTAAATCACTGTATCTCTTTTTTTCCCTCTACTTAAAACGGTCATTAGGGCAGCTGGCCAGTCGTTAGATTATGTGAATCCCAACCCTGCTTGCAGTATCGGAAAGCGCCGGGCGGTTCTACCCTGTCCTCCAGGATCACGATGCATCAGAATTGCCTCCATGGTGGTGAGCTTGGTTCTTGGTGTGTGAAGAAAAACACCTGAGCTCAGAGAACCCATCACAATGATCTACATAGAACCCCCTCAGGGAGACGGACAGCAGAAAAGTGGGTGAAGGGAGCCAGCGGTCAGTGTAAGACATGGAAAAAATAATCATGTTTAAATTTTCAAGGGTTCATAAGGGAGAGGGGGGCGGATTGAGCTGAAACCAAGGACTCAAGCAGAAAGAAAATGTTTTGGAAATGATGATGGCAACCTATGTACAAATGTGCTTGACCCAATGGATGGATGGATGGATGGATGGATGGATGGATGGATGGATGGATGGATGGATGCATGGATGCATGGATGCATGGATGCATGGATTGTGATGAGAGTAGTAAATCAAGAAAATGATTTAAAAAGAATCCGAGCTATGAAGAGACTGACCCAAACGTGACATGGAGGCAAAGGGGGCTCGTGCGGTTGGAGGATGGTGCCCGCCCAGGCGAGGCTGCCACACGACCTTCACCTTGTGAGAGAGACATTGTCTGCAAAGCCTGCATTTCTCTCCATTCTCCTCATTGTCTCTAGTTTCATGGAGACTTTTGGGGTTTTATTTTAGTTTGTTAATCAAAATGGATACAGGGTAGAGGTTCAAAATAAACCTAATGCTCACATTTCCCAGAGGGCTGATTGCTTTGAGCAGGTCAGAAAACAGCCACCAGGTAGCTACTGGCCAGAGGCACTGCCGAGCCCTTAGAAGGCCTCAGCTCCAGACTGAGGTGTGACCCGTACGGAGTTCCAGGACTCCAGGCATAATGAAAACAGCAATGCATCCAAAAATAGTCCCTGGAAAGTTTCCAGATGGATTCGTTCTGCCCATTCGTTTTCAGGGTTGTTTTTTTTTTTAAAAAAGGTGTAATGCATTCTTTAAAAATAAACCCTCAGTAGGTTTAATATCGGTTCATTCTGTTTGTTAAAAAGTGGTTCCGGAATTTTTTTCACAAGTTTTATTGGCACTTAATTCCCAGACCATGGAATTCAACAGTTTGGTCACATCCAGAGTTGCTGTACAGTCATCCCCACAGTTTTAGAACATTTTCTTCATTTTGGCACTCATTGTTCCTCTAACCTCTCCTGCCAAACCCTAAGCCAAACCCAAACCACTCACTGCCAGCAAGTCAAGCCCACCAAGCAGCGGGCAGTTTCGAACTGCTGGCCTTGCGCATTGTACCGCCCAACACGTAACCGCTACCCAGGAACCACGACTCCAGTTATCGTCTCTGTAGATTTCCCCATCCTGGATTTCTTATACTAAAAACAAAACATCTAACAATACAAACAAAGTGAAACAGAGGGGGGAAAAACCTTAATTGGAAAGAAAGCAGGAAAAAAAACTAGAACAAATTTAAAATGGGTCAAAAGGAAGATCAAGTGCTTGGATGCTAAATTCTGACCTAAGGGCATCTGCAGGAGTGCCCTTTCCAGTGCTCTCTGCGTGCCCAGCTTTCCATCACTGGTGGAGTTTGCCTTTGAGGCTGTCTGTCCTATGGCCAGTGGGTAGTGTCTGTCGGCAGAGCTTACCTGGTGCGATGGTGCCGCACAGGCTTCACCTGGGATTCTAGACCATGTCGGAGTAGGCAGAAAGGCCTGGTGGTCAGTTCCCAAAGAACCAGCGCATGAAAACCCTGTGATCACAATGGCACCACCCTCTTGTTGGGCCTCTGCAGCACGAAGTGGCGAGGGGAGGGGTGGCTGGCGCCGTGACCGGTGGCCACAAGGACAGTTGCTGCTTTTCTCACCAGCAATGGGCTCGAACGTGGCCACCCTTGTGAGGATGGCGCAGAACCGGGTGGTGTTTCGTCCTGCTGCACATCCGGTCACTGTGAGTCTGCATCACCTATCTGGCACCTGGCAAAACACCACCAATGTGTGCTTCGGGTCAGATCAACCCACAGAGACCCCATGCAGCAGAGGGGAGCTGCGCCACGGGGTGCGCACACGGGGTGCGCAAGGTTGCAACAAAACAACAAGAGCAAACTTGTAGTGATTTGGGTGAACGTTTGCAGAGCGAATTGACTTCCACGCAACCATTCATAGACATGTTGCTCCCTGATGCTGATTGAAGTCCCTGCCATCGCTTCCTCTCTATGGGGCCTGTTTCCCCTTCCCCTCCTTTCCTCTCCCTGCCTGCCTGAAAGCTTGATCTATCCCTGGGCACATGCCGCCCTCTGGGTCTTGTCTGGTTGACTGTGTATGGATCGAATATCTCCCTGATGTTGCTGCTCCCTTCACAGGCCTGCCTATAAGCTGAGTCACTGGAAGGGTTTGCTTAAAATTTTTTTTTAATTTAGTGATTTTATTGTGAGCTCTCCCAGATATAAAAATCCAGAATTCAATTCGATCAAGCATAACTGTACAGTTGCTGCCACCATCCTTTTCCAAAACATTTTCTTTCTTCTTGAACTTTTTGATATCAGCTCCCTTTTATCCCATTCCTGCCACCACCCTACTCCCCAGGGACCCTTATTATTATATATTATTATTTTTTAATTTTAACTTTTGCTGTATCTCACACCATCCAATGTATCCATTGAGGAGAGTAGATTGCCAGAACTTTCTTCCTGCTGAGTGGCTGATGGATTTCGAACTGTCAACCTTGTGGCAGCCTGGCACTTTGAGAGCACTGTGTCAACCTGGCCCCTTCAACAGCTCTTACTAGTCTTTCATCTTGTGCTTGTTTATTTCAGCAGCATTGGGGGAAAATGGAATTTCTCACCCTGGGATTATAAAAGCATTCCTCTGCATCTTATTTAGTTTGTCACCAATATTTTCTTTCCTGCGCTGGACCCAGAAAAGAAGCTGCTCTCTGTTCCAGACATTGGCCCCCAACCCCCTTCCTCTCTGCACCCAGAAACTGTGGTCCTCCATGGAGAAGACTCCTTATCCCCATGGTTTGGGGGCAGGAGTGCATGGGTGAAGGCCACATTTGAAAGGCAGGTTCCGCTGGAAGACACGTGTCTAGTTGCTAGCTTGTGGCCACCAGAAGGAAGTAGCTCAGATGTTGCCACCAAGCTCAGGCATCAGAATGCATCTTCATGCAGAGAATGGCTGGGGACTCTCTCCGGATGCATTAGCTAAGCACCCAGCTGGGGTCCACACAACACAGACGTGGCCTCTTTAGCAGGAAGCAGCTGAATTTCTTGGAAACAGCACAACACCGGCCTCTGCTCTGAAGACAGGCACTTCCAAACATGGACATACTTGGCAGCGAATAACTCCTAAAGAGATTACACGTTCCTTAGTGACACAATGGAAAGGTTAGCTGTTTAAACCCACTGAGAGCCTTCATGGGAGAAAGATGTGCTCCCATAAAGGCGGGTGCTGTTTTAGGGTACCAGAGAGCTGATTCTGATTCATAGTGACCTGAGCCCGTGTGATATAGAACCACCCCATGGAGTTTTCTTTCTTTCTTTTTTGGCTATTATTCAGAAACATTTATTTATTTAACAGTTTTATTAGGACTTCATCCACAGGACACACAATTCAGTAATTCCCTCAAATCAAGCAAAGTGGTATCATCATCCCCACATTTCTTTCCTAAGCCATATTCTTCTTCCTTGTACTCATTGTTGTGCACGGAATAATTTTTTCCTAATTGTGGCCAAAAAAATAACACAACAAACATTCTTCGATTCTGCGACTTCTGCATGCATGACTCGGTGCCATTGATTACACTCTCGTGGTGTACACCCACGATAGGTGTCCTTTTCCAAATCATTCCACCACCATTAACCTACACTCCGCAGGAGCTTTCCTTGTCCGACCAGTAGAGAGGGACTCCGGAGAAGAAAATTGGCAAAAGTGGAGCCAGAGAGCTGAGCAGCTGACATCGGAAATGTTTGAAGCACATCTTCAAAAGGCATTGTTGCTAAATAAATTAGAATCCAAGAAGCACACAAAAAAAGGAGTATGAAAATTCTGAATGCGCTTCAACTCAATCAAGGGGCAGGAATAAAAGATAAAAATTTTAAAAATCATCGGGGAAAAGACAAACCTCTTAGGTATCGCTAATAGATTTTCGATCTGAAGAGCAAAGTTCACAAAGAGGCTGAGGAATTGAGTTCTTCTCCAACTTTGTCACATGAGGGAGGATGCTTCAATAGACTGGAAGATGAGGTTCATCGAATTCTTATTAAAGAAAGGGACCGCTAGCAGAATATAATGGAACAGATAATTGTGCAACTCGGGAACATAACCGGGAAGTGGTGCTGAAAGACGGGAGAATTGAAGGACTAATGTTGGAACTTGAAAGGGAAGATGCTGAGACCCAGAGGCTGAAAAGCGCGCTCGCTCAATGGGAAGCAAAGTAGAAGGCAGTAAAGGCAAGGAACGCAGTTACTGAAATGGCTTCAGGAGGGGAATGAAAGCTAAAGCAGAACTACTTCTCCAAGTTGATGAATTGCAGAGGTCAAGGATGAACTAAGCATATGGGTCCCTTCGCTTCGTGCTGCATTAGTACCGGAGAGATCTAAAGTGAAAGCATTAGGAGCAGAATTAGCCAAATATCAGGGCAGCAGAAAAGCAAAAAGAAGCTCTGGACCGGCCAGGGTAGAGGATGGCATTAGTCTTGGAGGTCAATACACAATGAAAAACGTCCAGGGTTTTAGAAAAATGTCCATCTTTAATGGTGTGCAGCTGCTGAATGATGCAGTCTTGGTTGAAGGAATGAAAAACAACCAGGTCGCCAGCAGTCTATACTTTAATGTCCTTTGGGCTTAAAATGAGAAGAAGAATTTCAGAAGAATTCGGTGATGAATGTCTACTATCCATACTTCGTATCACTTTAGTTTTTCATCCATTAATAAGATTTACTCTTCCACTGAAACAAAACAACAAACCTTTGGGAACTTGAAAGTCTAACACACATTCAGTGTGGAACATGGGTGGAGTTCAGGAGGGAGGCCCGGAGTTGAGGAAAGGATGTGGGAGAGGAGCCTCGGAGAGAAAATTTCTCAGTGAGTGTGAAGAAAGAGGAAGAGCCAAGAGCTTTGAGTAAAGTTTCCAAGAATTCAACATGAGCACTTTTCCTACTCAAGAGGGACGTGTGATCGGGGAAATGCTATCCAACCCAAAGTTGCCACTCGACAGCAGACAGTCGTGCTTCTTAAGGGGCCCGTGATGCAACTGAGGAAACTTGCAAAAGTGCAGGTCTGACTCAGTAGGCCAGGGGTGGGACCTGAGGCTCTGAAAGTCTCCAGAGCTTTGGGGCAATGCTCATGCCGCTGGTTGACCAGCCACAGTTGAGCACCAAGAGTGATGGCCAACCAGTCTCAGGATGTTGTTATCTGGACAAGAATCATCTGGGAGCCTCTGGGGTCAGAACTCGATAGTACCCAGCTACCACTATGGATCATTCACATCAGGCCCACAGTAGACAGATCCTGATGATTGTTGTCCGGTGCCGGTGAGTCCATTCCAGCTCATCCTCACCCCGTGTACAGCAGAACGGAACACGACCCAGACCTTCTCACCATGATTCTCATGTCTGAGCCCATCGCTGCAGCCCCTGTGTCAATGCATCTGGCTGAGGCTCTACCCCCCTTCTCACTGACCCTCTGCTTTACCGAGCCTGATGTCTTTCTGTAGAAATTGGTCCTCCTGACAACATCTCCAAAGTAGGGGAGACATCGTCTTGCCATCCTTGCCACTAAGGCTACTGCCAGTTTTACTTCTTCCAAGACAGCGCGGTTTGTCTTTTTGGCAGTCCACGGTCCTTTCGATATTCCTTTCCAGCACAAAATCCAAGCACATCCATTCTGCTGTGGTTTTCCCCATCCGTGTCCAACTTCCACATGCTTATGATGTCCTTTCCCAGGGGTGGGTCTCTCCTGAACACATGTCCAAACTACATGAGCCTAAGTCTTGCCACCCTAACCTTTAAGGAGTACTCTGATTGTACCTCTTCCAACACAGATTGGGGGGTCCTTTTAGCAGCCCGCAGGTCCTCTCCAGCACTGTAATTCAAATGCACTGATTCTTCATCGTCCTTATCCAATGTCCCACTTTCACAGGCGTGTAAGTCAATGGAAAACACCGTGGCTTGGATCAGGTGCACCTTCGTAACGCAGTTGTTCTTCACTCTAAAGAGGTCTCGTGCAGCAGATTTACCTAATGCGGTGCAGCTTTTGATTTCTTGACTTCTGTTTCCATGAACATTGACTGCAGATCCAAGCAAGGCAACGTCCTTGGCAGCTTCACCTTATCTCCACTTTTCATGGTCTTGTCCATTGGGCCAGTTATGGGGCATGTGGTCTTCATTAAATTGAGCTGTAACACATCCTGAGGGCTACAGTCCGCCTTGGTCTTGATCAGCAAGGGCTTCACGTTCTCCTCACTTTGAGGCGGCAAGGCTGTGTCATCTGCACATCACAGGTCGTTCACAGGCCTTTTCTTCAATCCTGATGCCACACTCTTCTTCATGGACTCCAGCTTCTCCGATGATTCGCTCGGTGTACAGATTGAACATGTAGACTACAGGTTTTTGAATGAACGAGTCGAATGCAGTCTTTTGAGGGATAAGGAGACTCAATAGTAGTGAAACAGTAAGAGTGGAGACAGTGAGAACGTTGACACGTCGCGATGTATACAACATGACACAGGCCATGTTCGACTTTAGGCTACCTTAATGGTACCTGTGTGAGGGTTGGGATGGAGGCCAACCTGTCAATCAGGGGGTAGCCTGGGGATGCCTTCTTGGGGGGATGAGGGTGTCCTTTTTTATAAGAAAGCCAGTGCATACTTCTCTCTCTGGCACATCACTTTCTTGCTCAGACTTCATGGGGACTCTGTCTGTCTCGAGGGGCTGTCCCATGTGGGCCTCTGACCTGGAGAGCTGCCATGTTCCATGGACCTTGGATCCACATGACTATGCATCCACCACTCTGTGATCTCCTCGCTTTTCCGCCTCTCTTTTCTGCAGCATCAGCCAGCAGCTATGTGAGTCTGAAGAGGGCTCTGACTAGCACATGACCCGTGGACTTGAGCGAGGCTGGGCTAGGATGTCTCCTTGACAGAAATGGCCTCTTGGTATAAAGTTCCTTCTCATACACATATGGCTATCACTGGTTTTGTGTATCTAGACAACCCAACACAAGGAACCGATGCCACTGGATGGCTTGTGTAGATATTGTGACCAAGTGTGTGTTTATCTGTGCCTATTGTCAAACCCAAGACTGCAGCGTTCAGTATGGTTTGCAACTCAGTGTAAAGAAAAATAAAATCCTCACTGTCAGAGCAAGACACACCATCCTGATAACTGGAGAAGAGAGCAAAGCTGTCAGGACTTTGTTTTACTTGGCTCCACCACCAGAGCTCACAGAAGCAGCAGTCGAGAAATCAAATGCCATGTTGTATTGAGCAAATCAAATCAAATGCCATGTTGTATTGGGCAAACCTGATGCACACAGCTCTTCAAAGTGCTGAAGAACAAGAATGCTCCTTTGAAGAAAAGACCTCAGGCCAAGGTCTCTCCAATGCCCTCAGATGCGTGACAAGGCTGGGCATTGAATAAGGAAGACCAGAGAGGAATTGGTGCATTTGAATGATGGTGTTGGTGAAGAATATTGAAAGTTCCATGGGTTGCCAAGAGAACAAACAGATCTGTCTTGGAAGAAGTATGGTCAGAATGCTCCTTGGAGACAAAGGGCTCAACCCTAGGAATGGTTGTGATGATGGCCTAGGACCTGTGGGACTTCATCGAGATGCATTTCCCTGGGCGAGCAGGAAATGCATTGCGAGATCCATCAGGGAACTTGAGGAATGACCAACCTGCACAAGACACTCCCGCCCGAACTCTGGCCTGGCCCAGTGTCTCTTTGAGAAGCACACCCTGGGAGACAGTGACAGAGAAGGCTAAGCAGTGGCCTGGCTTCCCCAAGTTCCCAAGGCAGCCCAGACATGCTGGGTGGAAACCCGCTCCCTCTCTGGACTTGGTACCCAAACATTCATTTCCATTCTTTCATTTGTGCCATTCATTCAGATAAAGTCATGAGGTGGCACCTCACCCCCCATAAAAAATTATTTTAAGCCTACATGAACAAGATGGATTTATAAAATATCCAAAACAATTGACTGGAACATTCCAGTGATCCCGTGGAGTGTAAAAGACAGGTCAGAGTGGTGTTCCGTAGACAGCATGAGGTCCCTATGGGTCCGAGGTACCTACCAGTAACGACAAGGATGGAGCTAAAACCGTAAAGGAAATCCCAGGATTGATGAACCTATAGAGATAGCAAAGAGAATAAGGGTTCCCAAGGGAGGAGGGTCATGGGGGTGGTAGTGGGTGAAGAGGGAGGAGGGGCACGGGGGTGGTAGTGGGTTCCCGAGGGAGGAGGGGCACGGGGATGGTAGTGGGTGAAGAGGGAGGAGGGGCACGGGGGTGGTAGTGGGTAAAGAGGGAGGAGGGGCACGGGGGTGGTAGTGGGTGAAGAGGGAGGAGGGGCACAGGGGTGGTAGTGGGTGAAGAGGGAGGAGGGGCATGGGGGTGGTAGTGGGTGAAGAGGGAGGAGGGGCACGGGGGTGATAGTGGGTAAAGGGGAGACAATGATATCAAGGGGTCCATGTAGTAATGGAATGTTTGGAAACAGATTGTGGCAGCCAAATGTACAGTTCTGCCAGGCACGGTTGAACTGTGGAATGACCTATGTATTCATTCCCAATTGATAATAAATAAATAGAACAGTAAGGAGCTCTAAATGAGCACCATCACACACACCCCCTCCCACCACCCCTGGAGTCCAACCCTTCACTGACTCCTACTCCACAGTGAGGCGCAGGCTGCT
The DNA here is from genome assembly GCF_050624435.1 of Tenrec ecaudatus. Lineage (NCBI taxonomy): Eukaryota > Metazoa > Chordata > Mammalia > Afrosoricida > Tenrecidae > Tenrec > Tenrec ecaudatus. The sequence continues at coordinate 1,742,362 of NC_134547.1, read as the reverse complement.
GTCCGCTAGACTTGGGGAGGGAGCGTCTGTGGACAGTCTCCACAGCTAGTCTTCCCAAAAGACCATACATTTTGAGAGCACCGGGAGCTCCTGGGAGCCTCCCCATATGTGTTTTCGCAGGGCTTGGAAAATTCCAGTCTCAGAAGCTCTTTCTTCCTCCAGGGGGGGCCCCCCTTTCTGTTCCCCACTGGACCGTGGTTTCCATGACAACCACCTGACCCTGCCTCCCTCCTCCGGAGCAGGTAAAGAGCAAGAACAGAGCTAAGCCCCTGGCAGAGACATGTCCCCGTGAGGAGTGGGCGGGCGGAGAGCGGGGGGGGGGGGGGGGGGGGAGAAGGGAGCATTGTTGTTGTCCTGAGATGCCTGTTCTGACGCGTGATGATTCTATGCACAACCGAACAAGACCCTGTCTGATCCTGCAGCATCCTCTCAGTCACTGCTGGGCTTGAGCCTCTGGTGGCAGCCCCTGTGTCCACCCATCTCATTAAGGATGCTCCTCGTTTCTGATGACCCTCGGCTTTAGCGAGCATGACAGTCCTTCTCCAGGAACTGGTCCCTTCCTGATAATGTATCCGAAGTACTTGAGACAAAATCTTGCCATCCTGGCTTCGAAGGAGCCTTCTGACGGTACTTATTCCAAGACGGGGCTGTCCTCCGGGCCGTTCAGTGTTCATTAGCAATGCGGCCATTTAGCCTTCCTCGTTCATTGACCAGCCTCCGCCTGCCTGTGAGGTGATAGAAAACATCACGGCTTGGATCAGGCACACCCGAGTTCTCCAAGTGACAGCTTTGCTTTTTAATACCTTAAGGAGGTCATTTGCGACACGGTGACCCAAGGCAAATGGGGTGTTTGATTTCTCAACTCTCAGCTTTTGTGGACTTTTGTTGTGGATCGAGGTGAAATGAAATCCTTGACAACTTCGCTCTTTCCTGTTTGTGGGGATGCGGTTTGTCGCTCCAGTGGCGAGGCTTTGTCTGTCTGTGGTCTTTACGTTGACGCGTTATCCACCCTGAAGGTTGTCGGCTTTGGTCTTCGCACGTAAGCGCTTGAGTCTTCTTCATGTTCTCGAAGCAGCACGTAGCGTATCGCAGGTGGTCAGTGAGGCTTCCCCCAGTCCTCGTGCCACACACTCTTCCTCAGAGAGCCCAGCTTCTCCCAGTCTTTGCTCAGCATCCAGATCAAATAAGTACAGTAAGAGGGTACAGCCCTGATGGACACCTTTCCTACTTGGAAACCATGCAGTGTGTCCTTGTCCTGTGCCAATGACTGCTGCCTGGTCTCTATCATACAGGTTCCACATGAGCAAATGGCATGTTCTGGAATCCCCGTCTCCTTTTCAATGTGATTCACAATTTCCCACGGCCCTTTACATGACTAATCAAACACAATGGAACGTCTCTCTGGTAGTCTCTGCTTGCAGCCAGGATCCGTCTGGCATCAGCAATGACGGCCTGCATGCCATGGCCTCTTCTGAATCCAGCTTGAATTTGGGGAGCTCCCTGTGGGAGGGCTGCTGCAGCTACTTTCGAATTACCATCAGCAGAACTGTGCTTGCATTGAATATTTATGAGATTGTTCCATAATTTTCACAATCGTTCGCATCACTTGTACAGAACTGTGGGTCTCTCCCCATCAGTTGGCCAATATACTCATGTGTACCTATTGTTAGAATCAACCCCCCTTGTTTCTTTTAGTAACTAAGAAACTAAACCCCAAACAACTCCCTGTCACCAAGTCAATTCCCACAGATAATGATCCTATAGGGCAGGGTAGAACTGCCCCCTGGGGTTTCCAAGACTATAACTCTTTAAGGGAGTAGAAAGCCTCATCTTTCCCTCTCGGAGCGGCTGGTTGTTTTGAACTGCTGACCTTATGATTAGTGGTCCAATACGTAACCACTATGCCACCACGGCTTCTTAATAACTACAACTAGATCACCGAAATAGCTGTTGCTCAGTTGAGTTTTGACTCATAGCCACCGTCTGGGACAGAGTAGAACTATCCCTAGATTCTCAGTCTAATGGGAGCAGACGACCAAGTATTTCTCCATTTGGTTAGCGGTGCAGCGCTTAACCTGCGTGCCACCAACGCTTTGTGTGAATAGAAACGACAGGTACAAAACCTCAAAGTCTGCTGCCGGGCTCGTGCGATATTGGAAGACAGTGGATACCATCGCTCTTGACTCTTTCATGAAGTCCCCACCGGTTGCTACAGAAAGGTTCGGGCATAACCCAAACAAATAGGAAAGAGGTTCCGACGGCAGAAGCCCTTCTGACTGGAGGCTTGCAGTCTTTCAGAAATCGTTTGAATGTCAACATCGGGCCCAGTTGCCAGGTAAAACCTTGGTTCAACAATCCACCATGGAATTTTCCCCCTGATTAATGAGCTCAACGCTGGATTGGGATCCAAGATATATAGACATTTCGATCCAACTCAGGAAGGGGGATGGCCTTCTCGGAACGAGAGCACAGCCCAACCAGTGTTCCAGAGACCTCTACTTACAAGCCGCAAAAATATTAAATATTGGTCATCTCGTTCTGTAGATCAAGTCTCGGATATTCGTCATTCATCAGCTTCCCCCCCCTTCTTCTTTACCTCCTGCTTTCTGGGGTGATGCATACCTGCACCCTCGTTTTCTAGGTCCCCAGTGTGAGGTTCTGCCCTCGGTTCTGGTGCATAGATCATGGTTCTGGCCGGAGACTTTACATTTCGATGCGTGATGCTTACCGACTCCTACCGAGGAAAACTGTACACACCCCGATCGTGACTGCTTGATGGAGAAGAAAGATTCTTTGTTTGTTTGTCTGTGTAACCAGCAGCTTTATTGGAACCTAGCTCTCCCAGACAATCAAGGAGCTTGTTGGAACACTGGTTAAGCTCATGGCTGCTAATAGAAAGGTTAATGGTTCAAATCCATCTGTGGCAATTATGTAATTTTTCGTGTCAACTTGAAGATACAGAAGTGTAGGGGTGGAGAGTGGCCTGTCAATCACATCACAGCCTGATGATGCCTCCGGGTGGATGTGGCCTTCTCATGAGGAGGAACCTGGGAACATCCTCTGCTTCATCCCAGGTGGAACCACGCTGTGATCTGAGTGAGCCCCATGAGAGGAAGACCTGGTAATCTGCTTCTGTAAGGATTTCAGCCTAGCAACCCATCCAGTTTAGAAGGAGGCCAAGCCAGGATTCAAACACAGACCCTAGAATCTCTTCATATGAACGATGTAGGTCCTATGCCCACCGTAGGTTCACAGGCAATCCGCAAGACGAATAAACACGCAAGACTCGGTCATGTCCTAGCTCATTTGGGAGGTTCGAGTAGCGCTCCATTTCAAGGTACCCAACCCATAGCTCACCAAGCAGCAGCTGGCTTACCTGGAACAGATGAAAACTTGGGATGAAGCAGGAGTAAGAAGCAGGAATCTCCTCGAAGCACCTGACTCTAGGCTTACTTTCTTTCTCAGTGCTGGATGCTCATATTTGTTCAAACCCACCCGAATGTCCCCTCCACTCTTCTCAGGGCCCCACTCCTTCCAAGCAGTGTCCTAGCTCACTTAGCTATGGGGAGGCTGTGAAGTATAACTCTACGCCTGCAGGGTTGGGCCAATACTGCGGCGACAAGATACTAACGAGATTCCTCTTTCTGTCTGTCAAAAATATATTTATCACAGCGTAGAAGATCCTACGGGGACATTCTACTTGGTCACTTGGGTCACTACACGTTGGAACTGACTCAGTGGCACTGAGTACCCCCCCCACCCCACCATGCAAGTCTCCCATGTAACGTGCACAATGCAGTGCTTTTTTGGCTTAATAGCAGAATTGGGCAACTACCATTGCAATCAATTTTAGAACATTACTCCTCATAACATGCACATGCACACACACACACACACACACACATACACACACACGCACCAGTCACTTCCCATTCCGCCCCCCCCCCCCATTTTTTCCTCTTCCCTACGAGCCCCAGGCCAACACTAATCTATCTCTAGCTTCTGTAGGTTTCTCTATCCAGGACATTTAAGATCATGGAACCCGCAACAGAGGGTGCTCTTTCGCAGTGTAGCATGCGTCCATGCGTCATTCCTGGTTAGGACTGGATACGTTCACACAGTGTGGCGATACCACATTCCGTTGAGCCATTGGTGGCCGTTCAGGCTGTTTCCACCTTGGGACACTGTGAGCAATGCTGTTGTGCACATCGACGGAGAGCTTGATGTTGGGGCAGAGGCTTTCGTTTAGTCGTTGGGCTGAGTGCTCGGGCTATGGGTAAGCTTTTGAGGAGCTGCCAGACGGGTTTCTGAAGCCCCAGCACCATTTTCCATTCCCACTAGCAATGTCCGAGTGTTCCAGGCCTTGCATGTCTTTGTCAACACTAGTGTTGTTGTTGTTGTTGTTAGGGATCTCTGGTGGCTTATGGTCATGAGTTGGGCTGCTAACGATGAGGTGAGCAATTAGAAACCACCAACCGCCTCACAGGAGAGAGACAGGGCTTCCTACTCCTGTACAGCGCGACCATCTCAGACACTCGAAAGGGGTGATTCTACCCTGTCCTATAGGGCTGCTATGGGCTGGCGTTGACTCAGTAGCAGTGGGTTTGGTTTGTTGTATTATTGTTATTGCCACTCTAGTGAGTGTGAAAGGAGTCCTAGTGGCACAGTAGTTACCTGTTGGGCTGAGAGCCACAAGATCGACAGTTCGAAACTACCTCCATGGGAGAAGATGGCTCTTTCTACTCCCGTTAAGAGTGACAGTCTCAGAAATCCACAGGGGGTAGTTCTACCCTCTCCTATAGGGTTGCTATGTGTTGCCATTGACTCCATGGCAGTGAGTGGGTGTGCAGTGGAGATTTAAATTTCCACTGGAGGAACATGGGGCTCTCTACTCTCACGAAGACTTAGAGTCTCACATACTCCCCGGGACACTTTTGCTCTGGGCTGTCGGGTCGCTGTGAGTCTGAATAGACTCAGTGGCAGTGAGTTTGGTTGATTGATTGATTTGTTTGTTTGAATAGGATTGAGCACTTTTATCTCCTTTAGAAAAATGTCTCTATTCAGGTCCTTCATACAATTTTTTTAATCGTCTGTTCATTATTAAGTCGTAAGAGTTCTGTAGCTGTTGATAAAGCACCCCTCCCCCACTTTGTAGACTGTCTCTGTAATTTTCTTGGCACAGTCCTTAAAAGCTCCTGATTTTGAGGCATCTGATGCATCTGATGGGTCGTGTTTCCTGTGCGTTGGGTGCGCTACCTAAGGAGACTTACCAAAAGCCTTGAGCAAACCAAAATCCTCAGCCCTGGGGCAATAGGCAACATGACAAGACTGGGGACGATGATTGATGTTGTCCACAATTCCCAATGCCCACGGACGCTTACTCTCCCTGCCCTGGAGTGGATCCCAACTCCGTCACCCCATAGGACAGAGCAGAATTGACTGTGAGTTTCAGAGGCCATACATCTCCAAGAAGCAAACGGCCTCATCGTTCTCCTGAAGAGCGGCTGGTGGGTTCAAACTGCTGACCTTGAAATTAGCAGCCCAAAGCAGAACCCACTACACCACCAGGACTCATGGGAACGGCAGTCAAGTAATCAAACGCTATACCGCAACGGGTCCAACTGCTGCAAAGGACCCCCGTTAAAGGCTGGAAAGCAACGATATCACTAAAGGGCGCCTGACCCATGCCAGGGCACGCTCAGTCACCTCGTGTGCACAAAAACGCAGGCTGATAGGTGCAGAAGGCCAAAGAAGCGATGCCCTTGAAACATGATGTTGGTGGGAAGGGGGAGGTGTGTCCCCTTGGCTAGGCCACGGTTCTCAGAAGTTTGGGGGTTATGATGCAGTCATCCCGGTGATGAGATCCGATGGAATGCAGTTACCTCCATGACGAGATCTGCTACGAGCAGCCAATTAACGGAAAGAGAATAATGAACCTGGAGGTGTGCGGAGAGAGGAAGGTGGTCTGTGAGGGGGGCGGTTATGTGTCAAGCTGGCTACGCAGCCCTTCTCCATGGTTTGGGGTTGTGTGACGATGTGATCTGGCGAGGAAGTGATGCTGTGATCTGGTCCTTTGGGAACGAGGAAGCCATCCTCTAATTCTTTCAATCTGAGGTGGCCGCCCTCTATTCTGGCATAACACTGATTTCCCCACAAAGACCCACCTTGGTCTTTTGTTAGCCATGGACTCAATTCCAACTAATTTGCCATCCTATCCAAAAGACGCATTGCCATGGAGTGGATTCTGACTCACAGCAATGCTACAGGTGAGAGCAGAACTGCCCCTTTGGGTCTCTGAGGCTGCCAATCTACCAAAGCAGAAAGCTCACTTTGCTCCCTTGGAATGTCTGGTGGACTTGAACTACTGACCTTGCAGTTAGCAGCACCACATGTCACCCACTGTACCACCAAGGCTCCTTTATAAGGTGACCAGACGTCCCGCTTTTGAACAATTTGTCCCGCATCCCGCGGCGTTTTAAAAAAGTCCCGATTTTTGGAAAGAATGCAGGACAAGCTAGGGAACGGCGGGAGAACGGGAAGGGAATCTACATAACACATAACTCCATTCAAATAGCTGCTGATTTGTCGCCCGTAAATGTGGAAAATATTGCTATTAAAATATATTCTTATTTCTATATATACACTGTGCACGTTGAAATGCTTAAAGAATTTTGTGAAACTGCGGAGGTTGAATATCAGAAAATACTTGGATACAGTAAAACACACTAGTTAGCTCTTTTGCCAGCTGTCGAAAGCATTTTGAAAATATACGATCCGTTGAAATCCTCCTTTCTATCACAGGATAAATGTCCTAGAATTTCAGAAGAGTTTTTTGAAAAAGAATCTTCAAAGATTTGGCTAGAGTTTGTACACAATCAAATAGCTCTTTTTCAAAATGCTATAAAACTTACTGAAGGTGAGAAAATTTCAGTAATCGAAGTAGCAAATGAAGTTAATAATTTAAAATTTCCGTGTCAAGAGCAGTTAGAAAATAATTTGCTTCCGTTAACTATTCATACTAGTATAAGCCAGCTAGAAGAACAAGGTGCAATAAATCATGCAGCTATCATGAAGCACGTTAAAAAGTTCTATAGTAACTGCATAGATTATTTAGAAGAGTGGACAGTAGATTACAATGATATAGAACATTTTCATTGGGTTACATTAAAACAAGAATTTAATTGGAATGATGTGCAAAATTCATCTGATCATACTACTCAAAATTTCCCATATAGTAATATTTCTGAAAATGATCTTTTTAATGAGGTATCATTATTTAAAAATATGTATTGATAAGGAAAAGGTTAAATCGTGGGCATCAGCAAAAATCACAATAGAGAATAAATGGTTAGAAACATTTCATCATTTTGCAACAAACCATGTTCCATACAATAATGCACTAAAAATTGTGGAATATGCGCTGTACTTACCAGGAACTAATGCTGCGACTGAACACATAATTTTCTACAGTAAATAAAGTGTGGACATCAGAAAAATCTCAGTTAAGTATTGAGGCACTGAAAGCCATTTTATGTGTGAAATATAATTTAACAAATTCTTGTGAAAATTTTCATGACTTTTTAAACAACGTCAGCAATCTACTAAAAAATTCACTCAAATGAGAAATATGCTAAAGAATAAAATAATACTATACATAATTTTTAATGTATTATATTTGTAAATTGTACTTATGTTGAAATTTTTAAAAATTACAATACTATTTTTGCGTTCTATGAAAATTTTTGTTGCTTCATGTAGACCAAAGTTTTAACCAAAATCACATACACACACCCCTCAGTCACTGGTGTCCCGCTTTACCCATGTTAAAATCCGGTCACCTTACTCCTTTCCCACCCTGTAGCAAAAGAGAACCCTCCGCCTTCTTCTCTAGGCTGTAAATGCCTACAGGAGGAGAACTTCAGATCGTTCTCCTGCGGTCAGGCTGGTGGATCTGAATCACTGGCCTTTCCATTAGCAATCACGTGCTTAAGGGTTGTACCACCAAGACTTCATGTACATCTCTCTCTGGCACTAAGCTGGGAATCCTGGTGACATAGAGGGTTACGAGTTGGGCTGCTAACCGCAAGATCAGCAGTCCAAGCCCACCAACCCCTACGTGGGAGAAAGATGAGGCTTGCTACTCCCATGAGTATTTATGATCTCAGAAACCCACAGCTGCAGTTCTACTTTGTTCTATAGAGTTGCCATGAGTCAGGATCCACTCGATAGCAATGAGGTTTTGTTTTGACTTGCCATCGAGTGGATTCCAACCCACAGAAATCTTATAGCACAATGTAAAACTCTTTCTGTACATTCCCGAGGTGGTCAGCCTTCACGGGAGCAGGAAGCCTCATCTTTGTCCCACAGAGATGCTGGTGGATTTGAATCACTAACCTTGTGGTCAGCAGCCCAATGGATAACCCACTATGCCACCAGAGCTCCTTCCATAGATATCGCTATAGATGTGGATAGGGCTAGGGATTGGGATAGAGACAGAGATAGATAGAGATGGAAATCGATGCAGAAATAGAGATAGAGATGAGGGTATCCACTTCGATAAGGACAGACTTGGAAAGCCTGTGTCGGGCCTCTGTGAATCAGAATCGACTTGATGGCCATGGGTATGTAGAGATAGATAGACATAGATATGGCTACAGATGATATAGAGACACAAATGTAAATAGAGATAGAAATGAGCCTGTCTGCTCCCACGAAGATTCACAGACTTGGAAACCCTGTATCGGGTCTCTCTGGATCAGAATCGACTCTAAGGCAGGGGATATGTGTAGACACAGATATAGCTCTAGCTGATAGTGATCAGATGGAGATAGAGATGAGCCTGTCTGCTTCCCTGAATATGCTCTGGCTCAGAAACCCTATACAGGGTCTCTGTGAACCAGAATAAACTCAAAGGCAGTGTACACATATACAGACACAGATATAGCGCTAGATGATAGAGATACAGATATAGATGAGCCCGTCTCAGATACAGTCTCTGTGAACTGGAATTGACTCGATGGCCGTGGAAACGTATAGATCTGCAGACAGATTTTAGATGTGCGTGGGTGCTACAGGTACAGAGAGAGCACACTGGGCACCAACCGTTCCGTGCTCCCTAACCCAGGGCTGGGGTTGAGAACGCACCCAGAACTCCGTGGGAGGGAGACCTGATTTGTGATCGGTGATAGTCATTGCCACCAAGAAAACCCACAGGGCGGTTCTATTCTGTGACACTGCGCGCCACGCAGGATCCACTGGAATGGCACCTCTCAGCAATGCATACAAAGGCGCACTGGGGGTGCAGTGGTGACACGTTGGGCTGCGATCCCCATGGTTGGCAGTTCGAAACCACCAGCAGCCCCTTGGGAGGAAGACTGGGCTTTCTGCGCTCCTAAACAGTTACAGTCTCTGAAACACACAGGACAACACGATGAGTCAGTATGGACTTGATGGCAGTGACTTTGCTTTTACACACACACACACACACACACACACACACACACACACACACAAGCTTTGGAAAATTCTATAAGAATCCTATTAGCTTTCAGTTGACTCATTTTCCACCCGGGTTCTGAAGCAGGATCTCTAGCCTACATACATTGCAGTGGTGGACTCACATGCAACAGAACACACACCGCCTCAGCCAAGTCCACGTGGCCAAGTCAGTGGCTCGGGCTGAGTCCTCCACGTTGTGCTACCTTTGACGACAACCTTCTCCAAACCATTGCATCTCCTCGAACCGAAGCCCACAGCCCAGGCCGTGTTTCCAAGCACACCAGGCCCAGGATCAAAGCCGTGGCAGAGGAGCACACCTTGGTTTGGAGCGTCTGCCCCCCTAAACCTTTCTGCCCGTGGAGAGGAGTCCGACTCCAGCTGTCGTTATAGAAACAGAAGCTGCATTGAGGAGGAAAGTCCCATGAAAGAGGCCAAGAGGAGCCCCGAGAAGGAAATTTCCCAGGCTTTGGGATCGCCTGTGTGTGGGCCCCAAATCCCAGCCTACCACACCAACCAAAAAAACGAGAGAGAGAGAGGAACAAGCTACCACGGAGTGGCTTCCCATTCACCGAAAGCCTATATGAGGTTTCTGAGAGCAGATTCCTCATCTCTCTCTGGAGAAGTGGGTTTGAAGGCCTCTCAAGGAGGCAGGTCGTGGGGAAGCGGTGGGGAGAGTCCGATTTCACAGGCTCCTGTCTGCCTTGTAGGGAAAGAGGCGGAAAGGCCTTGAAGTGCTGTTGTTATCTTCTAGAGTGCCTGCCGGAATGCTGTCCCCCGCCCCCCCACCCCCCAGAACTGTCCACTGGGAATTTACTGCCTCCAAGGAGGAAAACCGTCCTGGTGATTTGCTTGGAATTTCTGGGTTGTCTTCCGAGAGAAGGTGGCAGCAGCACGGGTGACTCCCTGTTTACTGATGGCTTCATTTCTGCTCAGCCGCCTCTATCGCACAGATAAGCGTCTGAGCTCTTGACCGGAAATGGTGGAGACGGCGTGTCTTTCTGGCTGTGCATCCTGGTTCCCCACCCGTGGGACGGCGGTGGGGGGGGCGGGGGGGGGGAATCCCCTTGGGGAGGAAGACTTCTTCAGACATGTGCCTGCCTTTGGCAAAGGATGGACGCCTGGCCTCCTTCTCTGGAGCCTGACATACCATGCTGAGATCTCCTTCGAGATGATGTTCTTAGATCTGATTCTGTTTCCCCCCTTGACCTATATGTGTGCCCTGGACCGACCAGTGTGGAGAAGCCTGACCTCGCTTCCCCACAAATAGAATTAAAGTTTCTAAAGAAAGACTCAATCCCTTGAATTGGAGTAAAGGAAAAGCCAAAGTCGGATTTTATATATATATATATATATTTATAGCATAGGTAGTCAAATACATAATAAAAATGTGTACATGATAAATAAATAATTTTAAGTTATTAAATTAGACATGATAAATAAGTATGTGTTACAAATAAAAATTAAATTAGAAATGAATAATTATAAGTTATAAATAAAATTAACTGAGAAATTATAGTTATTTATAGATACATTTGTAAATTGCAAATAATTAAAAATAAATTTATGTATTAGAAACAAATATATATAATATATATGCCACTGCAATGAGTCAATTCTGTCTCATGGCAACCCTATAGCACAGATCAGCACTGCTCCTGTGGGTTTCCTTGGCTGAAACGCTTTGTGAGAACAGCCTCATCTTTCATGCGAAGAGCAGCTGGTGGATTTGAATCACTGGCCTTATGGTTAGCAGGCCAAAGCATAACCCAGTAAGCCCCCAAAACAAAGCAACACTCCCTGCCATTGAGTCAGTTCTGATTCACAGAAGCCCCTATAGGGCAGAGCAGAACTGCTCCCCCTGAGCTGTAGAGAGCCTCATCTGTCTTCTACATAGCGGCTGGTGGATTAGAATTCCCAACTTTACAGGTAGCAGCCCCACGTGTACCCACTACACCACCTTTGGCTTCGAATATGCCACCAGGGCTCCAGAAATACGTGTCTGACTTTGGTTTTGCATGTGTGTGTGTATACATGATCTATGACTTTATATAATATCTAGCTTTATATGTGTGTGTGATATAAGATAGATATGTATCACATCACCAAGACACTCTGGCGACACAGTGGGTTAGGCATTGGGCTGCTAACCACAAGTTCAGAGGTTCAAGCCCACTCCTTGGGGGAAAGGGAGGCTCTCTGCTTCCACAGGAGGAAGACGAGGCCTTCTACGCTGGTAAAGAGTTATAGTCTTGGAAGCCCCTCGGGCAGTTCTACCCTGTCCTGTAGGGTCGGCATGCATTGACATCGACTCGACGGCAGTGACTTTGGTTTTATCTGCTTTCATAAAGATGCACGTTATTGGAAACCCAATACAGGGCTGAATTCACTCAATGGCCATGAATTTGACTTTTAGTTTTTATACATTTTATGTATATAGGGATACATATTTATATTTTATATATAAAGGAACATTAAAAATGTGACTACAAATTGAGAGAAAACTTTATTAAACAGTGGTATCAAAACACGAAGCTATAGTTTCTTGACACATCTTCAGTCTAAGTCTATATGCTTCTGAAGGCACTGTTTGCATCCCTCTTCCCAGAGTAATAATAATAAAACAACAACAAAATAATATGCTCTTCAATTTACACCAAGTCAAAAAGGCAGTTTCAGTCCCCCAAGGGATTTAAGTTGTGTTCTTCAGAACAGCTGAGCTCTGGGAACGGAGAGAAGTCTGGATGGCCAAGCTCTGGGCTGTGGGGGCGATGAAGTAAGATTTCCCAATGAAATCCTCACAGGACAGCCCTTCTTCCTTCCAAGAATGCACAGATGCATTAGTGTGATGAAACTCTGTGGACATCTCCTGGTCTTTTTCTCAGGAATGCCGAGAGGGAAACAGAGATAGATACAGGGAGCGATAGAAGAAAGGGAGAAGTTGGAGCCCTAGTGGTACAATGGTTAAAAGCTTGGCAGCTCACTGAAAGGTGGGCAGTTCAAGCCCACCCAACAGCTCCACAGAGACAAACCCAGCCATCTGTTCCCATGAAGATCACTGCCCCAGGCAGTCTGCTTTGCCACACAGAGTCACCGTGGGCCAGAACTGACTCAGTGCAGCGAGCAACCACCCCATTCAACCTCACTTTCACTCCAAACACTTGGCCGTGTACAGTTTTCTCAGTCCCAGAGTTAGTCCACCAAATTTGCAAACCTCTAGAAAGAAGAGTATCAGTCAGGTTTGGAGTAGATTCAGAGACTGATGAGCAAAGTCCTGGGTCAACCTGTCTTTCCACTCCCTGCCACTGGGTTTGGGCCGAGCTCTCTCCCTATCGAGGATGGCATTTTCTCCCACCGGAAGCAGGGTACACTTAGATTTTCTCCTTCTGGACAGCTGCTGCCCATCCAGACATTTCTACATGAACTCTTGACCCAAGAACAAGACTCACGCCCTCCGTCCGTATGGGCAGTCTTTGGCAGTAGCTAGGAAAACTTCCTTCCGGGACACAACCTTCCTTGCCTGCTGAAAGCGAGGAGGACCTGAAGCACTTGCTGATGAAGCTCGAGGATTACAGTCTTCAGTGCGGATGGTGACTCAAGGAAAAGGAGACCCAACCGCTCGCAGCTGCAACAGCAGGCCGCGTCGTGCGTGAGCACTGGAGACAAGACGGAAGTCGCCCAGGGTTTTCGTCTTGCTTGGATCCATAGGCAATGCTCATGGAAGCAGCAGTCAAGCGATTGCATGATACCATGCACTGGGCACATCTGCTGCATGGGACTTCTTTAAAGTGATGAAAAGCAAGGTTGGGACTCCGAGGACGCACGCAGGTCCCCGGGCCCAAGCCAAGGTATTTGCAATCACCTTTTATGCCTGAGAAAGTTGGGCATTGGGTAAGGAAGACTGAAGAAGAATCAATCCATTGGAACTGGGTGCTGGAGAAGAATACTGAAAGGACCAGGGACGGCTGAAAGGACAAACCCAGCTGTCTTGGAAGAAGTATGGCCAGCATGCTCTGGAGGCACCATGGTGGCGGTGATTTGTCGCACATACTCTGGACATGCTGTCAGGCAGGCCAGTCCCTAGAGAAGGACATCGTGCTTGGTAAAGTGGAGGGGCAGGGAAACAGAAAGGCCCACCAGGAGACGGACAGTCACAGTGGCTCCAACAATGGGCTCAAGCCTAGGAACAACTGGTGAGGCCGGTGCAGGATCGGGCAAAGTTTCTTCGGTTGCACATCAGGTCCCTTCGGGTTGGAAGCGACTCCAGGACACCTAACATAAGCAAGAACAACTGCAACACTGCCGATGCACATGGAAGCTGGACGATGAATAAGGAAGACCGGAGCTGATGCGTTGAGATTACAGTGTCCTCGACGGTGAGATGAGGTCTTGGGCACTTTGGACCTGTTACAGAAGGCAGTCCTCTCTGGAAGACAATCGCTGCCGGTGAAGAAATGGTCACATCTGACCTCCCCCAGCCGCCAAGGCCGACCCCCACAAGACAATGGTCAGAGGCGCTTCCACCCTCCACCCGTGTTAACCCTATCCTGACGCTAACCATTCCTCCCGCGGCACTCTGCTTCCCACCCTGCATGCGACTTTTTCTGGCAGGTTCTCGCATTCATTGCGACAGCCACACAGAGACCTTGCTCAGGATTATGGGATTCGTTTGTGGAAATTAACCTGCAAGGTGAGTGAGAAACAGTGGTTCCCTCTGGTCTGATGACTGAGTTGTTTGAGAGCTTGTAAGTAATGTCTTGAGGGCATGTTGCTCCGCAGCAGATCTGCAACCAAAAGGGATTCAGCTCCAGCTCTGTGGGCTGTGCACCTACTTCCCTAAATTAAGTGCCGGGAGGCACGCCACTCCACATGCCAACCCCCTGCCCCATAGCACTCAGCTTGACTTGCTCCGCGGGCGGGCGGGGAAGTCTGGATGGTTGGCTCTTCCCCTACTCCAGGCTCTCGCCGGTAGCGACACCCCCTCATTGATTCGAGAGGCCTCATTTTATAGCCAGCGGGGTGGCAATCACTCACAGCTAGATCACATAATACAATCAGCTTCTTCCCCTCACCTTTCTTAGCTAGACCCATCAGGAAAAGATTGCTTGGTGGGCGGTACAGAGCCGGCGGCTAGAAAAGCCACATTCAATCAATCCGCCGCACTGCACTTGGTCAAAGCAAAGGGGCAGTGGAAACGGAAGACCCTCAGCAAGACAGATGGCCACCGCTCTGGCTGCCCGCTCAAATGTAACCGTGATTGTGAGGTTGACAAGAGACCGGCAGCGGCTGCGGTTCTGCGGTGCTTGGAGTCTCCGTGGAGGGCACTTAATCACAGTAACAAGGAAAGCAGAGGGAGTCCCTGGATGCGGCAAACGCTCGATCCCCTCAGCTGCTCTGAGAGTCCACCCTGGTGGCCCAAGGGTTACTCGCTAGGCTGCTGACCAACCACAAACGTCAGCACTTCGAAACCACCCGCTGTTCCGAGGGAGAAAGATGAGGCTTTCTACTCCCATAAAGAGTTACAGCCACGGAATCCCACAGGGGCAGCTCTACCCTGCTGTCCTCCGCGGGTCCCTGGGAGTCCGAATGGACTTGATGGCGGGGAAGTTATTGTCTCTTCTGGGTTTTGTTTGTTGTTTGGGGCACCGATGAAGAAAGGCCTGGTGATCTGCTCTCTGGCGGGGAGGACAATCCGTCATTGACCAGCCTGTGAAATAAAACTCTCCTCTGACACCAAAGGGTCACCAGGAGTCAAGAGTCAAGTCAACTCCACGGGTAACTAATTAAACCGCTTAACCAAACTTGTTCCCGTCCAGTGAACTTCAACCCAGAGAAATCCCAGAGGGCAGAGTTGGTGTCTCCAAGACTGGAGTTCTCTGTTTTCTTCTTATAGATTTGTTGTTGTTGTTGTTGTTGTTAGTGACATTTTCCTGCGCTTGCAGCGGAGGTTGACACAGAGAATGAGGCTCCCGTTTGGCCATTTCTGCACAAGCCGTTCTGCAACATTAGCTCACAGTTTCAACAAGGCCTCCACATTCCCACCACGTTTTCTATTCCCATTTCCGGTCCTCTAGCCTTATACCCACTCACCACCTTCTCCCCACGCCCCCACATCGTTTTATTGGCATATCATTCACACATCATCCAAGTCAATAGTTCAAGCACAGCAAGAAGCGTTGAGCCATCATCACCACCATCCGTTTTAGAACATTGTCTTCGATCTTTCCTTCTTTCTTTATTTTTTTTTTTTAGATTTTGGTTTTTTTCTTTTCCCCCCAAATCACCGTATTAGGAGCGAATCTAGGCATCGTATCATTCCATAGTTCAACCACATCATGCAGTATTGCAAGGTGGCTACCAGTCAGTTTCAAACCATGTTCTGTCACCTGACACTCATCGCGATCAGCTCCCCGTTTCCTCCCCCCTCCCGTGCCACCCCCCCCCCAAGGGACCAGGAATCCAGTGACTGTCTCTACAGAGTTCCCTCTCCTGGATTTCTTATACAGAAAGACGTTAACAACAACAACAACAACAACAATTAATGAAATAACGGAGTTAAACGGATGATATTAATAATAAAAGAGAACACATTTAAATAGAGCGTAAGGAAGATCAAATGACAGGGCGCTAAATGGTCACCCAACTGCGTCTGCCAGCATCCACTGCCCACTGCATTCTGCAGGAAAGCAAAGCTGGTCACAACCCTGGTGCGTGGCCGGTGGGGATTCCCAGGATGCCCGCTTGGGTAATTGTTGACCTTTCGGTCTCAAATAGATTTAAACAAACCAAAAAAATGGCACCTTTAAAAATAAAGGCACAGTCTTTAATTGCGTGTTAATTTGTTATTTGGAGGTGTCCTGGTAGTCACAGCAGGCGAAAGATGGGGCTTCCAACCCCCGGGAACCCACAGGGGCAGCTCTACTCTGTGCCATGGGGTCGCTGTGAGTCCCAGCTCGCCTTGAGGGCAGTGTGCTTGGCTTGGGTTTGGCCGGCAGAGTGCCCCGCTATGAATAAAAAGGTTAGTGATTCCAACCCGCCAGCTGGTCTGTGAGAGAAGGGGGTGGCAGTCTACTTCTGTTTAAAAAAAAAACAAATCAAAATCTTAGAAAGCTGATGAGGCAGCCAGAAGACAGTGGATTTCATATCCATAAGGAGAAGGGGGTGTTCTTCTCCCATAAAGATTTTCGGCCTCAGAAACCCACGGGCACAGTTCCCCTCCAGCCCACAGGTTCCCCATGAGTCAGATCGAGTCGGCAGCGAGTCTAGAGACACTCTGGTTGCCACAAAAGGTTACGCATTCGAGCTCCCAGACTAGCTGAAAGGTTGGTGGTTCAAATCCACCCAGAGGCTCCTCAGAAGGATGGCCTGGTGATCAATCTCGTTCTGAAACCTCACAGGCGTGGACACCCCTGTGGCGCGGCTCTGCTCTGTGCAGGTGGGAGGACCCTGAGTGGCCATGGACCACAGCACCCATGCAAGGAGAGTGAAGGCCCTCAGGGAGCTGGGTCGACTGACTAGCGTAAGAGCTGTTGTGTTATGAGCCAGTCAGGGTGCGGTATAGCACCGACGAAACGTACAACTTTCCTCTCCTTCTTCTTTTTAATGAAATCATTTTATTGGGGGCTCTTACAGCTCTTATCACAATCCATACATTCATCCATTGGGTCAAGCACATTTGTACATATGCTGCCATTGTCATTTTCAAAGCATTCTCTTCCCACCTGAGCCCCTCATATGAGCTCCTCATCTCCCCCCTCCTTCCCCCACCCGCCCTCCCTCATGAACCCTTGAAAAGTTATAGGTTATTATTTTCGTTTTTTCCTTTTTTAAAAAAATCATTTTATTGGGGGCTCATACAACTCTTATCTCAATCCATACATACATCTATTGTTCTGAGCACATTTGTACATTTGCTGCCCTCATCATTCTCAAAACATTTGCTTTCTACTTGAGCCCTTGGTATCGGCTCCTTATTCCCCCCTCCCGGCCCCCCCTTCCCTCATGCACCCTTGATAATAAATTATTATTATTTTTTCAATGCTTCTCCCCGCCCCCGCGCTATCATGACCCCAGTTCTACCTTACAAATCCAGCTAGACCAGAGCATGTACAGATTAGAGCTGGAAACACAGGGAATCCAGGACAGATGAAGCCCTCCGGACCGAGAATGAGAGTAGCCATACCAGGAGGGGAAGGGGAAAGTGAGGGGGAGAAAGGGGGAACCGATCACAGGGATCTACATAGAACCCCCTCCCAGGGGGAGGGACAACAGAAAAGTGGGTGAAGGGAGACAGTGGTCGGTGTAAGACATGGAAAAATAATAATAATGTATAATTTTCAAGGGTTCATGACGGAGGGAGATGCATGGGTGGGGGTGGGAATGAGCTGATACCAAGGACTCAAGTAGAAACAAAACAATAATGGCAAGCTATGTATAAATAAATGTGCTTGACACCACGGATGGATGGTGATAAGAGCTGTATGAGCCCCCAATAAAATGATTATTTTTAAAAGAACTACCGTGAGTAAGGCGCTGGACCAGGCAGTGTTTCCATGGGTTGGAACTTACAAATGAGAACGGGTCTCATTAACAGAGCACCCCGTCCTCCCCGTTTGTTCCACGCTGAAAGACCACAGGGAGGCCTTACAGATCTTCGGGCCTCCACCCCGACAAAACAAGGCACCCAAAGTGCCTCTCCCGGTGCATGCTGAGCTGCTCACGCCGGCATCGGCAGTTCAAAACCACCAGTGGCCCCTCTGGAGAGAAGCGAGGCTTTCTCCTCCCACAAAGAGTTAGAGTCACGGAAACCGTCTAGAGGGGCAGTTCTGTCCTACAGGGCCGCGCCGGGTCAGCACTGACTCCATGGCAGTGCGCTGGCTTGCGGAGCGCGTTCCAAAAACGATGTCTCCACGCTACCACGGCTGGAGCGCACAATCGCGTTAAGGAAAAGTTTGCGAAGCCCGCGATAGGATGACCGACTTGTGACGCAGACACGGATCGCAATTGAGCGCGAGCTACTTGGAAAAAGATGGTCCCAGTGGGCTTGCTTTTTGACCTAGAGCTGACACACAGCGACCCTCAATTTGTACAGTGGGGGCGGGCGAGGGACCCAACAGAAAGTGGGCACCATGTGACTGTGTTTGAGCGTGTGTTCTTTCTTGGTGGGTTTAAAGAGCTATTATCTTCAGTGCCTCCCGCATAATTCGATGAATAAGAAGTGAATCATGCATATTGATGTGTGTGCGCGTGTGTGTGATCCCAAACCCACGAAGCCGGTTCTGACTCATCCTCATCTGACAGTTGCCAGTAAACTTGAACGTGGACCCGACTGCTTTCAGCCCCGCAAAGAGGAAAAACATTCAAATGCCAAGACAGATTGGAGAGGGGGTGGGGGATGGGGGGGGGCAGAGAGGGCCACTGCCTGTCATGCGGCCTTTTAAAGACACTGGGGATGGGCTCCAGGTCCTCCCGGAGCATTCGGGTCCCAAGTGTGCCCTGATGCCCAAAGCCTGGAAAATTCCAGCCTCCCTGGCTGGTCCTGCAGCCCCTCCCCTTGCCCACTCCAGCTGCCGTTTCCCAGGCAACAGCCCCCGCAAGCCTGCCTTGTTCTGTGCTGCAGGTAATTGCTCTTGAAGGAAAATAGACCGGAAGAGCAGATTTCTAACCCCGAGGGTGTGGGGGTGGTCCCGGCAGAACTTTTGGGCCAGTGGAAATGACCCTTTGAGCGCTGTGGCCTTTTAGGGAAAGTTCCTTCCTGTGCGAGATTAAAACGACAGCTGCAAAGGGGAGGGGGTGGGGATGGGGGGGGCGCACCTTGGGTGGGCAGGGAGTCTGTGTTCGTGATGGCAGGACGATTGGGAAAAGGAGAGAGAGGGGTGACATGCCTGGAAAAATTATAGCAGTGTACCTTGGACTGGGCACATACAAAGTGTCCAAGCACCTGGCACTGTGCGCCCGTGTCTTCGCCACCAGCCCCGACTCCATGCCCACAACTGTTAAGCCTGAACTCCCTGCTGCAGCCCCTCTGTCTTTCAGTCCGGCTCATTGCGAGATTTTCTCTTTCCCCGGGCCTCTCCTGACTACAGTCAGCAGGCTGTCCTCCAGACACTGGTCTTTCTGGATGGACAGGTCCCAAGTATCTGCAGCCAACTCTGACCGTCCCATTTCTAAGGAGCATTCTGGCTGTACTCCTCCCAAGACCCAGCGCCCCAGCAGCATCGGGTGGGTTGAACTAACTTCAAGGTCCGCAGTTAGACTCCACCAGCCGCTCAGAGGAGGGGAGACGAGGCTTTCCAAGTGCATAGAAAGTTACAGTCTCTAATAAAACGATTTTAAAAAAAAGTTACAGTCTCAGAAATGCGTGGGGACCGGTCTACCCCACCCTGCAGTCACTGTGAGTTCGAATCGGCTTGATGGCAGTGAGTTTTGATTTGGCCTCATAAGGTGGTCGAGCCTGGCACTTTGCATGCCTGTGAGTCAGCCATCAAGCCGGAAGGCTGCTCCTGACACCCATCTCCTGACTCGCTAAAGGGGCTGATGAGCCCAAGACCAGCAGCCCAGATGGCAGGCCACTCGCTGTGGGAGGTGGCTGAATCAGAGGTGGGAGCGAAGATGGCTGGCTCCTGACGCAGATGACGGAAGAGAATGCTCTCCAGGCTCTGTAGACTGCAGGCCGCTGGGGCAAGCAATGGGTAGTGACCAGCTTAACAGGACGATCTCCATCTCGTTTCAAAGTGCCTTTAAGCCCTGCTAGCAGCTAGCCCCCACTTCTCCTCTTCCCTCTCCCGGCTCCCCCAAGAAGACCTTGACTCATCCGAGATATCTCCAAACTCTGCCTGCCCAATTAGCAAGAAATGTACACTATCTTGTAAGACCTTGAATTAGCACCTGCAGCTGGGCTGTTTCCCACAACCCCGTTACCCTGCCAACCTGTTGAGAATATTCATGGCTAGAATATCCCTCCCCTTGAGGCCCTCCCCCATATTTTGAACTACAAAGTGTTTTGGAATTTCTTTGTTCCAGAGCGAGAGGTTTTTCCAGACGCCCTCCTAGTCTCCGTCCAGCTGTTTGATAGAGCCTTCCTTTCTTAAGATAGTGGTGTGTTTGATCTCAAGGGTTACAATTCAAAGAACCAGAGGTCAGAGGAGGATGGCCAGATGCAGGGTCTGGTGGCCACCAAAGACAAGGGAGCTTGTCCTGAACAAGAGCCACCTGTACTGGATGTGCACCACAGCTCAAGGTGGATGTGCACCTCTCAACGGGTGGGCAGCTTCTAGCCGGTCGCGCAGTGGAAGCAATCGCATAATGCTAGACATTATCCTGGGATGGCTGTACGGTAACCGTCACCCCCCTGAGAATCATGGCCTCTCCCAGGTGACACACAACCTTAACCAAGGCAGGTATCCCGGAGGGAGACCCACTGCTCTTCCCATTCTGGACCAAGATCATTGCAGGTCAATTCAAAGGTCAAGTCTAACCTCTAGCCCCTAACCGTAACCATAACCGTAACCGTAACCTTAACCCTAACCCCTAACCCTAACCCTCAAGGTGCCTCCGTGGGGGCTTGTGGGATAACTGCATCAGTGACCTTGCTGCTGAGTGCTCTGCGGTCAGCCCAACACGTGGTCACGCCGTGTGATCAAGTAGAGCTGCCCTGCAGGGTTTTCTAGGCTGTAATTGTTCAGGGGCAGGTTGTCTCATGTCTTCCTGCCACGCGTTTGAGCTTAGGAGTTGAGTACTGAACTGTTTGCATTTCCAAAACCCAAACAAACTCACTCCCATTGAGTCGATTCTGATTCACAGGGACCCTGCCGGGCAGGGTAGAACTGCCCTTGTGGGTTTCTCGGGCTGTAGGTCTTTTTCTTCTTTTGAAACAGTTGTATTGGTACCTAGTCCACATATCATGCATTGTATATAGTCCAGTCCTATCAAGAAGAGTGGTTCAAGCAATTTCAGAACATTGTCTTCTTCCTCAGTCAGATATTGTGCAATTACCATTTTGTGGCAAAAAACATACAATTCCACACCTTCTACATGTTTAATTCGGTGCCACTGATTATACACTTCGTGTTGTACAAACATGATCGTTAGCCTTTTTCCAGGCTGTAAATTTTTGTGGGGCAGAAAGCCTCATCTTTCTCCCCAAGCACAACTGCTGGTTTCGAACCGCTGATCTCCTGGTTAGCAACCCACGTTAACCCACGGTGCCACTAGGGCTCCTTTGACCCACCGAAAACCAAACCCAACCAAACGCACTGCCATTGAGTCGATAGAGAACCCGTCGGGACTGGGGAGAACTGCCCCTGAGGGTTTCCAAGACTGTGAATCTCTACGAGAGCAGAAAGCCCTGTCTCTTGCCCTCAGAGAAGCGGCTGGTTTCAAACTGCTGACCTTGCGAATCTCACCCCGATGCGGAACCACTCGACCACCGGGGCTCCCCTTGGGCCACCACGCACCCTTCCTGGTGCCTGTTGTTACTGTGTGCCATCGAGTCAATTTCAACTCACAACGATGCTAGAGGACAGAGAAACAGCTGCCCAGTTGGATTTCCAAGGTATCATTTTTACAGAAGCGAACCTCGAGGAATTTTTCTCCAAAGGGGCTGCTGAGTGGGTTTGAACCCCCAACATGTGGATGAGCAGTCAAGTGCGTAAGCATTCCATTACCAGGGTCCCTCAGATACATGCAACCCCAAACTCACCACGACCATTGCACTGATTCCGACTCACAGCGACCCTGCAAGCTGGGTAGAACTGCCCCTATAGATCTCTGAGACTATAAATCTTTAGAGAAGAAGAAAATCTCATCTGTCTCCCTCAGAGCAACTGGTGTTTTCCAAGTCCTGGGCCACCAGAGCACCTTCGGATAAGCAAAAAGCCCTGAACTAAGGTTCAACGATCAATTATCAGTCAGATAGTGGTCTGATGAATGGTTACCCCAACCACAGGGCTGCCAAGCTCAGGTCAGCTGTTCAAAACCACCAGGCACTCTGTGACAGAAAGAAAAAACTTCCTATGCCCATAAAGAGTCTTGGAAACCCAGAGGGACAGTTCTATTCTGTCCTTCAGGGCCGCCACGATGAATAGAGATTGACCACTCCTAGTGGCTTGGGAAGCTTGTCCCCTGAGGGACTGGTGAGGAAGCTCTAAGGTTGCTCTGCTCTGGGCTAGGATCCCTGGGGGTGCTGTGGTGACTTGTGCTGCAATCTCCAGGGTCGGCCGTTGAAAACCAGCAGCAGCTCTGAGGGAGAAAGCCTGGGCTCTCTACTCCCGTGGGCAGTTAGTCTCAGGAAACCCGAGGGATTGCTGTGAGTCAGCATGGACTCATGGCAGAGAGAGGGTTTTGTTCTGGACTCAGGATCAGACCTTGGGCCCCCACCCCCTGCACTTCCTGCCCCCTGCGGGCGAGTGGAGCCACTTGCCGTGGGCACAGCATGTAAGGAGGTGATGATGAGCAAGATGTAAACCCGTGGTTAAACTGGCACTTTTATGGTTGCTGAGTCTTGGGAGGGAAGTAGAGGTTTCCTGTGCAATACTCCTCCTACCAGGTACTGCTCGCTATACGCCATAGTTGAGGGGTCACGTATTTCAAGCGTGTCCCCGTTTTAAATTCTATTTGTTTTGCTGCGATGGCTGGAGAGCACCCCAGCAAAGCGTTCCCTCGCCCCACGGCGTCTTTGTGAGCAATTCAGCAACACAGGGCACATGCTTCAAGTCGTGCACGTGTCTCTCCCATAGCCCCCCCCCCCCACCGCCCCCGCCTTCTCTCGGGGCTTCCTCCCCCCAGCAGCATACTCTCCCAGCCCCCTGAGCCCCCCAGCTAATCTCCCAGCTGCTGTTGTCAATCTGATCCCATATGGACAGTTTTCAGGGAAGGGCAGGGTCCAAGGCCGACATTCTTGAGTTGTTGAGCAAAACTCTTGTTTGGCTTTAAGGGGCCCCAGGGGAGGTTTCAGATAAGGCACGTTGGCGTGCAGTGCTTGCAATGATGAAGCTGGTGCAGAGAGTCCACCGGGAGTGAAGCAGCAGCCTTTTCAAGAAAACAACCTCGAATGCGGCGTGGAAGTTAGACGTTATATTGCCAAACTGTTTTATGGATTCATGGCTGCAGGCTTGTTTTATACTGATATAAAACACGATCTATAGGAAGCATTATAAATATGAAACATCTTCAGTGCATGATATTAAAATATATAAATTATCTAAAACATACATCAAAATAAAAATTATATAGAAAACAAAATATGTTAAAAAAGAAAACAAAATATGTAATATAAAACACAACCTATACCCATTATATAGAAAACATTTTATATAACTTTTATGCCAGTGAGTTTGTTAATATTTGTATAAATAACACATGTCAGCCAGACAGTTGACTCTGTTGGCTTGGGAAACATTTTCCCTGAGAGGGGGGAAATACATGTATATATAAAACTAACTCACTACCATCAAATCCATTTAACTCAGCCACCCAATGGGACAGAGTAGAGTGTTGAGTTAGCTCCTTTGGAGTTTCTAAGATTGTAATTCTTCACAGGGCAGACAGCCTCATCTTTCTCCCTGGGAGACGTGGCTGGGCTCAAACTGCTGGCCTTGGGCTTAGTAGCCCAATGGGTAACCCAGCCCAGCACCAGGGCTCTCCGCATATACATATGTAAAAGTCGGGGGCTCCTGTTAGGTGTCATCGAGTCAGATCCCGTCCATAGCGCCCCGGGCACCGCAGGAGGAAACACTGCCGGTCCTGCGCCTGAGCCCAGAGAGCCTTCCTCTTTCTCCCTGCCCTCCAATTTACCAAGCATGATGCCCTCTCCATGGACACACAAACGCACACACAAGAACAGAGCGTGTGTGTGTCTACTGTACACAGTATATGCACTTTGACTTCAACATTGCTGCCGTTCCTGTCTTTCTTTGCCTCCAGCATGGCTTTCGTGTCACCGATTCTGTCCTCTCCCAACTCACTCCCTGCCATCCAGTCGACGCCCACTCACAGAGACCCGATGGGCCAGGGTAGAACTGCCCCCTGGGTTTCCAAGACGGTGACTCTTCATGGGAGGAGGAAGCCCCCTCTTTCTCTCTCGATGCTTTCCAAAGGCCGAACTTGCCCTTCGCAGCCTAACAAGCAACCTCTACCCCACCCCATCACTCTGCTCATTGGCTGTGTGGTCAGCACCTGTGGGGTCAGCCCTGGGACGGCGGCGACCTCCACGCACAAAGGATCCCCTGCAGATCAGGCTTCTGGGCTCCCTGGGGTTTTCGCTGGTGGAGTCGGAAGCGATTGGATGGCAGTGAGCTGGATTATGTCCCTTTTCCTACGCTGGGGGAGATCCACCTGCCGGAGGCTGTTCAGCACCCACAGCAACACGCAGGCGCCTCCCTGGCCATGTGGGCAGCAGCAGAGCCCCTGGCAGGTGCTGTGTCACTGTGAACTCACGGTGTTCGTCTACACAGGTGGGCGGACGGAGTGTGGTCCTCGCTGGACTCGAAGAAATGAAGGCCAGTTCTCTGGGTTCAGATGGATCGGAGGAGGGGGCAGGGCCAAGAATTTGGTCAACGAACCTTGAGGAAGCACCTGCTTTGCGCAAAGAGGAGCCCTAGGGACACAGCAGTTTGCACTCTGGGCTTCTGAGTACAAGGTTGGTGGTTTGACCCTCCCAGACAGTCCCCAGGGAAGAGATGAGGCTGTCTGCTAGTGTAAAGACGTGTAGTGTCCGGGCGGTTCGACTCTGGCCTGTCAGGTGGCGATGAGCCGGAATCTGCTGGATGGCAGTGGGTTTGGTCTGGGTGGTCTGCCAGACGTGAGCTACAGGCTAGGCAACCCAATGGGGTCTTTCTACTCCTCTAGGGTCACTGTGAGGTGAAATTTATTCGATGGCGGTGGGTTGGGGGTTAATTTGTTCAAGGCAGGCATTTTTAATCTTAGCACCGTCTAAACACACACACACACACACACACACACGGCCGTGGAGTGGGCTGCAGTTCACAGTGACCCGATAGGATAGAATAGAATGCCCTTCCCCCCTTGTGTTTGCAGCCCTGATGGTGTAGTGGTTACATATTGGGCTGTGATCCACAGGGTCAGCAGTTCGACACTAGCAGCAGCTCCGAGGGAGCAAAGCTGGGCTTTCTACTCCCGTGAACAGTAACAGGAGGTCCCTACGCGTCGGCACTGACTCCACGGCAGTGGGGGGTTCATTGAATTCATTCAAGGCAGGCACTTTCATTTTAACACGGTTTCATTGCCACCAAAGAACGGTTTTAAAAACCCACTGCCACGGAGGAGATTCCAACTCACGGTGACCTGGTAGGACGGAGTAGAACTGCCCCCTTGGGCTTCCAAGGCTGTGGTCTTCATGGAAGCAGGCAGCCTCATCTTCTCCCACGGGGAAACATGGTTTCGAACTGCTGACCTTCTGGTTAGCAACCAAGCACTTTTACGAAAGGCAAACTCAGTGCTATCAAGTCAATGCCAACTCATTTTCAAGACCCCCGACTTCATGGTTAGTAATGCAACTTTCCACCGCAATGCCCCAGGGCTCCATTGACAGCAGGAATTTCCCTACTCCTTGTCTCTCAGGGGCTCTGGTGGCTGAGTGGGCTATGTGTTGGGCTGTTAGTCACAAGGTCAATAGTTCAAAACCACCAGCCAGTCTTTAGGAGAAAGGTGAGGCTGTCTGCACCCTTAAAGATTTGACAGTCTGAGAAACCCACGGCGGCAGTTCTGCCCTGTCCCCTGGAGTCACTATGAGTCTGAGTCCAGTCGATGTCAGTGAATTTTATTTTGAGGGGTTAAACCTGAGGACCCTGTTCTCCCCTGTCTGTTAAGCTTGCTATGAGTCGACAAAGTACAGTAGTAACAACCACTGAATGTGACAGCGCATTCTGAACCTCTGTCCTCACCTGCACTGTTTTCCCAAGGTTTGCAGTCACTTCTACCAAGGCAGAAGGTAGAATTGGCACGTGTGTCAGGCCAGTTTGCGTTCTTTAGTGGCAAAGTTGGCAATTTGAAGTCACCCAGAGGCGTGGTGGTGACTTGTCGGGCAGAACGGGAATTTTCCCATCGCCTCCCCTGCCTCTAAGGGGCTCTTGGTGGCTTTCAGTGGGTTGTGGGTTGGGCTGTTAATTAACCACAAGGTCAGCCGTTCGAAACCCCCAGCCACTCCGAGGGAGAAAGAGGAGGCTTGCTATTCTCCCATAAAATTCAAACTCGGTGTTACTGAGTCCATTCCAACCTGTGCTCACCGAAACCCCACAGGACAGGATCAAACTCCCCCTGTGGGCTTGAGTTTGCGGAGGGAGGGGTGAGGGAAAGAGAGGGGTAGAAAGCTTCCTCTGTTCCCCTCAGGGAGCCTGGTGGTTTCAGGCTGCCCAGGGAATTACCACTGTGCCCCCAGGGCTTGACCCTCCCTAAAGAGTTATGCTCTCAGAAACCCCAGGGGCAGGGGCTAGCCTGTCCTATGGGGTCACTTTGAGTCTGGGCAGATTCTGTGGCAGTGCATGGGGCTCGGGCTTTACAATCTGCTCAGGACCCCAGTGGAGGAGTCCCGGGCACCCCGGGGTCAGACTATTTGCAGCAGGGGTGGGAAGGGGGTGTCTCTCTCTCAGTCCTCAAGCCCACTCCCCACTCTGGCAAGCAGCATTCCAGGCTCTGTCCTCATGACAACAGCAGAGCCTGCCCCCCCTCTGACTAGGGACCCAGGGCTAGGGCCCCTAACAAAGCCTGAGCCACACCACCCCCCACACCGAGGGCAGAGGGGGGCTGCAGAGGGGGGCCCTTCCTGCAGCTCCTTCCCCAGCTGCAGCCCTGGGCCAGGCCCATCCCGCGTCGGAGGGGCTGTGGCCAAACGAAGTGGATATCTATCAGAGTGCGAGTTTCTGCAGACCTAGGGAGAACCCACGGCCTCCTGCAGTCTGCCTCCCTCAGTTATTGCCCCGCCATCGAGTCTGCCTCGTGAGAACCCTCGCAGGACAGGGTAGACCTGCCCCTGTGGGCTTCAGTGACTGTGACTTTTTGTTTTGTGTTGCTTGGCTTTGTTTCATATATGTGAAATGAACTTGTATGTCACTAAAGACGCCAAGTCCACTTCAGTTGGGCGATTTTATTGTCCCTCTTTTTCTTTCTCTTTAGCCACTCAGACCAATATTTAGGTCCAAGGGTAAGGAGTCTGGAGGGGTTTTGTTTTGTTGCGTGGTAAGGCTGTGAGACTTCATTGTCTCTATTTTTAAAACATTTCTTTCTCTGTTCCCACATTTCAGTTGGCAAAGCACAATGAAGCATGATTCCCTCCATACTATGATTCCATTCTTGAGATAGACACATTTCATTCGCCTTAAAAAAATTTTTTCTTTTTAATTTCCAAAGAAGTATATTGTATGTACACAGTCACACAGCCCATCTGAACACATGACATCCGTAATAATATCCTGTTCACTGCCCCCAGCCACCTAATTGTGGTTCTCTTGCTCCGCACTCCAAGCCCCATCCTTCGTCCCTCCATCATTTCCTATCCCTCACCTCTCCCCCCACCCCAGTCCCTGGCCTCCTCTTGAGAGTGTAACTCTTTAAGGAAGTAGGTCTTTCTCCTGCTGTATCTCATCCACTCCCATCAAGCTTAATGGACAGGGGAGAACAGGGCTCTCAGGTTTAACCCCAAAATCAAACTCACTGCCATCGACTGGACTCAGCTCATAGTGACCCCAGGGGCCAGGGCAGAAATGCCCCGTGGGCTTCTCAGACTGTCAACTCTTTGGGAGAGCAGACAGCCTCATCTTTCTCCCAAAGCCCGTCTGGTGGTTTGGGACTGCTGGCTTTGACAGGGAGCAGCCTAGCAGGTAACCACTCCATCACCAAGGCTCCCCCAAAGCCGCTGTGATGTTTCCTAAAGCCCCTTTGCCAGAGCCTTGGGTGTCCCGGTCATGTCCGAGCAGGCTTCAGAGGAGCTGCCAGACAGAGACAAAGCAGGCAGCAGGGCCTAGTGATCGCCTTCTGGCAAAAATCACCCCACGGGTCACAAGGAACCCGATCCCCAATCCATCACGGGGAGGGTCCAAGACTGAGCAGCGTTTCCTTGCACTCGCTGTGCACGGGGTCTCCACACGTCGGGGGCAAAAGGGGTGAGCAGAGAGAGCGGAGACATCATTTCAGAGAATGCTGGGGGAGTTGACAAAGACAAATGAGTGGGGAGATAAGAGCAGGACTTGGTGGGGGAGCTGTTCCAGCAACTGGTGAAACGGCAACATGCTCTCCATCTCACCCTTGTTTTGAAACTATTTGTCACAGTCCATTGATCTGTTCAGGGTATTGATCGGCATATGGATTGATTCAACGTGGATCCAGCTCCACCGTGTAGCTCTTCCTTGCCCACCCCATGCGGGCAGTTCCACTGACCTATAAGCCACATGCCTTGCCATTCCACAGCCTCAACAAATTTACAAGAGTTGTGTACTCATCACAATTAATTTTAGAATAATTTCTTCATTTTTGTACTCATTATTATGAGCTCCCCATTTTCTCCCAACCTCCCTTGACATAACCGTAAGAAACTATGAATCCAGTTACTGTCTCTATAGATTTGCCTCTTCTAGATTTTATGTAAAGAAAAATACAAGCCCCCGACCCCCAAAAGCAAACCCAACAATAGCAAAATAAAATGCAGAGAAACTTCCATCTAAAAGAAAGCCAAAAAATAATAAAAATTAGGACTCATTTAAAATGGGTCAAAAGGGAGAACAAATAAGATGTTAAAATTTAACCTAACTACATCCGCACTAATCTATTTTCCAATGCAGTCTGTCTGATAAGGCTGTTCCCATCCCTGGGTGGACCTATTTCTGAAGTCAGGGATGCATGGTGAGCCAAGAAATTCTGTGTCCCAAGACTCTCAGGTGGACGGCACCATGGCAGGCATTTGTCCATCTGAAATACGCACACACACACCCTACAGAGACTTACCGTGAATGCACCAGGCACCAGGCAGAGAGGTTGTGGGTGCAATAGAAAATGTTGCTCTTGCAGTAGCTGGAACAGAGATAGCCCTTTTTGATAAATGGTGCTGGAAAAATTAGCTCTCCACCTGCAAAAGAGTGGACTAGGATCCCTGTGTCCCACCATATACAAAAATGAATTCAAGATGGATTCAGGACCTAAATCTAAGCCCTGGAACCACAGAGCTCATCAACAAAAGCTAAGGACAAACTTAAGGGTCCTTCTACAAGGCATAAATAAACTAATGAACATAATGGAAAACATTCCCACTCCAGAGGACAAAATAAAGGACCGGGGCCTTCTGAAATGACGACTTATGTGTACATCAAGGGACATCTCCCCAAAGTTAGCAGAGAACCCACAGACTGGTAAAAGTACTAATCAACAATGCATCCATTAAAGGACTAATTTTTAAAATCTATAGAAAACTACAATACCTTAAGAAGAAAAATACGATTAGCCCCATTCAAAAATGGCCCCAGGACATGAACAGACAATGTACTGAAGACAGCATCCAGGCAGCTGCCAACCATATGAAGAGATGTTTGCATTCATTAACAATAAGAGAAATTACAACAGCGATGAGATACCACAACCTACCAACAATCTTGGCAAAATTATTTTTAAAATTGGAAATAATAAATGCTGGTGAGGATTTAGAGAGATTGGAACAGTCATACATGAATGGCGGGGCTGCAGGGTTGACAACCACGATGGAAGTCAGCCTGGTGGTTCCTTGAGCACCTGCAAATATGACAACCTTATGATCCTGCGATCTCTCTACGGGGTCTAGACCCTAAAGAAATAAAGGGGCGCAGCAGGGAGGGAGGGGAAATCAATGAGGAGCTGATACCAAGGGCTCAAGTAGAAAGCAAATGTTGTGAGAATGATGAGGGCAACAAATGTACAAATGTGCTTGACATACAATGTATGTATGTATGGATTGTGATAAGAGTTGTATGAGCCCCCAATAAAATGATTTTTTAAAAAGAACCCAACACCAACAGACCTGTGCACACCTAGGCTTATTGCAGAAATTCCCATAATTGCTAAAAACAGGGAAACAACTAAAACCTCCGGTTACAGAGGAATGCATAGACAAAGGCTGGCACATTCATACCGTGCAATATTCTGCATCCTTACAAGAGCCTGACGACTCTCTGACACCTGCAAGATGCGGGCAACATTAGCGGAGAGGAGGCTCGGCAGAGTGAGTCCCTCTTAGAGAGACCGCTATTGAGTGACACCATGATTATACGGAAAAACAAAGGGAAAGAAAAGTGGTTTTCTAACCAAAAGATAAGACTTTGGAGACTATGAGGAGGCTGGGGATGGGAACATGGGGACGAGGACAGGGAGGGGACAGGGACTTATGCAGGGAGGGAGGGAGGGAGTAGAGGTGGGGGTAAAGACTACCTGTAAGGGGGTGGTGGTTGAAGTGATACTGTTACTGATTTGATTTGATGGGCCGTGAAATTACACAGAATATGTTTTTCTTTAAGAAAAAATGAGTACATAACCTGTTTTTAAAAGGAGCGGAGGCTCACAGGCTTAACACCCCACTCCACACCCCACCCCCCAGACTCCATATCCCCGCTAAAAAGGAAGGAAAACTGAAGCAGACAGGGATCCTTGAGTGACATAAAATTTCATTTCAAACAAACGAGGGGGGGGGGAGAAATGTTGTATTTTGTTGCCATTGAATCTGCTCTGCCTCAGAGCCATGACGTTGCCAGGGTTGACTCCACTGTGCCCATTTACCTCACGGAGAAACTTCCCTCATCTTCACTGATTCTCCGTGGTTGGACATCTCCAACCATGATGACCTCTTCCAGTGAATGGTTGCTCTTGATGGAGTGTCCAGAGTAATCAAGCCCATGCGTAGACGGTAAAAAAAAGCGGAGAGCAAATGCTTTGAGAATGATTGGGGCAGGGAATGTGCGGATGTGCTTTATACAATTGATGTATGTATATGTATGGATTGTGATAAGAGTTGTATGAGCCCCTAATAAAATGTAAAAAAGAAAAGGAAAAAAAATGATTAGGGCAAAGAATGTACAGATGTGCATTATACAATTGATGTATGTATATGTATGGATTGTGATAAGAGTTGTATAAGGCCCTAATAAAATGTTTTTTTTTAAAAAAAAGAAAAAACAAAAAAAACCAAACACGTTTTCATAACATAGTCCACCAAAGACAATGTTCTACATCCTGGTCTAGTGAATAGTCACTGGGCTCTTAGAAGCTTGTGCGTGCCTATCTAAGAAGCAACTATGGGTTTCTTCCCACCCAGAGGAAGAAAGAAGGAAATAGAAGACACATGGGAAAAACCAATCCAATGGAATAATGGATCACACCAACATCAGTCTCCTTGACCCTGACATCAAAATAACTAGATGGTGCCCGACTTCCACTAGCAACTGCGTTGAAAGGAATTACATTACAGGGTCCTAGGTAGAGGGGGAGATAAATGGGGGGGAGGGGGACAACCACACACACACACACACACACACACACACACATCATAAAACAGATCAGCCTTCCTGTCTCACAGAGACTGACGGGACCCTAAAACAATGGTTGTCATTACTACGGCCTTAGTTTGTACATGAACTCCCCCGCATGACTCAACTTCTAGCCAAATAAGAGACAGGTTCATGAGGGAGAACAATAGCACTAAGTTGGTAGCCCACCTTAGAAGGATCAACTGTTGGAGATCAAAAGGCCAGCATTTACCCAAGGGCAAAGTTCAGAAAGGTTAGGAAGGAAGGGTAGGAGGAAAGGAAACAGGAAACCAGGTGAAGAAAGAATGTTTCACTCTGGGATTGCAATCAATGACATGACAAAAATGGGTATGAATTATTGAATGGAAAACTAGTTGGCTCTGTAAACCTTTATTCACTTCACAATGAAAAGTTTTTAAAAGAATCAGAAGCAGAAGCGGAAGCAGGAGAAGAAAGAAGAGGAGGAGGAGGAGGAGGAGGAGGAGGAGGAGGAGGAGAAGCAGAAGAAATTTTTACACAGATGAGAAAAGAAAAAAAGTCCCTACCTTCTTGTAGCTTGCATGAGTGAGTTACAGAAAATGAACAATCTAGCACATAAAAATCATATCAATGAAAAAAATTTTTTAATAAAATAAAAATCATATCAATGGTCAAAGTGCTGAGGAAAGAAAAACACAAAGGGGGTCAAAAGTGATTGGAGTGGAATTTTGGGGTGTTGATTTGGTTTGGGGTTTTCTAGATTTGGGGGCATTGGGGCTTGTTTGTGGTAGCAATAGACCTAATCGAACATTGGTTACATCCTTTGTGTTCCCATTCTCACTGTCTCCACCCACAGTGTTTCATCACCCCTAATTTAAGGGTCTTGCCCCTTAAAGTTCTCCTCTGTACTTTAGGTTAATTATTGTCAGGTTGAACTCATGTAGACTTCTTTTTAAAAGAAGAACTCAATGCTCAAGGCAAACATTCTTTATTAATTGACCTAAACTGTCGTTTAGTTTCACAATAGTTTCATAGGAATCGTTTCAGTTCAAGTTTTAACGATTATTTCCAGGCAATACATTGGTAGGCTCCCCTTGTCCAGATCCAGTGAATGAGTTCTCCATATGAATTTAAAGTTTTGTTGCATGATTCCCTATTTTTGACCAGCATCTATCAATGGGGTCTTTGATCAAAATGTTTGATAATGGCAGATAGGAACCATGCACTTCGTTGGGTCTCATGGTGAAGGAGGCAGATGTTCACAGCATCATTCGTCAATCCTTTCTCTGAGTCTTGTCTCTCCTTCTCCCTCTGTTGCTTGAGGAGATTAGAGACGAAGGCTGCTTGCTTTAAAGAAGTGTGAGCTATGTTAGCTAAGGGGTCCAGAGAGGCCTGTATGCAACGGTGACAATAGAGCAAATGGTAAGAGGCATTGAGGGGAGACAGATCATGAGAAAAGAGCATTCAAGGAAGTAGGACCAGCAAGGGCAAGAGTCTGAAGGTGGGGTGCTCCTGGAACCTTCAGGGAGACCCAACACCCACTGAGAGGAAGCAAGGGACCCTTGTAGATCATTTATTTTATTAATTTGCCACTGAAACCATTAATATTTATATAGTAAAAGAGCAAAATTGCCATCAAGTTCATTTCAAATCATGGGGCATTACTGGGGTTGGTACCACACCTCCATGACCCAATTCTCATAACTAGATCATGTAGAATCTTTAGGAATTTAGTCCATAAATTACCAATTTTCATCCTAGAATTATATGGTATTTCTTTTTTTTTTTTCTTACTGAGGAAGCATTTATTTGGGCAAGACAAAAAGGTCTCTGGACTGGGTCTCTCTATGCAGAACGAGGAGCATCTCAAATATATTAGTTTCTCTTTTTTAGCACAATGCATGCCATCTGGCAGCAGGAACTTCTGCCTTTGAGGTTCAGGATTCACATCTGAGTAGCACATAGGTGCCCATCACAGTCAATAAGCTATATGAATCCCAAAAGTAAAATGTTTTGTAAAATCTCTCTACATTGAATTATTACCATGTATACTCGAGTATAAGCTGACCCAACTAGCAGTGGAGGTACCTAATTTTACCACAAAAATAGCATTAAAAATGTGCTGAAAACCTCGGCTTATACTCGAGCAGATACAGTAGTTACGTCCTAATTATTAGTAACTGCAATTATTACTAAAAACAAAAACAAATTCACTGCCCTCATGTTGATGAGCCTCCTGGCGACCGTACAGGACAGGGTAGCAGTGTTTCTGAGATCAAAACTCTACAGGAGTAGAAAGCCCCGTCTTTCTCTTAGAGCCTCTGGTGGTTGCGAATTACCGGCCTTGAGGATTGCGGTTAACACGTCACCGCCACCCCATAATGATGAGTAACCGAGCAAAGCTTTCTTTTTCTTCCTTCCCTTGAATTCCTACCTTCATTCTCCAAGAAGAAAACGTTCTTACTAAGGGTTACTGATAGTAAAAAAAATGCCACAATGACGTAGCTAGACCACCAGAAAATGTGACAAAGCCAGTCACCCTGCATACCAGTCACCGGGAAGCCAGCAGAGCCTGCTTGTAGCCGCGGAGGCAGACCTCCTGACTCCGCGCCGTTGTGATTGGGTAAGGACAGGGCTCCCTGGAGAACACCAGGTTCCCAAAGTTTCAGCTCTTCTGAGGCAAGATGGGGAGATTCTCATCTCACCTCCTTTGGACGTGTTTTCGGGAGAGTCTTGTCCCTGGGGTACGGCCTGCTTAGGAACCCAGCGGGGCAGCTACACAGAGGCAGGCGCTCGAGGAGATGGGCTCAAGCTCAGGAAGCCTTGTGAGGCTGGCTCAGGGCTGGGCAGCAGTTTCTTGT
Source organism: Tenrec ecaudatus (assembly GCF_050624435.1). Taxonomy (NCBI): domain Eukaryota; kingdom Metazoa; phylum Chordata; class Mammalia; order Afrosoricida; family Tenrecidae; genus Tenrec; species Tenrec ecaudatus. The sequence goes on along the minus strand of NC_134547.1, from coordinate 1,707,534 downwards.
GTGGTGCACAGGGTTGCTATGGGTAGGAACTAAGTACAACAACGACATATGCATATTTATAGATCTTAATCTGCCCAATGGTCTTGCTTCCCTAGAGGAACCCACCCACACCAGACATATCTTAACTGCTGGGAATAAAGTAGTTCACCAGACAGACGACATTCCGGTTCCCATTAATCTTCAATGAAGAACATTAATATTTAAAATCTCAGTGGGATTTTAGTGTTCATAACTTCATAGAGGCACGTCTTCTCTCTGGGCTGGATGGAAGTTCGGGGGGGTGAAGGGATGGACACATGGGTGAATGCATAGTTGGGTAGGTGGATGTTTGGATGGATTTATGGGTGGAGAATCTAGATAAAAGGTATTGCATTTCATTGCATTCTGATTCAGTTGAACTCTGGACGCATTCTTAAATTCTGGATGTGCCTACGTGCTGGCTGCACAGAATGCCTACCTAGGGGAACTGAGAACGTTAGGCAAAGAGGAGGATGCATGGGGAGAATGGGTGATGCATGACCCAATCATTGGCTACAATAGAGAGCACAGACTATGCTACTGGGTAGCTACTCAGACTTCAAGACATTTCCCCTGTGATTCCCAGTCTTCGCATGAGGCTCGTGGAATGTTCTCAGCATTGGGCGCTGCCAGCCCTTTCCGGGTTGTCCGGCAGGAGTGTCTGGGCGTGCGATTGCTCAGGGACAGAGTGAAGCACCCAGCAGCGAGAATGACAGTCCTCACATGGTGGGAGGTCACGCTCGGGTTCTATCGCAGACATCACCGGGACTGTTACTCCTTGCACCTTTCCTGTGAGCGTCTCATCGGGGACAGCCATGTGCAATTGTGAAACGCTGCTCTGGATCTTGAGACTGTCACCCCCCGGGCGAGTTAGAGGGTAAACTGGGTGTTGAGGAGTACCACCTCCAAGAGAGCTGCCCAGGACGTAAACTAGCCTCCTGTGGCTGTGTCCAGCACAGTGGACGCATTGTGCCGTTTCTGAGAAAACCTGAACTGGAGGGAGATGTTTATACTGCTTTGGATCCTGGCCTGGAATTTAGCTCACAACTTCCAAGGTGTGTTGCTCACTTGCCGTCTCAAGCGGACACTGGGCCTTGTATGCACTTCCTAACGGCTTCTTTCTAGGCAGCAGCAGAACTACCACCCCCACGGACTGTAAATCGTGCGCCCCTCAGACGATATGATGGAGAGTCAAAAAGTATTGCTACAGGAGGGGGGCGCGCGGCTCCCAGTTCATACACATGTGGGTTTATTCCAAACAAGGCATGTTTAAGCACCTTTCTGCATGCAGCAGATGGAGACAGACCAGTTCCCTCCATCAGACGCTTGTTAGTTTCATTAGCATTCCTTCCAACAATGTCCAACCGAAACAAAGACTTTGTTCTTTTTGTGATCTTTCAGCAGAGATGTATTATAGTCCATAAAAGTATCACTGTAGTGATAACACCAAAGATATTTTATAAGCCTAGCTTTCATGAATAAATACATCTGCAAGGATAGCACTCTTACGCTTATTTTATTTGCTGTGGTGGTGGTGGTGGCTGAAAATTTCCTACTTTAAATAGTTTTATTGGTATGCAATTCACACATCATTTAATTTCATTTTTCGATCATATTAAGAAGATTTGTGAAATCATTACCTCAATTAATTTCAGAACATTTTATGCTTGTACTTGTTAGCTCTACATTTCCCCAACCTCCCCTGCTGTGTCTCTAGGTGATTATTAACCCCGTTACTGTCTCTATAGATTCGCCTGTCTTGCATTACACGGACCAAAGAAATCACAGAAAACATCAACAGAAAGCAAACAAACAAACAAACAAACAAAAACAGCCAGGGCGAAACAAAACAGAGAAAAGCCTCAATCGAAAAGGAAACAGAAGATGTTAAAGATGGAAACAACTTTACAATAGGTCAAGAGGGAACTCAAATGATAAAGTGTTACATTTTAACCTAGCTACGTCTGTCCTAATGGGCTTTACAACGCTCTCCCTGCTGAGAGCAAAGTTAGTCACCTCCTTGGACTGTGGTCAGAGGGGATTGATTCCCTGGCGCCTTTACCCAGGTGTAGACCCTGCAAATGGATTTTGGGCTTCCACTGTCACCTATTAAAAAACAAACAAACCCAACTCCCTGCCATCAAGTCCATGCTGACTCATGGCGACCTACAGGGAAGGGCACAGCTGCCTCTGTGGGCTTCCAAGACTCATCTTGCTCCCAAGGAAGAGACAGTGGTTTCCAACTGCTGGTCTTGAGGTCAGCAGCCGAACACAGAACCACTACACCACCAGGGCTCTGAGCCGTCTATGACCCAAGCGCTCACAATTTTAGCTCTGATGCTAAGCCCTCCTGTAGATGTAGATTTCATTATTTCCATCTTTGGAGCACACTGGCTGGCGTGCTTCCTCCATGTGGACTAAGACGATGCCTTACGGTTAGAATATATGTAGAAGGAAAGGCAAAGAGACTCGATGGCTGGAGGCAGGTTGATTGGAGGAAACCTGAGAAGGGGTCTTTGCATCAAACGGGCCTCTCTGTGCGGACTAGCATTCTAGGCCTCGTCTAGGGGCACATTTGTGGGTGGGGTGTGTGATTTGACTCATTGCTGGAATCAGTTCATCTGCAGGCTGCTTATTTGGAGACCACCCCCCCCCATGCCATTCTTTCTGATAGCTGCACACAAGTTTCTCTCTTCACCACACGTTGCTGTAGCACCCGTGTCTTCAGTGATCTCTTCAGGAGGGTGACTATTAAATAGGGCCATTTCACAAGGAAGGATTAAGTTTGAGTCCCGATCCATTCAGATCACTATGGTTTATATATGGTTTATACATGCCTCTGGTTCACTTTATAGACATCAATATAATTGTATGATAGAAAACAGTATAGATTATCCCCCTGGGGGATACGTTAATTCAATTGATAGTGGCATTAATCTAGCCAGTGGTATAAAACTAAAAATCCTGTTGGAAGGAAATTTTACATGTATAGGCTGGCTTTTCATACCACAATACATGAATTGTTTACTTGGACAGATTAAACACTTAAGTCACTAGACTTAGGTTGCAGTGTAGCAACGATGAAACATACAACTTTCCTCTAGTTCTTAAATGCTCCCTCCTCCCCCACACACTATCATGATCCCAATTCTACCTTACAAATCTGGTTACACCAGAGGATGTACATGGTACAGATAGGAACTGGAAACACAGGGAATCCAGGAAAGATGACCCCTTTGGACCAGTGGTGAGAGTGGCGATACCTGGAGGGTGGAGGGAAGGTGGGGTAGAAAAGGGGAACCGATTACAAGGATCTACATATAACCTCCTCCCTGGGAGATGGACAACAGAAAAGTGGGTGAAGGAAGACGTCAGTGTAAGATATGACAAAATAATAATAATTTGTAAATTATCAAGGGTTCATGAGGGATGGGAGAGGGAGTAGGGAGGGGGGAAATGAGGAGCTGATATCAAGGGCTCAAGTAGAAAGCAAATGTTTTGAGAATGATGATGGCAACAAATGTGCAAATGTGTTTGACACAATGGATGGATGGATGGATTGTGATAAGAATTGTATGAGCCCCCAGTAAAATGATTTTTTTTAAATCACTAGACTTGATTTATACGAACAATGGGGGCGGGTGATAGGGCAAAACTTTCAACAACGCTCCTTCACAGAGACAGAACCAAGCCTACCAGACTAATCTATGTCCACAGAAAGCAAGGAGAGCATTAAAATAGCAACATGTGATAGTCCAGGCCACCAGTCTTTGGGCACCCTTAGCACAAGAGATCCAAACCCAAGCCCACCGAACACCAATTCTGTAACTGTGATAGGTAGCATCTGCTTATTCTCACAGTGGGGCATTGCAGGCTAAGTTCAAGGGAGCATGCTGCTCCCATGGATCTGCTACAAGTGAGTTTGAGGTTGAACCCAGTTTACTGAGTGGGGTGCTCACATCAAATCTTTCTGGTGTGATCGATAAAACGTGTTGTGTGCTTTGAAAGGATGGAATCTAAAGTCCCAGAATCTCACGGCCTGAGTCACCAAGGGCTAGACAGACACAAGGTCAAACGTGTTCAATTAAGAACACAGTCCTGGGAATATTTTCTTGGGTTCTATCAAGTATTATTAAGCAATTCCCCCACCCTCAGGGGAGGTTGCTCCACTCAGTTTACTCACCAACAGAAGTGTGACTGACTTCTCTGAGACATACAGGTCCCCCCCCCCCCCCGCCCCCTCATCCCCATCTTGATTTGAATTTCCAGGAAAGTTGGCTTGGTCGCTCCTATGGGAGTGTCTGTTGGTTTGAGGTGACCATAGCACATGTTTATGGCAGCAACTGGGTGATTCTATCTCTCCCCCTGATCTTGAGAAATGACCCCAGCTGAGGTGAAGATATATATATATACACACATACATACATATAAGGGGCTCCAGCATCTCAAGCTGGTTGCTTGGGAGACCGGAGGAGATTACCTGACCTGAGAGCAGAAACCTGCCTTCTTCTCGGTGTTTTCCTTCTAGTAATGGACTCACACAGCATTTGCATTTCTTTGAGGACTGCCATGTGTGCCTGACCCAAGTCGTTATCTTTTCAATTGCTTTATATAGATGTGCAAGTTGGGCACGGAGTAAAGAAGACGGGAAAAGAATCCGTGCATTGGAATTACGGTGCTGGTGAGGAATATGGAAAGTGCCACGCCCTGCCAAGAGAACCCGCAAACCTGTCTTGGAAAAAGTCCAGCCAGAATGTTCCTTAGGAGCAAAGATGGCAAGACTTCGTCTCCTGTACGTGGGACAGCTTGCCAGGAGAGAGCAGGCCCTGGCAAGGACAGCATCGTCGGTAAAGGAAGAGGCAGAGAAAACGAGGAAGGCCCTCGATGAGACGGACCCATCCAGTGGCTGAAACAACGGACCGGACAGAACGATTGTGAGGGTGGCCCAGGACCCGGGAGTGTTTTGCTCCATTGGACACAGATTCAGAATTGACATCAACAGCAACAAATTGGTTTTTAAGAAGATTCCTGTGTTAGTCTGGTATACCAGGGAAACAAATCCACAGAAACAAACAAATATATATATATATACACATATATATATGTGAGTTTTAGATAAAGTTTATATATATGAGTTTTATATATATATGAGTTTTATATTAAGGGTAAGTGTACATTAAGAGAGCATCCCAACCCAGTGCTACCCAAGCCCACAAGTTCAACATTAGCCCATATGTCCAACACCAATCTACAAAGTCCTCCTCCATCTCACAAAATGCACGCAATGATGCCGACTACAGGAGGAAAGCCAAGTCAGTGAATGTGTAAACATCTCAGCACTGGCAGGGGTCTCCACATGGCTGCTCCAGCACCCAGGGCTGCATCAGGGTAGGTCCATGTGGCTTCTCCTCAGGGATTACTCACAGGAAGTGAGCCTTGCTGGGCTGAAGCAGGGAACTGGATAAGGCAGCGACCATCAGAGAGCAAGAGACCCAAGAACTCGAAAGGTGAGGCTCACGGAGCCATTTATCTCTCCGCCCTTCCATTAATTCCACATATGTTTATCAGCCAGGTTGGCACAATCAACCTTAACTATCTCGATTACATAGGCCCTTTGGGGCAGGTTTAAAGGTTTATCTCAAGTTAATCATTTCAGAAGGTTCCCCATCCTCCATGACTTCAGAAAGGCTGGATTCCCTAAGAAGTTGAACTTCTGTTCCTGATTCCCCCCCACCCTTTTGAGCAAGCTTCTTCCCTGGAATCTTTGATCAAAACAGGCAGTTGCACTTGCCAGGCACCATCGAGTTCATCATGGCAAAGGAGGCAGGGCTGTTGATCATTTCATAATTCATCCAACTGGTATAGTCCTAGGCTTCCCGCACCATCCCAGCTGAATGAGCTGCTGCCCATCTGCCCACCCAGATCCCTAAGAGTCATCCCGGCTTCCATCTCTTCAAACTTCTTTTAGCCAGGGTAGCGCTGGTTCCGTCGCTGAATTCTGCACTTCCATGTCTGGCAAACAAACCCAGCCAATGACCTTCAGGCACAGACACCGCCCACGGTGGAGGCTTCCACACTGCTGGGAAGCTAAATGGCTTTGGCTTTCAGTGGCGCGTCCAGACTCCATCAAACTCGAAAAGGCCAGGCAATCTGCTTCCTACAGAGCATAAGAGCTCCCTCCCCAGTCCATTATGGCATGGTGGGGGTGGAGTGGGGGCAGAATTTCATTCTGTTGCACCTGGGGTGGCCCTGAGTTGGAGACAACAACAGCACAGCAACAATGACATTTTTAGCCAAATATCTGTCCCTATCTCATGTGATCGTGGCCTTTTAAAAAATCCTGCTTATAAAAAAGAGGACCTGATGCAAGGGGCTTAAGTGGAGAGCAAATGCCTTGAGAATGATTGGGGCAGGGAATGTATGGATGTGCTTTATACAATTGATGTATGTATATGTATGGATGGTGATAAGAGTTGTATGAGTCCCTAATAAAATGTAATAAAAGAAAAGAGGAGAAAAAAATGATTAGGGCAAAGACTGTACAGATGTGCTTTATACAATTGATGTATGTATATGTATGAATTGTGATAAGAATTGTATGAGCCCCAATAAATTGCTTAAAAAACAAACAAACAAACAAATCCTGCTTATTTCTTTCTCTTCTCCCCCCCCCCACCCCAAAATGTAAGTGCAAAGAGGGGGAGAGCCTGGTCAAGGCAAATCCAAGCTTCCTTCAAACCAAGGATGGATACAGACGAGACGCTGAATGATGGAGCTAGTCACCCCACACTGCCAACTCCCCTACTCAGGACCGTTTGTGCCTCCCGTCTCTTTGACCGGAGGATGGGTCAATCCCTTGTCCTAGGTGGGTGACGGTTGTCACGGTGTGGTCTGTTGGGTCCAATTCAGGGTGCCTCGGTGTCACAACAGAACTGTCACAGACAGTTTCCAAGGCTACTGTACTCCTGATGGGAGCCAATCCTCGGGGTCTTTCTCCCGTGGGGCCCCTGGGTCTGTGACCCTGTGCCAATAAGGTGGGGTCCTGAACAAAAAGTCTGAAGTGAATTCGTTGCTGTCCAGTTGATTCCAGCGTACAGAGATCCTGCAGAGTGGATCAGATCCAGAGGGTTATTTGTGTTTTAGAGCAGTCAACCACTGGGACATCCTGATGCCACGCTGTGAATGGGAACCAGACACCTTTAGGTGAATAGTTGGGCACACAACATTTGTGTCTTTCCCAGAGACCTGGAGGTGATCACCAGGGAACACTCCCTGGGAGCTAGTGGGGCAGGAAGTGGATCTAGCTTTCCTGTTGAGAACTTGGTGACCGTGCATTAAATGCATAAGGCACGATCTCCTTGCCTAGCCAAGCCATGCCCTCTTTACAAATGGAACCATCGTGGACCCTGGCACGAATTCCCAGGAAGGACGGGCAGGACTGCACTTCCGCAACATCGAAAGACTGGCAGGAAGGATGAGCAAACGTGAAGCACGCGCGGGACGCTCATGGTCACATAAAGAAAGCGCCCTCTTGTTGACAAATGCAATCATGGCCTTGAAGGAGATCTCACAACATGGAGCGAGGCTCATTCGTGAAGATGTAACCAGGGCACGGGCAAGCAAACTTTTCCTGTGACGGAGCAGATAGGGAATCATCGGGCTTTGCAGGCCACCGGTGGGCCCTGTGATGGTTACACAAGGTCACGTCAACTGGAAGAGATACAAAAGTGTATGGGGTGCTGTTCACCTGTCAACCAGGTCACAGCCTGATGGAGCCTCCTTGTGGGTGTGGCCTTGTTATGAGGAGGGCCCAGGGGTGCCTCCCCATCTCACTCTGCCTTCACCGTCCTGCTAGCTGGCCCCCATTGCTGCCAGAGTCACCGCCATTGAATCCACACAACTCTGCCTCCACCAGAATCTCCCTGCATCCAGCGTCATTGCCTGTGACTGTGTGAGTCTGAAGAGGGACTTAAGGACTAGTAACGGACTTATGGACTTGAGTTGGACTGGGCTGGATGTTTTCTTGATATATAAATCTTCTTGGTGTAAAGATCTTTCTTACCCATCTATGAGTGTCTCTGGATTTGTTTCTCTAGTCAACCCAGCCTAACCCAGCCTCTGGAACGTTGCCTCCCCACTGCCACCTTCCTCCTCCTCTTACCTTCCTCCCTCCTCCTCCTTCAGGAGCCCTGGGGGTGACTCAAACCGAGTGCTCAGCTACTAACCAAAAGGTTGGCAGTTTGAACCCACTAGCTGCCCAGCAGGAAAAAACACAAACATGGCAGTATGCTTCAGTGAAGATGCACGGTGCTGGAAACCCTGCAGAGCATGTCATCTGTGTCCAAGAGGCCCCCGGGAGTAGGACTGTGAGGGGGTTTAGGAAAGGTCATGGAAAAATGGAATTAAAAGAAAATGGAATTTCCCCCTAGACCTTTGGAAGCCCCCACCACAGATCAGGGGCAATGGATTTTATACACATAGTCGCAAGGCAAGTCTGGATGGAACAAATGAGGAAAGACAAGGTTGGTGGCTCAACCCACTGGATGAGGGGCCCAGAGAGAACCTTCCAGAAGGTTTGAAAACCCTATGAGCCAGTTCCACTGTGCGCACACGGGGTCATTGAGTGTCCAGATCAACTAACAACAAGCGCAACCGCAAACAACAAAGTAGCATTTGCAGAAGAACTTTGACTATACAGTTCCATCTCTGTCTATATTGAATATGCAGTCTTATCTCTTATTAAACTTTCTTACAGATGGAAGGCTCGTGGCCACCCGGCCTCTAGTCAGTCGGTTGGCGCCATTTTCCCACCAGCATGGGCTCACCTTGTGTCTTCGGGTCACAGCTCGGCAGTTCTCCACGCGGCTCTAGCATGTTCGTCATGACCGATGCCCTCCAAGAGGCCCGACTCCCTGGGATTCTGGGGACAAAAGAAGAGACGTCTTAAGCCATCCTAATAATGGTAGCCCTTCAAGCCCGTGGTTTCAGCCACTACGTCAGTCCATCTTGTCCTCATGCTCCTGCCCACTCAGGAGACTACTCAACCCTAACCCACTGCCGCATGGCTTCCAACTCGGTGACCCTATCTAGCGCCGGCTCCTGAAGTTATTTGCCATACCCACCCCTTTTGAGAGAAAAATAATTATTCCGTGCACCCTGGCAATGAAACACATTTGTAGCGCAGTACGTGATCCAGGATACAATGTCAGTATCTGCTTTGGCAAGCTCCCCACCCTGGATTATTCCAATGCCAAGCAACTCCCACCTCCACCCCCCATCCCACAACCCACCACCAAAGTGGGAAACATTGCTATGTAAGGTTTCCAAGATTGTAAATCACGATGGGAGCAGGCAGCCTCATCCACCTTTCTCCCAGGAATTGCCTGGTAGATTTGAACCACTGACCTTGTGGCTCGGTGCCCAACGGCTAATCCACACTTTCATATGCATCAGGAAAGCAAAAAGCATCCTGTGACTCACTTAATTGAGACATCGGCTGCATTGCAGTGTCTGAAACCAAACGGCAAGGTCTCCGAGGTATACCCAGGGTCCCCGTGAGTCAGAGCTGACTGCAGAACAATGGGGTTTGTTTCCTGCCTGCTTAAGAGGAAGGTTGGCACAAAAGAGGAAGACCTACAACAAGATCGACTGACACAATGGCTGAAACAATGAGCGCCAGCAGCAGTGAGGCTGAGGGTGGCACGGGACCAGCCAACCTTTTGTTCTGTCAAACATGGGGTCGCTGTATGCCACGACTCAAGGGCACCAACCAACCGCTCCAGCCTGGCTCCTCCCCCAGGGCTCTTTCATTCCTTAGCAACCCAGGCCGATTTAGTCTGTTACCATGGAAACACCTATTAGTCTAGGTTAGCTGAAAATCAACAGGACAAAAAAAATAATAAAAAACACAAAAACCTCAGAGAATAGAATATTCCGGGAATCATGGACCGGACAAAGTGCTGCATTTGAATATCTGAGCCCAGAGTCCACTCACTTCTGATTCATTATTTTTGAATCGATGAAACCGTGGGTTCATATGCAGGCATCGCCATCTCCCCAAACCTTTCCTAAGCCGAGTTGTCATTCATGAAACCAGCATACTTGTCTGTCCAAGAAACTGGGCCGAGTTCGCCCTCTGCTTCCGTCCCCCACCACAGATGAGGGTTTGGCACCCAGAACTCGCTCAATCTCGATCTCCTAACACGAGGGGTGGTGGCAAGGGATGGTGCTCTGGTCACTGGAGGCTATGGCACCTGTGAGTGGTTTCAAGTGTTTGCAAAATGCACCCCTAAAGGGTACATGGGTCACCAAGAGGGAGAGGTTGATTGTAGACCCAAGTGCCCTCCCTCTCCACCTAGCCTCCTCCACCCATCACCATCCAGTACCAATCAACACACCTTGCTCCCTCTCAAGACTGCCCGCCAACCAAAAAGCCAAGCACCCCAACAAAACCACCACTAACGGGGTCCGTCTGGACACACAGCAACCGTACAGGACAGATAGTGTACTGATCCCAATCCTGCTCCCTCTCCTGATTCTGCCGTGTCCACCTGAAAGCGCTATCAGTGGATCGATCTGCTGCGGATCATGATCTGTTGAAAATTCCCATTGTTCTCCATGTTCTAGTTAAATGGTGGAGGGTTGGTGACGCCTTGGGTGCCACTATGGCCTCAGGCCAATGGTTCCCCACATCCAGATGGTTTGTGGGGTAGTTATGCAATCCCTGTCAACTTGATAAAGGGGTGGAGTCTAATCTGTCAATCAGGTCACAGCCTGATGGTCTGTTCATGTGGGCATGGACTTCTCCTGAGGATTCTGGGAACTCTTTCTCTTGATTCTGCCCTCAGAAGAGGTGAGTGACTCTCTCTCTCTCTCTCTCTCTCTCTCTCTCTCTCTCTCTCTCTGCTTCACCTTCCTGTTGAGGAGCCCCATGGAGGCCCGAGCCTGTGCAGAGATGCTTCCACCGGCATAGAATCCACAAGACTTTTCACCCACTGGTCTGCGATCATCCTGCATTCGGCATCATTGCATGGGCTGCGTGAGTCTGAAGAGGAATTTACAGACTAGTATCGGACATGTGGGCTAGTGTCGAACTTATCGACTTGATCTGGACTGAGCTGGGATGTATTTTTTGATGCATAGCTACTTCTTGATATAAAGTTCTCTCTTCCATGTCTAGGAGTGTCTCTGGACTTGTGTTTCTCTAGTCAACCCAGACTGACACAGCTTGCCTCTGCCTTGTCTGTGTCCTATTGAAAACTTAATCTGCGCATCAACAAATGATATTCAAATGTGGATTTTTTTCCCTCCCCTAGAATAAATAACAATTTTAGGGAGGTCGGGGTTTGTCTGCTGAGTTTGGCTGACAGGCACAAGGCACACACTCACTCCATACGATCAGAGGGAAGATTGCTTTCTTAAAAGAGTGGATCGATGACGACTGCACTGCTTTCCTTGATGTGATGAACTATTAAGTTTTGTGGAATGTGAGCTATATGCCAATAAAATCATTTAAAAAAAGAATGGGTGGAAGGGTAGATGAGGGTATGGAACATGGCCTCCCCTCATAATCTGGGCTTGGAGAGGATTGTTGTTAAATGCGTCTAGTCGGTTCTGACTCATAGGACCCAAGGATGACAGAGCGAAACACTCCCCGGTCCTGTGCCTTTCTACGCGTGTTAACGTTGAGCCGCTTGCTGCAGCCTCTGTGTTCATCTGTCTTGGCGAAGCTCTTTGTTGCCCTTCTGCTTTACGCAGCATGATGTCCTTCTCCGGGGACTGGTGTTTCCTGTGAACGTGTCCAAAGTACATGAGACCACGTTTCACTGCTGTCGTGTCGGAAAACAATGCTGGCTGTCTTTGTTCCAAAAGCAGATAGGTGTCCTTGTTTTTCTGGCAGCCCGTGGTACTTTCAATAGCCCTCATTACCACCATCATTCAAAGGCATCCATCCATTCTTTTGCGGTCTTCCTTACTCGATGTCCAAATTTCATATGCATAAACGATGATTGAAAAGAGAGGACCTGATGCCAAGGGCTTAAGTGGAGAGCAAATGCTTTGAAAATGCTGAGGGCAAAGAATGTACAGATGTGCTTTACACAACTGATGTATGGATGGATGGTGATAAGAGTTGTACGAGTCCCTAATAAAATGTTTAATAAAAAAAGATTTTAAAAGAATCCTGGCATAGGAGAGAGCAATAGGAGCACATCTAATGATAAAGAGAAATGTTGCCAAGGAAAAGAAAGAAAGAAAGAAAGAAAATGCCTGGCGTGGTCCCGCGCACCTTAGTCCTCAGAGTCCTTGTCCGTCTTCAACGAGGTCTTTTGTGGCAGGTTGGCCCAGTGCAGGTGCTTCATCTGATCTCTTGGCTGCTGCTTCCTTGAGCCCTGATCATGGATCCAAGCAAGAGGAAATCGTCAATCGCTTCTCTGCTTGGCGCCACGTTATTGACTTCATGTCAGTGACATTCCTTTGTTGTTTTTTTTAATCTCCTGGCCCAGTTGTGAGGATTTGGGTTTTCCTTCCAGTGAGTTGGATCAGTCCTTGATCTTCAGCAGGAAGTGCTCCAAGTCCTCCTCGATTTCAGCACCCAAGGTCGTATCGTCTGGGTACCTTGGCGGAGCCTCTGAAACGGGCATCCAGAAGCTGATGAGGTAGCTGCCTTCCCAATGCCGTAGCTTCCAGCACTTCCCAGCTTGTGGAAACATTGCCGGTAATATTGTTAATAAATATTGTCAACATTTAATCGTTAGTAATAAATATTGCTCATGACATTGCTAATGTTGTTAGTACGGTGTTAACAAGGCTCCTTCCATACCGCTTATCGTGATCCGGTTACTTCATGAAACGGTTGAATGTCGGCCGGTTTTTTTCGACACAGACGCTGGGTTTTCTTCCCATGCTCCCTGTGTCCTTTGATGCTTTGCCATCGGACCTTGCGATCTCGCAGCTTGAATTCCACATTCAGTTCTTTCAGCTTACGGTGTGCTGGGCGTGTTGGTTGTGGTTTTCTAGCTTGACATCTTTGCACATCTCACGGTCATTCTTTGCCTTGTCCTCCCAAGCCGCCCTGTGAACTCTCCTGTCCCTCTCTGACTTTATCGTGTCTCCCATTTGCTGCTTTAGTTCTGGCTAACCAAGAGCAAGTATCTTTCATTCCTATCTTTTTTTTTGAAATGTCAGACCGGCTTTATTTAGTGTAAGGAGCTATGTGGAGTAGCAGGAATTAATACCGAGTTTCTGATTCTTTTTTTTTTTTTAACATTTTGAATTCCATTGTAAATTTTTTTTAACATTGTATTAGGGGCTCATACAACTCTTATCACAATCCATACACATACACACTTCAATTGTATAAAGCACATCTGTACATTCTTTGCCCTCATCATTTTCAAAGCATTTGCTCTCCACTTACAGTCCTATCTTTTGAAGGACCTTTTGCTCTCTTCCTGTACGATGCTCATGATGTCATCCCAGAGCTTGTGAGGCCTGCTGTCATTCACTTCACCGAGTCAAATATATTTTTGAGATGTTCTGTAAATTCAGGTGGGCTCATGCCGGTCAATGTTGAAAAATGTAAAAGAAAATAAACCAAAAAATAACAAATGCTAGAAAGGATGTGGAAAAATGGGAACACGCATACATTGCTTGTGAGATCGCAGCAGCGTTCCGCCACTATGGAAAACAGTGAGGCACATCCTGAAACAAACGGGAATGGAAACACCATCTGACCTTGCAATCTTGCGACTCAGCATGTAACCCAAGAAAATAAAGAACCAGGCACAGATACAGACACACCCCTGTTTCTCACAGGGCTATCCACAGTAGCAAAAAGATGGAACCAACCAAGAGAAACAGATACATAAACTTTAGTACACAGCCCCAGGGATGAATTCATTTCTTTGTTATTTTTTAATCATTTTATTGGGGGCTCTTACAACATTCCATACCTGCCTCAATTGTATCAAGCATATCGATACACAAGCTGCCATCATCATTTCCAAAACATTTTCTACTTGAGCCCTTGGTATCTGCTCCTCTTTTTCCCCTCCCACCCTCCCACCCTTGTGAATCCTTAATCAATTATATATTGTTATTATTATTTCATAGCTTACCCTGTCCGTTGTCTCTCTTCAACCACATTTCTGTTATTCGTCCCCTGGGTGGGGGGCGGGGGGGGGGGCGCTATATATCCAATGGGTCCCACTTTCTCCTTCCCCCTCCCCTATCATCCCCTTACCTTCCTGCTATCGCTACTCCCCACCACCACTGTTCCTGAGGGGTTTCTCTGTCCTGATGAATTCATTTCTTGGCCTGAAAGCAGCCTAAGATTCAGGGGTGCAGCAGTCACTCTCTGACCAGTAAGCCTAGCATTTTTTTAAAGATTAATTTCAACTTTGTCCCGCATTTAGTATGACTACTACTTTTTTTGAATGAAGGAATAACTCTATCTCCTGCTAGATGATCCACCAAATGAAAGAAGCTGCATTCTCTTTTTGGCTCTTCGTGTCTTGTTCTCAGGAACTAGAATGGAGTCTCTGTGGTTGGGTGCCGTCGGGCAGAGGTTGGCTCACAGCAGCCCCGTGTGATAGCGTAGAACTGACCCATCGGCTTCCCTGCCTGGGCAGTTACGCTGGGTAAGTGCGTGTCTTCTGACCTGCAATAAAGACAGGCGCACCAGCCTTCGGAGCAAAGGTCGTGTGATCTGCTTCGGGGAAGACAGTCTAAGAGGTCCTATAGGGTAGTTCTCATCTGTGCTAGAGAGTTGCTACGCTTTGCAGCCAAGTTGAAGAATGCAGCAATGGCCATGTTGGCCAGAGCAGAACGCTAGGTCTTCCCCCTCGGAGCCTCTGGGCAGCCTGGTACTACCAAGCTCTTGGTTAGCAGCCAAGAGCCTGACCACTGTGCCACCAGGGCTCCTGGCACCCTGACGGCCACCTATGAAACAGAAGGCGACGCCGTGAACACACACAGGTCCGTCTAGCTGACTGCCTGCACTCACACATGCACAGCCCTAAGTCAATGGCTGGTGAGAAGATAAACGGATTACGGTTGATTTGTGAATCCTGTCTGGATGCTTGGCGGCTCTGGCAGACACATACTCATGCCTCCCTCTGCAAAGAAGCGGGGATGACGCATTTCAGCGTTCCTGCCTACGAATTCCTGATGGAGAGATTGAGCCCTGAAGGCTTCCTCGTTCTCAGCGAGGCTGGCTGTCCTCATGCCTCTGCCGGGTGCCCCCCACCCCCACCCCCTACAAAAGACACCAGCCCCTGAAGCCACAGAGGCAACGTCAGGCAGTTGCCTTGGCAACGGTCGCTAGCATGGGGACGAGGAGGAAAGGGGAAGAGGGACAATGGGTTTCCGAGACATCCACATTCTCATATCTACAGTCAGGTGGTGGTGGGATCCAAAGCCCATTGCTTGGCACACAGTAGTCCCTCCACCATTATTGTAAGGAAAAACGAAGAGAAAGAAAGGTGGTTTTCAAACCAAAGGATAAAGACTTGGAAAACCACTTGGAGTCCAGGGGGGGGGGGGGGCCAGGAAAAGGGAGCAGGGAGAGGAACTTCTAGAGGAAGGGAGGGAGGATGGGAGAGGGAAGAGAGCCACCCTGATGGGACAGTTAATGGCTTCTTATCACTGATTGAGATGGGCGGCACAATGGTGTAGAAGACACTTCTTTCAAGACAAAGCAAAACAAAAACCCGAGACTGACGACTCCCACCCTCGAGATGCCTCACCCCTCGGATCTAAATATCGGTCTCCGTGGCCGAAAATGGAGGAGGAGTCAAACTGGAGGGGACCTGGCGTCCTTGGTGACAGACAAGTTCATTTCAAACATGAAAGGGGGTTAAGTCACAACCCAGAAACCCCTACGGAGGGAGGTGTACTTCGCATCACATGGGGTCGTGCGTCGAAATTGACTTGAAGGTAACAAGTCTGGGTTTTTTTGTTTTTTGGTTGAAAGATACTTCTATCCCACGATGAAAGGGGGTGGGACTTACGTATTTCCATACCTGGGGAGACTCTCCCAGGTAGCCCTCACGTGTGTTTAGTGCTGTTTTGTTGTATTTGGGGTGAGGGTTTACACGGCAGATTCAGTTGAGTGATCTCCACACTGTTGTTCCGTCCTCGGCGGTGTCGCACCCATCCAGGAGCGTGAGAACGCCCTCCTTAGCTCTGTGCTGCTGGCTCCATTTCCCGGTTAATTCTGCTTCCCTGCTCCACCTCCACATTTCTCATCTCTGTTTTAAAATCACTGTTGACTTTGGGCCTCATCTGTGTGGGGTTTTCTAAGGAAACATGGTCATATGACAGGCAATATCTTTATTTTAGCCAATCTGTTATTTGGCTACAAGGTGACCTCTGATTTGAGTAGCTGACCTGGTAGCAAAGTGGTCACGAGTTGGGCTGCTGACGCCAAGGTCAGTGGCTTGAAACTACCAACAGCTCTGCAGGAGAAAGATGAGGCTTCCTACTTCCATTACCACGGACTGCTCGAAGGACAAGCCAACCTGTCTTGAAAGACAGACAGCCAGAGTGCTCCTGAGAAGTAATAACGACACACGTACATACTTGGGACCTCTTGTAGGGAGAGGCCAGTCTTACATACTTTGGACATTACTGTCAGACGAGACTCGTCCTTGGAGAAGGACATCGTGTTTGGTGAAGTGGAGGGGCAGCAAAATAGAGGAAGGCCCTCAAGGAGATGGACGGACACAGTGGCTACAACAATGGGCTCAGGATAAGACCAATTGCAAGGACGGTGCAAGACTGGGCAGCATTTTGCTCTGTAGGGCACAGGGTCACTATGGGTCACAGCAACAACTTGCATAGAGAGTGACCATCTCAGAAACACACAGGGGCAGTTCTACCCTGTCCTACAGAGTCCCCACGAGACCGCCTCTACGGGCTGGCAGGGAGCTTGGTTTTGCGTTTCAGAACAGCAATTTTAGGGATCCCTTTAGCTCCAACTGTGTCTGGTCTGGTCAACCTTTTCTTTTTTCTTTAGGAATCTGCGGTTCCACAAATCCTCCTGTCCTGTCAGAATTCATCGGTCATTGGCCTGATCAGAGCAGTTATACATATATTAAAAAGAAATGTTATGTAATTATGACTGTAACTAACTGTAACTATAATTATAACTGTAGCCAACTATAACTACAACTAACTAGAACTGTAACTGCAACTGCAACAACTATAACTAATTACAACTACCACTGTAACTATAGCTGACTACAACTATAACAACTGTAACCAATTACAGCTACAATGATAACTAATCAACTATAGCTAACTACAACTACAATAACTTTAACCAGCTGTAACTATAACGAATGACAACTACAATGATAACTGTAACAACTAGAATCAAGTAGAACCACTGTAACTGTTACAGCTACGGATATAAGTACAGTGGGAGCTGGCCGGCATGCATCCCGGAGGTAATTCTTTGAGGTATAAGCATAAAGTCACTTGTGAAAGTCCGCCCGTGGAGAGAGACTAGTCCCAAGGAGGGTTGTTGCAGGGGACGGGGACTCTGAAGGAGCTGGACTGACCCAGCGGCTGCGGCAACGGGCTCTGGGAATGGCCCGGGACCGGGCGTGGTTCCATTCCATGGCAGCTGGGTCAGAACTGCCTGCTTGACGCCGAGCGTAACACATCACACGGGGTGTATGGACCCAAACCATGACCTTTTCTTCGTCTTCTCTTTTTCATACTTTAATTTTAAATGATAAGATTTATTGAGTATCTATATAAGTAAGAAAATGATGACGAGGACACTTATACCCACTACACAAATTTGTCAATTGCTAATGTTCCATTATTTGGTCAAGATCTCTCTCTCTCTCTCTTTTTTTCCCTTCCATTTAATCGAATAGCGTCTCCCCGCCCCTTCCCCAACTGTTTCATTGCCATATAATTCACATATCATGCAATTCAACAGTTCAGTCACATCGAGAAGAATTTGTGCCATCATCAGCACATTCAGTCATAGAACATTTTCTTCACTCTCGTTTCCCCATCCCCCCTACTGCCCTTGACATGCCCCCAAGGAAGCAGTGATCCAGTTACTGTCGCTATAGTTTTGCCTATCCTGGATTTCCTGTACAGCAAAACACGAGAGGAGGGGTGCGGGGTGTGGGGGGCAGGTGGGAGGAACGGGTACAAGAAGGCTAGCAAAGCAAATCCGATTAAAACCTCATCGAAGACGGGCCACGTTTTAAATGGATCCTAAGGGAGATGGAACGAGAGGGTGCTAAATGATAACCTAACCGCATCTGCAACGATCCGCTTTCCAACATGTCCTGCACAGCAGCAGGGCTCCGCGCGTCCCTGGCTCATCCGAACCAAGGTCTTTTCCATCATCTCGTGGGCAGGCGAACACAGGGCAGTGAATAAGGATGGAGGGAAACTGATGCATGTTCATGATGGCGTTGGCGAAGATGATGGAAAGAGGAAGGCTCTCAAGGAGAGGGAGCAGGTGGAGGGTCACAGGGTGGCAGGCACCCAGCGACTGTGTGGCTGGCGGGCACAGGACGGCATGGTTGCCGCCCACAGTCCTTGCTCCTCCTGTGAGTCAGAGCCCATTCAAGCACCTAACAACAACGGTGATGGCAGGTCCTGACATTAAGCCACCAGTCAAGGGACATTAGAGCCAAATGCATCCGACCCCCTGGGGTCTCGCTCCAAGTTGTCCCCAGCCTTGCCTCCCCTTCACGCCAACTGTGGTTTCCATGGTAACATCTGAGGGGCCTCATTGCTTACCACTATCTCTAGTGGCCAGGAGAGGTGGGGGTCTGAGGCAAGGACGTCAGACCCACCGACCGGCGGGGGGAGTATCAGCCTCAAAGATTCCCGTGTTGATTAAATTATGTTCCGGTTGGAAATGCGTCACCGGCGACCTCCCTTCGTAAGCCAGGACAACAGGCAGCATCCGCAGGCGTGGGCGGTGGTAAAGATCATTGAAATGCAATGAAATCCCAGCATAAGATTTATTATATGCAATTATTCTCTATGCATAGAGGGAAACTATTCTGGTCCCAAGGGGTGGGGGTGGGGGGCACCGGAAGGAGTTGATTCCCCAATTGCTAGTGGCAATGAAACTTATAAAGGAAAGAGAAGGGAGAAACAGATAGAGCCACTCACTCACTCACCGCCACGGAGTCAATGGGGACTCGTAGGGACCCTGGAGGACAGGGTAGAACTGCCCCTGTGGGTTTCCGAGACCGTACGTCTTTATGGGAGTGGAAAGCCCCTGTCTTTCTCCCATCTACAGATCCAGCACGGATTCACCTTTAAGCGATTGATTGAACCCTCCCCCTCTACTGAGATCAAATGATGTCAGCTTGCTTCTGACATATCTGCTATCACATGGCCTTTCGCCCACCTGCAGCCATGAAACCTAAATATATGCACGTACGTGCGTGCGCGTGTGTGTGTTGGTGGATGTTTGCAAATCAGGTTACCCTTTGACAATTTCTACACAAAATGGGTGAACGACGGGCGCTAGGTATGTTTTTTTTTTAAATAATGCGTCCACAACGTTCCCTTTGTGTTTTTGGTTGTACCGTTTCCTCAGGGGCGCCAGTTCGAAACCAGCAGCGGCTCCCCAGGGGAAAGAGGAGGCTGTATGCTCCTGTAAAGAGCTACAGTCTTGGGACTTTTCTACCTGGTCCTGTGGGGTCGTCATGGTGGCTGTGGGTGTGGGTTTGGGGGGAGTAACGGTTTCCTTCGCTTCTCGTCTTTGTTTGAGGGTAAAAGTCGCTCTTTTGTATCAATTCAAGTGTTGTATTTGTTGGAGCCACCCACCCAAGGTCTCCCTGGGCACAGCTTATAACCCAAAGACTGCATGAGATGAAAAGAGAATGCTTCAATGCCGTTGATCAAGCAGAAGCAGGAGGCAAGCCAGCCCTGGATTCACGGAAACAAACTCCGGAGAAGAGAGGATTGGCAGATGTTTGTACGCTTAAAGCTCAAATGTACTGCCATTGAGTCCACACTACTCACGCCCACCCCTTGTGGGTTTATGAGACCGTAGACGGGAGTAGAAAGCCCTATCTTTCTCCCTGGGAGCTGCTGGTGGTTTTGAACCGCCGACCATGCAGACCGCAGCCCACCATGTCGCCACCCCCAGGGTAGATGTGAGTATAACGACGCCCGCTGGTGGGTGAAGACACTTAGCTGGGAGGGAAGGGCTCAGGAGAAACGGGTTCTGGGGTTTGCTGAGTGCTTTGAACTGTGGAGCTGACGGTGTGAAATGGCAACCCGCCATTAATCCACCAGGAAAATTCATCAGCAGGCCTAAACCAGGTTATCGGGAAGGGAAGAACAGGCAGGGTTGATTGTGGGACAGGGTAGAATTGGCCCTGTGGGTTCCCCAAAGCTGCTAGCCCTGCGTTCTGCAGCGTCCGACCAGCCCCTCTGCTGGAGGAAGAGGAGCCTGCCAGCTCCGGAAACGATTTCTCAAGCCCGGGAAGGCCAACGGGGCAGCCTGATGCTGCCCTGCAGGAGGAAGACGAGCCAGCAGTGCCGAGATGGCAGCAGCGTTTAGCTCGCCTTTCTAATTAGTTGGGACCTAATACCTATCTCATACCATTCCGTATTTCAATCACGTCAAGGAGCCTCGCACAATGGCTTCCGCAATCAGCTTCCAAGCCTTCCTTTCGTACGGGCTCTACAGGTTCTAAGGCTGTAGATCTTTATGGGAAGCGGCCAGCTGCGGCTTCCTCCCGAGGAGCATCTGGTGGGTTTCAACAACCCACCTTTCTTTTTTGTTTGTTATTTTTCTTTTTTAAATGGAGTTTTGAAATCGAGATTGAGTTTTTAATTGAATTGTTAACCTCTCACGGTTCGCCATATGGAGAAGGGCCGTGTAGCGATCGCCCCAATCAGCTTGGGAGTGCCTTTCCCCCATTCTTTGATGTCCATTCCCTGTCCATTCCCTCCCTCTGAGCCCCCCCCCCCCCAGCCCGCTTCCCCGGAATTCATCAGTCCTCTGGCTTTCTTTGTATTTCCTTCCATCCCCGTTTCTTTACACAGAAGAGACTCTCCAGGCCACGGAGCCGGCATCCATCCACAATGGCCATACACAACGGAGCGTTACCTCAATCTCTGAGAAATCAAAGATGAAAACTTGAGGATGAGTCCACAAGGGCACTGCAGGGACATCTCATTAGCAGAGGTTGCACTGGGGCCTGAGTGCTGAGATCCCCATCTGCCCTGTGGGCTGTGGTCCCTGCTGGTTAATGAGTGTGGGGGCTTCACCAGAAGCACATTCCATGGAGTGACCCTGGCAGTCTAATTTAAACCACCACTGCTGTCCAGCACTCTCTGCGATCCGGGCATTCGGGATTTGTGCCCTGATCCCGTGCCCTTTTTCCAGGCTTATCAGCAGCGGTCTCTGGATCACACAACCAACCTTCCCATTCGCAGTGGAGCGCTTCACCCACCGCACCACCAGGCCTCCTGAAAGGAAGTGCTCTGGACCAACGTGACCGAACCTATTGCACCTAAGTTGGTTCCGACTCGTCCCGACCCTAGAGAGCAGAGTGGGCTGATGCCGCAGGGACTTCTGGGCTACAATTAAATGTCAGAAACCTGTCAACTGTGATGAGGTGGCGGTTGACATTTGAGATTACTGCCTTGGTGTTTGCTTTAGTCCTGGGTCAACTAGAGAAACAAAATTCACACACTCTCAAAGGCATATAAGAGAGAGTTTTATATAAAAGAGCAATTGTGTATTGAGAAAACATCCCAGCCCAGTCCAGATCAAGTTCATAAGTCCAATATTAGCCCATATGGCCAATACCAATCTACAAATTCCTATTCGGACTCATGCAACACATGCAATGACACCCAATGCAGGAAAATCACAGGCCAGTGGGTGGAAAGTCTTGTGGATCTGGTGGCAGTGGAAGCTTCTCAGTGCTGGCAGGGGTCTCTACGTGGCTCCTCCAGCTCCAGGGCTCTAGCATAGCTCCATGTGTCTTGTCCATAGAAATGTCTCACAGGGAGCTTGTGTCCCGCCTCCAGCGAGCTATTTATCTCCTTAGTGCCTCCAAATGAGGTCTTCAACCTGCGACCTGATTGACAGGCTAACTGCCACCCCTTCACGCAGAGTCTCAAATTGACAATAGGTGATGTAACTACCACAATGTGCTACAACTTAAACAACTTGGCCACCCCCACCCCGGTAGCTTACCCTGTCCCTCCTACCCACCTCCCACCCTAGACGGCCATCTTTAAGGAAGCCGGCTGCCCCTGTTTCTCCCATGGGCCCATGGGTGGGCTCTGGGTGAGCAAGTCCCCAAACCAGAGCCGCTGGACTTCACTCCACAGGGCCAGCCAGGCTCCAGATTAGCCTCCATTTTGCTTAAGACTCCTAGTATTTTTCCTCCCTTAAGCTTCTTTCTTTGTCCTTTTAACTTAAACACGTTCATTAGCATATGATTCACACGGGATCCAATTCAATAGCTCAATCATCGGAAGGAGAGCGGAACAATCATCCCCAATCAGCGGTAGCCCGTTTTCTTCCTTCTGGTCCTCAGCCTTATTACCTCCCCATTTCCCACCCCCCCCCCACCTACCCACCTACCTCCCTTGGAGGAGCCCTCGCTGAGCCTGCCACCCAGTTCCTGCCTCTGTAGATTTTCAGATTCTGGACTTCATACACAGAATAGTGTTGATTTATTTTTTTAAAGAACTAACAACAAAGGAAAACAGAAAAGCCTCTAAAAAAAATAAAAGGTGGGGAAATATTAAAAAGTACAGCAAATTTCACACGGGTCCATAGGGAGATGAAATGGTAGCCTGGCATCTTGGAGCCTCGTGGCATCTGCAACAAGCCACTTGCCCTAGGTTAGCAGGGCTAGCTAGCCCCATCCCTGCTTAACCTTATCACCACCGCCTTTTACCTGCAGCCTCTTACCCTATCTGTCCCCTTGTCACTGAGGCCCAGGCTCGGGAATGTGACTCCACTATTCTGGAAAGCCCCAGGCCCTTCCTTTTGAGCCCCTGTTCTGGGAAAGGTTTGCTCACACAAGGCCCCTTATAAAAAAAAAATTCCATAAAACCCATACAGACTCCAAGATGCCTGCAGATTAGAAAAACAAGCTATTTTGAAATTACTCATGACCTTTCAATGGAAACTTCCGGGGGTCTTATGATAAAGTGGGTGACTGATTACGTGAAGGTCCGTAAATCTCCGCCGATCAGGGAATCGCTCACAGTTCCCATTATTTCTGTATTTACACCATCCTCCGACCTCGGTTCTCATAGGGCGGTTTCCTCTCTCGGTGGCCCAGTTCAAATAGGACTATTTCTCAACCCGGCTCTCCATGCAGGCTGTGTACAGAGTACCGTCTTGGTCATGCTACCAAAGTTTGAATCTGCAGCCTTTCAGCTAGCCGCCAAACACTTAACCATTGAGTCATCCGGACTCCTTAAGAGACCTAAAGAGGTGCTCGCCTCGGCAGCACATATACTAAAAATTGGAACGATACAGAGAAGATTAGCATGGCCCCTGCGCAAGGACGACACGCAAATTCGTGAAGCATTCCATATTTTTGTGAACTCCAAAAAAGAGAGAGAGAGAGAGAGAGAGAGAGACATAAAGAGAACGAGTTGGGGGAGGGGTGGCGGCTAGGTGGGAAAGGTATGGGAAATAAAAAAGACAACCATTGGCTAATGATAGCATGATTAATGACCCCCCCCCTCCCCTGCACTTCCCCTTTCACTGAGATCAACTGATACTGGGTCCCAAGATAATGGCTCCAGCCTCAGTCTCTTGACAGTCAGCTTTGGTAAACTAGGACTGGGAAGGGACGGAAATGCTGCTTCTGGCTCCTTTGGGCCAGGAACTTGTTGATGGTGAGAGATTGGTTTTATGGGTAAGAGAACTCTTAAATCAAAGACAGACCTTGCCCTTTTTGCCCTTTCGATAACACGCACTCCCTGCTCACTAAGCACATTCCCCCCTCCCTGTGTCCAACGAACCCGTTCCAAGTTGCTCTGGTCAGTGGGATGGCTTCTACTGCTGTGGTCAGTGGGATGGCTTCTACTGCTGTGGTCAGTGGGATGTCATCTACTCATTGTCATCACCACACCACGCCACTCCAGCTCAGAGCAGGACCCAGCCCGGTGGAACTGCAGCACAGGGTTTCCCAAGCCCCTAATCTTCGGAGCAGCGGCTTCCTCTTTCTCCAGGGTTTGCACAGCCATCCTGTGACTGGCTGCCAAGCTTTTAACCCCCGGTGACACCAGGACTTGTTTTGACCCCACGTGCCTAGTTCTTCACAGCAGCCCCATAGGTCAGGGTCGAACTGCCCTTGTGGGTTTCCGAGACGCAAACTCTTTACGGGAGCAGAAAGCCTCGTCTCTGTCCCAAGAGTCGCTGTGAATCAAAACCAACTCCATGGCAGTGAGTTTGGTTCTGAGACAGTTCTGGAAAGAGCGGCATGCTCAAAGCAGACACTTCTTACCTATTAGCATTCTGACCTTCATGTCGGGAGTTCAATCCCACCGGCAGCCCCTTGGGAGGAGGAGGAGGCTTTCTGTTCCCATAAAAAACGACAATACGTAGGAGTCTTTCCCAAAGTGGGAGAGAGCTCCCATCCCCAGCGGGTAGTGCAAATGGTGCTGGGGAATGCAAACACGGATATCTTATACTTTGTCCTGGGTTATAAATGTTTTAATCGTCAGGGGGGGGCATGCTGAGTTTATATATCTATTTCCCCCAAAAAAAGAGGGCAGTTGACCAGTAAGCCGGGGATCCTATGGTGTACTGGGTCTGAAGTCTGAATCCAGTTGGTGATGTTGGTGATACTGTTTGGTTTAAAGAAGCCTTGAGGGGGCCGTTTGGGTTTGGGGTTCAAAGATGACCTCGGGGGAGTTGTGTTAGGGTTCGTCCAAGCTCAACCACCCCAGAAAGTCCAGCTCCTCCGAGGGTTTGAAGTTCGGCATCAAATGCCCCCTCCCTTTCCTCTTGTGAGCAGGCCTGTTCCCCAGACTCGCCCACAAACGAGTTCAGTCGTGCTAGCCAGGCAGCGGCCAGTCGTCCTGGGCTCATGGCAAAGGTGGTCCGGAACGAAGGGCACGAACCCCATATGCCATTTCCTCTTCCTGTTCCCGACTCTCCTCTTGTCCTTTCCAGGGAAGAAAGAATCACCCATCGCTGGCCCCTGGCTGAGCTTTGAAGACTCCAGCCATGACCCGACCGGCTCGTGCCAAGTACTGCCTTGAAGCACGCCCCAAATGTCGGTGCTCCTGCAGGGCGCGTGTACTGGACGGTGCTTCGGGGCTGTGCCACGGGCTGGGTGGACAGGTGTCTCCTGGAGCTGCTGAGACCAAGCTACAATCCGTGGGGGGCTTAACACGATGGAAATCAGTGCACTCACAGTTCTGGGGCCAGAGGTTCAAGCACCTGGTGTCCAGAGGACGTCTGAAGTGTCCAGGGGCTAGGCCTCCCTTGCCCCTTCCCGCTCTGGTGGTTGCTCGTGTTGGAGGACAAGAGCAGCTCAGCGGAGACATGAAGCAGAGAGGCTCTGCTTCGGATGAGCTTTCTCCTGGAGGGACAGGAGCAAGCATTTTGGGGTGGACAGCCGTGGCAGGCATCCATGACAGGTGGCAGGGGCTCCAAATTGCACAGTGGCAGGGCAAGGTTTTTTTGTAAAGGTGAAGTCGACCAAGGACATGGGCAGTCAGATCAGTAGGGGTGGGTGGGGGGACATGGCAAATGTCACAAAGGGCTTGCCAAAGTGGCCACCCTGGGGCAGTATCATGGCGCGTGCATGGTCCCATCTGGTGCATTCTGGGGTTGCTACGTTCACCAGGGTTATTTGGTGAAGCATTTGGTCAGAGGCTTTTTTTTTTTGCTAAAATCAGCCCACCTTCTTATCCTAACAAACACAACCTCCACCTTAGTTATAAATTTACAAAAGGCCATTAGTGGAAAAGCCTGGCCAGGGGGATTTTGTCAGTCAGGATGTGAACTGAGATTTAATTATTTACCCATCCGAGCCCCAGCGTTATTTACAGACCGCAACTTCATTTAACCGCTGTCGCTTCTAACCCCTCTCCTCCCTCGGACCAAGGTGGCCGCTCTTGGCCCAGCTGTATAAACATTCTTAACAGACATCGGGCAATTTTTCACCCAGGTCAGCAGCCTTGACCTGTGTGGTTTCTGTTTTTCAAGCTGTAAAACTTTGACCAAAGAGGCAGAAAGGGTCCTTTTGGAAAGGTGAAAAAACGGGAAACCTTTCATTCTAAATGGAGTTCTTTGCCTCGAGTCTGAAGTCTCTCGAGGCTGAGGTACTGATACCCCTATCTCTCTCAGGTTGACGATGCCACGCCGATTAGAGGTAAAATTGAATCCCAACACAGAGAACAGCCCACCCGCCCGTTGCTGTCAAGTCAATGCTAAGTCATCGTGGCACTGCGTGGCCAAGTGGAACTGCCCGTGAGGTTTTCTTGGCTGTGATCTATGGGACCAGGAAACCTCATTTATCTCCAGAAGAGCGGCTGGTGGTTTCAACTGCTGACCTGCAGGTTCGCAGCCACCACGGCTGCTGGAAACCCCTGGCCCACAAAACCAACTCATTGCCATCAAGTCAGCACCAGCTCATAGCAACCCCAGAGGAACAGGTCCAACTGGCCCTGTGGGTTTCTGAGACTGTTGCTGTTGATAGGAGTAGAAAGCCCCAGCTTTCTCCTGTGCAGCGACTGGTGGTTTCGAACTGCTGACGTTGCGGATCGCAGCCCAGCTTATAGCTGCCTTGCCACCAGAAATCAGTAAGGGATACAAAAACACTTAGAGCTGCTATTGGGAGGAGACTCGACTTCCCCTGGGTGAGCCCTTTCTGGGTCTGAATCTGGACCCACCCATTTGTTAGCAGTGTGGCCCTGGGCAGGTGGCTCCTGCTCTCTGAGCCTCAGCTCTCTGAGCCTCCTGCTCTGGACTACAAAAACAAACTCTCTACCAAGGGCTCAATTCCCACTCACAGCAAGGCGACAGGACGGGGTAGAGCTGCCCCTGTGGAGCAGACTCTCACTCTGGGTGGGAGTAGAAAGCCTTGTCTTTCTTCTTTGGAGGGGCTGGTGGTTTCGAACTGCTGAACCTGTAGTTAGCAGCCCAACCCATAGCCACATCACCATGTCTTGAGTGAGAATTACTTGCCAAAAATTCCTCCATCGAAGGGGGATAAAGGGGGAACCGATGGTAATGATCACAGTGATTGTCTCCAGGGGGATGAACAACAGAAACGTGGGTGAAGGGAGACAGCAGATGGTGTAAGATCAGAACAATCATTTATCAAGAGGTCGCCAGGGTGGGAGGATGGGAGAGGGAGGGGCAAAAGAGGAGCTGAGTCCAAGGGCTCAAGTGGAAAGAAAACTGTTTGGGAAAGGATGATGGCAACGTATGGACACGTGTGCTTGGTACAGTGGATGTTACGAATTGTTCTAAGAGCGTCAGAGCCCCCCCCACGCCAAATGATGTATAAAAATAATAAGACTTTGCCAAGAGAGGAGACACTTGGCACGCAGCTCTTTTTGACTCTGTTGAGGCTTTTGAATGGTAGCCTGTGAGTTTTCTGTCAATGAAACTGTGAGAAAATACACATTTAAAATAACGACAAAATGGTAAGACTCTTCAGGGGAAAAAAAAAGGAAGAAAGAAAGAAGGAAAAGGTGTCATTCTTGAATGAGCATCTGCTAAAGAGATTGTGCGTGGGCAGGGGGTGGGGGGCATCTGAGCCCATGTAGAATGGAGCAGAAAGAACCCCTGAGCTTCCCATGCTCAAGAGGAGACTGCTCATTTCGGAGGATCCTTATAGCAAGATGGGCTAATCACCTCCCGGAGCATCCTCTTCCAAGCTGAGTACCCTTCCAAAGTGCTTGTCCCCAAGTGTTGAAGAAAGCACCTGGATCAGCACTCGTTCCAAAGACGCTTTTTCTACCGTCAGCCCTGAAAGGCAATGTGTGTGTGTGTGTACACGTGTGTGGGAGGTGTGTTGCTTCCTTATTTTACATCGGTACTTGCTCTTCCACGGGGAAGCCTTGCCAGTTCTTGGCTTAGAGAAACTTCTTTCCAGTCTCTGCCTCCGCCTTCCCCCCCACGTCTTCCCTGGGTGCCTCTGTCTCATGGCCACTTCTGCTACAGACAGCCCTCGGGTGGGAGGGAGTAGGTGCACCCGACGCCCGGATGACCGCAGGTGAACCCACCTGGCCACATCTTCAAAGACCCTTCTTTGCCAACAGGGTCATGTTCATGGGACCTGAGAGGGGGTGGGATAGCGGCAGCTCTTTTTTTTAGGGGACGCAATTCAGCCTTGAGCCATGGGTCTGCAGAGACTCCGACCGTGCAGCTGAGGGGAGCTCACTCTGTCGCGGGGGCCGTCCAGGACACTGTCCGAGAAAAGCTAGAGTGGAATGACTGAAACAATGGATGTGTGTGTGTGTGTGTGTGTGTACAGGTGTGCGCTTGATGTCGTGGAAAGGTGCCGCTGAGTGAGTTCTGTCTGACTCACGGTGGCCTCACCAACGACAGGAGGAAAAGGGCCCCTCCCCGGCCCAGGCTCATGTCCTTGCTGCGTTTGAGCCCGCTGTCCCAGCCGCTGTGCGACCCTCTCTTTCACAGATGTGGTATAATGCAATGTCATGATGCATATAGCCGACGACATAGAAGACATCATTACACATAATCACCTATCAAATTGCTCTTTCTCTCTCTGGCTCTCAGGGCGCTGTGGTTCTGGACACAGAGGATAAAGCATGAGCATAAAGTGCTGCAGACTCCACCACTCCCCCATCATGGATGTGAAGACAAGCAAGAAGCCTTCTGTTCTCTTTCCTCCTCCTCCTGTCCTCCCTCCCTTTCTCTTCCATCTATCTGTCTATGCATCCATCAGTCTGACCTGTCACCCACCCAGTGATCCATCTAGCATCCCTGAAGCCGTCCCTCCATCCACCTATATATCCAGCCATTCATCTGTCCAGCCATCCATAATCTATGCCTATCCACCCAGCTATCTGTTCAACCATCTGGGCAGCCACTCCTAGGACCATATATTCATCCATCTACCCATCTGCCCTTGTAGCCCTTCTGCCCACAAAGCCATCCATCTATCCTCTCTACGCCCATCCACTCATTCACTCATCCACGGGTCTGTATTATTTCACGTCTCCTGTTGGTCATGTTTCCCACAGAATCCCTTTATGCCCAGCTCTGTCCTGGGTTGTGTCTGTCTAGCAGAAAACGAGATAGGCAGCTTTACAGCTCGCTCGCTCGCTCACTCGGGGGGCCTCGAGGATCTCCACGCTGCGTTTGTCTAAACAAGCATATCTGAGAATGGGACCGCGTCACGGCATCGAAATGTGAAATGTATACACAGAGGAGGCAGCTGTGCTCTCAGCCCCCGCAGAGACGTGCAGGACGCGGCGTCCAGTGGTGCCAGCCGCGGAAGAGACGAGAGACACCCGGCGACGGGCAGCATCTGCAGAGCAGAGAGCCGAGATGGCAGCGTGTTCTACCCCATTTGGAAGGGGACGGCTCAGGGGTCCCTCCGGAGCAGCTGCTCCTTTCCTGAGTTCCGTGAAAGCGCATCTGTTTCCTGGGCCACTGCCAGACCTTCAGCTCACCAACACCCCAAACCCAGACCTTCAGGTTTCCGCAGAGAGGGGCCCCTTCCTGTCAACAGCCAGGCTCAAGGTCGGCAGTTAAAAACCACCAGATGCTCCTTTAGAGAAACATGGAGCTTTCTACTCCCACCAGCCCATAAACAGTTATAGTCTCTCAGACCCACAGGGGCAGTTCTACCCTGTTCTAGAGGGTCGCCAGTAGTCCACAGTGACTTGATGGGCCGGAGTTTGGCTGTTTTGCTTGCGGCTGAGGGTCCCTGGGGTGGAGTGGTTTTGTGTTGGGCTGCGATCCACACGGTCGGCAGTTCGAACACACCAGCAGTTCCTGGGGAGAAGGACTGGGCTTTCTGCTGCTGTCCACAGTTACATTCTGGAGACGAGCCAGTCAGGGTGCAGTATAGCACTGATGAAACATACAACTTTCCTCTAGTTCTTTAATGCTTCCTCCTACTACCACTCACTCTTATGACCCCAAGTCTTCCTTACAAATCGGGCTAGACCAGAGCATGTACACAGGTACAGATTAGAGCTGGAAACACAGGGAATCCAGGACAGATGATCCCTTCAGGACCAAATAGTGAGAATAGTGATACAAGGAGGGGAAGGTGGGGCAGAAAGGAGGAATTGATTACTAGGATCTACATATAACCCCCTCCCTGGGGGATGGAACAGAAAAGTGGGTGACGGGAGACATCAGACAGTGTAAGATAGGAACAAACAATAATAATATATAAATTATCAAGAGTTCGTGAAGGAGGGAGGGGAAAAATGAGGAACAGATCCCAAGGGCTGAGATAGAAAGAAAATGTTTTGAAAATGATGATGGCAACAAATGTACAAATTGCTGGACACAATGCATGGATGGATGGATTGTGGTAAGAGCCCCCAATAAAGTGATTTTTTTTAAGTGGGGGGAAACTCCTTGGGGTCGCTATGAGTCAGCACGGACTCGATGGCAGTGAGTTTGGTTGGGGCTTTTCCTTTAGACCTTTAGCCATAGAAAGTGGAATGCAGGACTCGCTTGTGGCTTGAAGGTGGAAACTAAGGAATACTGATGAAAGGACGGCAATGCTGAAACATGTTCTCTAAGCGCCAGGGGAAGGAGAAATAGCTCCATCAATCTATCATCCGAGATTTAATGCCCGGGGCACGGCGACTTCCTGAGAGGGGGCAGAAAGGGCATGAGAAGAAGACAGCATCTCTATCGAGCAAAGTCCCCTGACCTAAAGCCAACCTCTTCCTATTCCTCTCCCAGATCAATCCTTTTCAGGGACCCCGCGGGGGGGGGGGGGGGGGGGGCTGAGAGGGAGGGGTCCCCGCTGGCCTCTGAAATCCGCATGGTCCTAGCTGCGATGGGAAAAGACTGGGCTCTATACTCCCGTGCACAGTTGCAGTCTCGCAAGCCCACAGAGGGCTCCAGGAGGCGGCATTGACTCCGTGGCTGCGGAGTTGGGTTGGGTTTGGGGTGGGGTAGTGGTTTGTGTCTTGTTGGCCTGCCAACCGCAATGTCACCAGTACGAAACCACCAGATAGATGCTCCTCGGGAGACAGATGAGGCTTTCTACACCCGCGAAGAGTTACAGGCTCCGAAACCCACGGGGGGAGGAGGGGGTGCAGTTCTGCGTGGTCCCAGGGGAATCTGCTCCAGGGCGGCGGGACCGGTTTGGGGGTTCGCGGCATCGCCCTGGTCCATCCTAGCTCACGAGTGCCGCCAAGTGTTGTAAAGCAGAATTGCCTCGCGGGGTTTCCTCGCCAGTCAGGACCATAGGATCCTTCTCCCCTGAGGCCCCTGGGTGGGCTGAATCGCCCATCTTTCCGTTAGAAGCGGAGCGCTTCCCTGTGGGGCCACCCAGGCCCTTTGAGCTGGCCCACTGGGGGCAGGTGTGACCTCGCGGTGGGCCCAGAGCTGAGCTGTAGCCCGGGAGGGCTAAGATGCTCTAAAAGCGATCCTGGAGTTACAGGCCAGGTAGATGAAGTCCCAAGAGAGCTGATCAAAGAAAAAGGAAGCCCGGCCTTAGTCTTGACGTTCTAACTGCATGCACCACGAGGGTTATCTCAGGGGAGCCTCCTTGTGCGTTCCCTCCCTCCTGGACACCCATCACCCTTGTGTGCCCAGGTGCGGGGTCTCAGAGCTCCGTCCAGGTAGGACATGAGAGGGCCGCATGTGGAGCTGGACGGAAGGTGCTGTCCTGCTGCTCTCACGGCGGCCAGCAGGTTCTGAGCCTACCCCCACGCCCCGTTCCCACCACCTAGGGTCCCTAAGGGGCCGGGTGGCACAGTGGCTAAGCTCCGGCTGCTAATCGAAAGGTGTGACCTCCCCAGCTGCTCCACAGGGGACAGGTGTGGCGTCCGTTTCTGTAAAGATGGACCATCTTGGAAATCCTCTGGGGCCTATCTGCTCCGTCCGACAGGGCCTGTAGGAGTCGGAATTCGGCTCCATGGTGGTGGGTTTGGGGTGCGGATGGGACCCATGGTT
Source organism: Tenrec ecaudatus (assembly GCF_050624435.1). Classification (NCBI taxonomy): domain Eukaryota; kingdom Metazoa; phylum Chordata; class Mammalia; order Afrosoricida; family Tenrecidae; genus Tenrec; species Tenrec ecaudatus. Next base: position 1,675,397 of record NC_134547.1, on the reverse strand, counting down.
TGCTTCTAAATGAGAAAACCGCAAACCAAACAAACAAACAAACAAACAAAAAAACCCCAAACAAACCCAGAAAACCAAACTCACTGCCATCGAGTAAAGGCCGGCACACAGAGACCCTCTGTGGGGCTCCAAGACGGTCACTGTTGACAAGAGTAGAGGCTAGTCTTTCTCCCGCTGGTGGTTTCGAACTGCCGACCACACGGGTCACAGCCCAACGCATAACCACTAGGCCACCAGGGCTCTCAAACCCAAACAGTTACTGTTTAGTCGTCACCCCCAGTCTGCCTTTCTCGCTTTTTATTATTGTTGGAAGTAAATACAAGAAAACACATACCAGTCTAACAACTTCAACTTCTACCGTTCAGTGACCCTGCTGTACCTACTTGCTCCTCTCCCCGGAACATAAGCTCACCTGGCCCTGAGCTTCTGCCGTAACCTTTTCAGTGGCTGTGTCCATCCGGGTGGACTGGAGCAGGGTGCTCAATACGTCCTACTCAATCGCGATCTACTAGTCGATCACAAATGGAGTGTGGGTAGATCGCATGGCATTAAAAAAAAAAACAGACGTAAGCCTATCATCAATCCCATCACTTAACTTATACACAGCGCAGCCAATCAGATGCAATCTCAGGCGTCAAACGCATGCGCAAACAACCGTGCTAAGTGCGGCAAAACTGACAAGCTAAGTTATCGCCATTTTTTAGACCTTGGCCTTTTCTTTTAAATGTAAGAAAGGGTATTAAAATGAGCGGGGGAGCCGGACCAAGTAAGAAGATAAAAGCATAGCACTTTCATACGGAATGGGAGATGTTGACACTACAAGCCAACATTCAGCTGAAGTCCATGTGCATGAACAGTTCTGGAACTTACTCACAGAGGGAAAGTACCCAAACATGAGAAAACGTGCTAAATTCCTTGACTGCATTATTCAGCCCTACTTATTTCTGTGAGTCAGCCTTTTCCCACATAAAGATCATTAAGTCCAAGTCCTGTTCCACCATGACTGAAGATCATTTGGAAGTGTGCTTGAGGCTGGCGGTCAGCAGCTACTGTCCAGACGATGCATTCCTGGCTCATTCCATTCAGCGCAAGTCATCAGAGTAAGCTCGGGTAATGACAAAAAATGTACCTCATGAATTGTGTTGTGCAATATGGACTCATTTAGTTATGTAAGGTACATAAACATACATTGTACATATAAAGAATTATCAATGCATTTATGAATAAATAAATAAAATAGATGTTTTGCATTGTTGCAGTTGGTAGATCATTTGGACTTGATCATTTTATAAGTAGCTCACATGCTGAAAAAGTGTGAGCACCCCTGGACTAGAGAAACAAATTCATGGACACTCACATGTGTAAGAGAGAGCTTTATATCACAGAGCACCTGCATATTCAGACAACATCCCACCCAGTCCAGATCAAGTCCATCAGTCCAATATCAGCTCAGATATCCGATACTGGTCCATACATTCCTCTTCGGATTCACACAGGCATGCAATAACGCCAAGTCCAGGAAGATCACAGGCCAGTGGACGGAAAGTCTTATGGATCCAGTGTTATGGATCCAACATCTCAGTGCTGGCTGGGTCTCAACTTGGCTCCTCCAGCTCTAGGGCTCTGGCTGCCATCAGCAAAGCTCCAGGTGTCTTGTCAGTAGAAAGTCTCTCAGGGAGTGAGCTTGTCTCCCGCCTCCAGCAAGCTATTTATCTCCTTAGCACCTCCAAAAGAGGTCATGAAGATTGACAGGCTAGACTCCACCCCTTCACGCGGAGTCTCAGGAGGACAACAGATGATGTAAGGACCACAGTGGCTATTGACCCTGTGGTTTTCAAAGGCCAGTTTCTCCGAGGCAGAGAATGGTCTTAGTGGGTTCGAACCGCCAACCTTTCAGCTCATAGTCCAGGCCTTAGTTATTGGCACCACCCAGGGACCCCTTCCTCACCAATATGAGGGTATGTTGAGAAGTATTGCCCGGAAGGCAATTCCCATCCCTGGAATTGGTCAGAAGGGATTCACAGGTGGCTTAATCCACGTGGAGACCCTGCAAATGGACTTTGGGCTCCCCTGTCACCTATAGCCTTCTGCAACCTGGGTGTTCACAAATTAACCTCTGATACCACTCCCTCCTTCAGATTTGGATTTTATTACTTAACATCTTCGGATCACACCGCCTGGCGTGCGTCTTCAAGTGGGCTTAATTGAGGCCTGATTTAGATGGCATTCAGATGTTTTAAGACAAGCCTTTAAGATCCCAGACTAAGACCATTTGTTTTAATAGCTGGCCACCATCTGTTTCCTTCACCTCTATTTGAGACTGCACCCGGTTGAAGAAAACGGAAAGCTACATCGATAAGAAAAAGGCTAGGGAATTGTTCAGCCCACCTTTTTTTTTTCTTCCCCTTTATTGCAACAGCGTGCTGGCACATTTTGCAAGCACAGCAAGGGCTGTCCTGTGAAGAGTGAGTCAGAAAACCTGAGACCCCACTCACCCCACAGCCCTGACTTGGCCCCTTCGGGCTTCTTTTGCTCCCCAAACTCAAAGAGGATTGAAAAGGCTCATGATTCGAGCCCCTGATCCAAGGATGTTTTAGAGTGGCGTGGAGATGGAAGCACACCAAATTATTTGAACAAATGTCGTCAGCGGACTGCCCTGTGTCCAAGAGAGAGCAACCTTCCCATTCTCATTCACACGGGGATGTAGAGAAATTCTCTTTTTTTACAGTATTTTTGCAATATATACAAAGTATATATTCATTTATGTTCAATCTTAGCTTTTATTTTACTAAAACTAACATTTATTGTATTGCATTGGGGGCTCTTACAGCTCTTATCACAATCCATTCACACATATGTACATATGTTGCCATCTTCTTTTTCAAAACATTTTCTTTCTACTTGAACCCTTGGCATCAGCTCTGATTTTTCCCTCCCTCCCCAACACCCACCTACTCACCCAGGTGACCTCTTGATAAATTATAAATTCTTATTTTCATATCTTACACCGCCCACTGTCTCCCTTCACCCACTGTTTCTGTTGTTCAAATGTCATGAGTGACGTGATCAATAATTACTTAATGCTCTTTGACATTTTTGAATGCTTGGTTAATCACTGCAAACCCACATCAAACAATCTAACAATCCTAATTTTACCTCAACTATAATATTTCAAATAAATATCAGGTATAGGGACAACACACTACCTTATTATTTCAGCATCAGAGTCCCCATGAACATTTCCTTCATCAGTGTGCTCACCCCGGTAGAGGTGGAGAGAGCAGGAGCAGATGTTTCCTTGGTCCCAGCTCTCTGAAAAGTCAGTGTCTCTACCTGTGTGTCTGTAGACCGTTCCGCTGGCTCTTTGGTGTAGTTCTGGAAATCCCACGGCATCCAACTGAGTCTTATCGGGGTCCCCAGACTTTCTGGGGTGCCCCTTCAGACCATCTATTGGCTCTTGACAGTGGCTCAACTTTCCAGCTGGGCCTAAATGTCTTATTTTATTTCTTCTCCAAAATGGAGTTTCTTGTGTTTGCTTCTTGTAAGTTAGTTCAACGTCTTGCAAGGAAGTTCTATAATGCTCTCATCATTGTCCCCATGGGGGTGGGTGGTGGTGGTGGTGGTAATTTATATATCAATCATTGTGATCAGTTCCCCCTTTCTCCTCCTTCTCCCCCCTACCCTCCTGGTATAGCTACTCCCATGATTGCTCCTGGGGAGTTTATCTCTCCTGGAATCCATGCCAACACTGTAACTCTTAACAGAAATACAAAGACCAGCCTGTCTCCCAAGGAGCAGCTGGTGGTTTCTAACCACTGACCTTGCCATGAGGAGCACAATGCTCAAGCCACTAGGACACCAGGGTGCACTGCCTAGAGCCAGTTTCTTTTCACTGGGACCTCAGTGTTCGAGAAAGTAAGTCTCTGTTTGTCAAAGCTCCCCCCTTGTGACATTTCTGTTCCAGCAGCCCTAGGAAATGAGGACAAACTCAGCTTCAGCTGATTTTCCCAGAAAAGAGCAGTCCCTCCCTGACCTCTGGAAGTTAGTGAACGAATCTCACAGGAAGGCGTTGAACCATTTCACAGAACATTAATCTTTGTGGCCATGACGGATTACAAACAAAGAAAATAAAAACAAACAAACAACCCCCTGAAACTAATCAGCAGTCTTGTCTTGGAACCTCCAGAATACATAAACCTGAAGCCAACCACAAAAACGACCAGAGTGCCCCCTCTGCTGGCCAATGCGGGTAACTACTGCTTTTTAAAAGCCAATTTTACCGCCTTTCGATTTGCTCCCAAGTCCGCGGGACACTGTGGGGGCTACTTGCGCTTATCAATGGTTGGCAGTAAGTACTTTCACATGGATATGCGGGGGAAACTGCAAAACTCCCCACTAAGGTCATAAGTAAGCACAGGAGACCTGAGTTTACTTTGCTTTCTGAAACTGTACATTGGGAGAGGCTTTGAATCCCAAACAAAACTGCTGCAGGTTTGAGAGACAGCAGCCTCACCTAGATGCACTCTGATGTATTGAGTGGGGTAAAAAATGTGCAAATTTTCACGAGAGATTTTCAAACACGCACAGGACAAATCTTGCTTACCTTGCCTGTTGTCAGGGGTCATGCTAAGAAGCATTGGTGTAGCAGTGGTTAAAGCGCTCCGCCATTAACCAGAAGGTTTTGGCTTAGAATCCTCCTTCTCCTGAGACGGGTGGCCTTCAGCTTCTGTACAGATCCCAGCCCTGGACGCCCAGGGGGGGTTCACTTGGGTCTGCCTGTTTGTTATCAGTCGGAACCCCCTCTCATATGCTGGATTTGTTCATGTTTGGTTTTGGGGGATGCGACCTTCCAGGTATAAACAAAAGAGCCTGTACTCCACCAGAGAATGGCCCTCGGTTGCTTACCCACCTATTCACCAACACCTGGCACAAATCAAGTCCTTGGTCCATTCTTCCCGACACCTGTGACGGAGGAGGCCGCCTGCCCCGGGGCCGTCTTCATTTCCGGGAGGAAGCAGCCCGGGAGCTCAGCCGCTGCTGGATTGCAGGTGGTCTCTGGCTGGAAGACACTGACCCTCCTGGACGCTCACAGGAACACACTGTGTGACTTACCTCTTTATCCAACGTAAGGCAAAGTCCTCAAAGACAAGTTCTCCATCCTCTGCGCGGTGTGTGCCCCTGCCTGGAACAGCGCAGCTGCACGAACATTTTGAGGACTGAACTTGTCAATGAAGTCCTGAGGTTTAGAGGTAGGACGGAGTAAGGAGGCAGTGAGAGTCATTGAACCCTTCCCTCTCCCCCATCTGCCTCCTGGGCTGGGAGCAACGGACTGGAAAAACTGGGGACCCCTCCTTCCATCCCCAGAAGCGCTTCTCCAGCTGGGGGTACTTTCAGCCCCCGCTCCAGCAGCGCCCTCTTCTGACGACTCATGGCATTCCTTGCGAACGTTTTGCCTGGATTTGCAGCATCTCCCACTAAAGCACAGCCAGCCCCAGCCCCTTAGAGGAGGGGAAGGCAGGTCTTGGGTCTGACAGATGCGGGGATTGAGATGGAGTTTCTGGCTTCCTGTGCTCAGGTCACAGGTGAAGGGCAATTCCCCCTGCCTCACCGCCCCCCTCCTCTTCTCCTGGCTGCACCTGCTGTCCAAGAGGCCTTCCCACTGGAGGCTCCTGCGCAGGTCCTGAAGAGCTCCCTTCTGGACTCTGCGCTTGTCAGCTGCTCTCCCATGGGTCCTTGACCAGCGATCCCACAGCCCTTCCCTCTTTCAAAGTACGTTCCTGGGCAGATCCATCCTTTCCATGAGACTTGTTACAGACGTGCTCTTCTTTCTTCCTGCCTCCTCCCTCCATATCCCCTCTCTCCTCTCCCTGTACCCACCCCTGTCCTAGGACTCCTCTTCATCACCAAAGTCTTGTCTTTTGTGTAGGAACCACTCGCCTTTCCCCCTGTTTTTCTTTATAATACTGGTGTCATCAACCATGTACCTTCGTACGCTTGGCTAGGTTTGCTAAGCATAGTGTCCTTGAGTTTCGTCCATGTCTTCCAGAGATTGAGAGTTGTCATGGTTTTTTATGGATGCATAATGTTCCCTTGCATGGAGATACCAGAGTACGTTCACCCTTCCTCGATAGGAGGGGGCTTCTGTTTGTTTCTCGTTTGGGCTACTCTGGAAATCACTGCAGTAACCATAGTGTGCGTGTGTCTGTCCCTGCTGTAGTCGTGATGGTTTAGGGGATCACAGTAGAGAGATGGCTGGATCACGAGGGACTTGTATTTGCACGTGTTAAAGAAACACCAAAGGAATTTCCACAGAGGCTGTGCCATTCATTCTCCAATCCCACCAGCCACGGGACAGCCTTCTCATCCCTCCCCATCCCCGCCAGCAGTGATCACGTTCTCTGGCACTGAATTTGGCTGAAACATTGCTGTCGGGTCATTAGCTCCTGGGTGTTCTCGAATTGCCAATGAGCACGCACGCTGTTCCACGTGGTTGCAGGCTGCCTGGATGTTGTCTTTGGGGGAATGGTCTTGTTTTGTCCTCAAGAATTCCAAGTCCACTTCCATGTTACTTTCCCTCCTCTTTTTTTGTTATAGGGCCACTCAACCCAGGTTTTCACTGGGGGGTGGGGGGGAAAAAGAATCTGGAGATTTGGGTTTTTATGAAACATGTATTTTCAGACAGCCTGTGGTAGTTACATAATCCGTTGTCAATCTGAGACAGGAGTGAAGGGGTGGAGTTTAGCCTGTCAATCAGGTTGCAGCTTGATGACCTCATTTGGAGGTGCTAAGGAGATAAATAGCTCACTGGAGGCAGGATACAGGCTCATGCCCCAGAGACATTCTTGCAGACAAGACACAGAGCTAGGCTAGAGCCCTGAGCTGGAGAAGCCACATGGAGATGCCAGCCAGCCCCGAGATGCTTCCACCATCACTGGATCCACCAGACTCTCCACCCACGGGCCTGTGATTTTCCTGCATTCTGAGTCATTGCAGGTGTTATATGAGTCTCATAAGGAATTTATAGACTGGCATTGGATGTGTGGGCTAATATTGGACTTATGGACTTGATCTAGACTGGGCTGGGATTTTTTTTAATGTACAATTGCTCTTATATGTGAAGTCTCTCTTACACACACAAGTGTCTCTATGAACTTGTTTCTCTAATCTGCCCAGGCGAACACACAGCCCAGCTCAACAGAAAGACATCAACAACAATATTCAACTAAACTAGCCATCGATGTGGTTTATTTTAATGCCCATCCACCACCTCCCATAGGACAACTTCCCTCTCCCTGGCCCCACCCTGTCCCTGGCCTCCTGGTCCTCATCAAAGACTTGAAGCAAGGAAGGCCGGACCAGGTTTCTAGCAACACGATTTCTGAGTTGGGCTACAAATTCAAGGTCAGCATTGGAAACCAAAAGCCCCTCCAAAGAGGGAGATGAGGATTTCTGCTCCTGCCAAGTATCACAGCCTTGAGCACCCCCAGGGGCTGTCCCCCTGTGCCCTGGTTGACTGCAGCCAGGTGCTTTGAGTCCTGGACACGAGGAGACATGCTCACTCACTAGTGAGCTGGCTGTCTCCCCTAATCTGTACCCTCTTGATCCTGCATCTGATGTGAGTCCATCAGCCTCCCAGCAGCCTTGGGGAGATGGTGCCACAGTCCAAAGCACATGCTGGGAGTCAATTCTCTTCAGACCCAACTCTCCCCAGTCCTGCAGGCATGCATGGGGTGAGTGGAGCCCCTCCCATTAAAGGGAATCATCTGGGCAAGGTCGAGTTCAACAACTCCTCAGTGTTATTCAGTGACAGGAGAGAGGGCAGGGGATTGTAGCTGCCATGTTAGGCCAGGTGGACTACAGAAAGAAATCCAGAGACACTCATATATGTGTAAGAAAGAGCTTGATACCGAGAAGTAATTGCACGGGGAGAAAACGTCTTAGTGCGGTCCAATTCAAGTCCCAAAGTCCTTTACTATGACATCAATCTCTCTTCAGCTCATGCAACGATGCAGAATGCAGGAAGATCACCAGCCAGCGGATGCAAAGTCTGTGGATCCAGTGGCAGCGGAAGCATCTCCAGGACTCTCAAGGGTCTCAGCGTGCCTCCACCTGGCTTGTCAAAGGGAAGGTGAAGACAGAGAGAGGGGAAGGTTTGCAGATCCTCCTGAGGAAGAGCTAATGCCCACAAGGAGGGGTCATCAGGCTATGAACTGATTGACAGACTAAGCTCCACCCCTTCACTCTTCATACCTTCAAGGTGGCAGGGGCTTGTGTAAGGGCCACAGACTACCCCGTGTGAACTTGGAACTTCCACACGACTCCATTAGCCAGCCATGACTTTAGAGGCAAAGGTAATAGTAAAATCATATTTGTTCCTAACAGGATCAGACTAAAATGCATACAACGCAGAAAGTGCCACCAAAGGACCCGTGCAGCATGAGTGCACTGAGGTAAGTTCAAACAGCAGACCGGGCATAGGGGACGTGCACACATCACACAGCCCCCAGGCTGAGAAACAGAAAAGAAAAAGAAAAAAGATGCAGATACCACCTGTTCTGAAAGACACCCCTCTGCCCCCTTCTCACAAGCCTTTACCGCCCACAGAGGATAGGGGGAGAGAAAAGACAGCAGTGGGTGAACAGGGCACTAATCCACCTGAGGGGAGGGTATTGTTTCTGTCTCCACAGGAGAGGGAGAGAGGGGAGACCTCATCCTGGTGAGCCAAGCTGAGGACGCCCCTCCTGCTCCCAGCAGCGTGTTTACAGAGAGGACTGAAGGCCTGGGCCCATCCTGAAACATGACTTCCCCTCCCAAGAGGACAGCCCTGAGATGCAGTTCAGGGAGTGTGGTCAGTCTGCCTGGCCCAGATGGGCCTGACCAAGAAGGAAGTGCAGTGGACTAGCAACGGAACCAAAGCCAGGAAGTCCCCGAGGAATCCTGATTGTAGACTTCTGACTCAGGGGCAGCACTTGTCCCCTCATCTAAACTGGTTGGGGAATATTCACAACAGGGCCACACTGAAAGTCTAAAGGTGTAACAGGGGTGGGGGGGCACACTAGACCTTACCATCCTTGACTGCAGAAGGAGAAATGGGGTCTTGCCAAAGGCCCGCCCCTCAGTCACTGAAGACTCAAAGGGTCTAAGTGCTATTAGGGAAGCAGACCTGGAGATGGATCCCTGAAAGCAGAGGGGATTGGACCCATGGGTGATAGCAGGGCCTTCTCTCTATGTGACAGGGAGACGCTCACCTACTCTGCGTCAGGAAAACAGTTAGACTTGGCGCTCTTTGTATGGGGTCTCTCTCTTTCTTTTTTCACTTTTTTTTGATGTCTATCTATGTGAGATAGGCAGGAGAAGCAATCCCAAGGAGACAACAATGGGACCAACGGTTTGGGGGGCGGGTAGTGGGGAGAGGGCATGGGAGAGGAGGAGGCAGGGGAGGGAGCTAATAACGACAGAGACAGGGAGATAGCAGGGGATCTAAACTTGCTGGTGGGGAGGGTGTAGTGTTCCTGGTCATGTTAGATCAATTGAAATATATGTGAGAGGAATTACTGAGAGGTGAATGATGGGTAAACATGATAGTGGGGAAGGAAGGAAAAAGAAAAATAGGAAAGATCAAGAAAGTAACAGTTATATATCTAGGTATAAATATAATACATAAATATAAACAGATAAGTGTATGTGTATAGATAGATAAGTGTGTGTGTGTGTCTGTGTGTGTGTGTGTGTGTCTGTGTCTGTGTGTGTGTGTCTGTGTGTGTGTGTGTCTGTGTGTGTGTGTCTGTGTGTGTGTGTCTGTATGTGTGTGTCTGTGTGTGTGTGTCTGTGTCTGTGTGTGTGTGTCTGTGTGTGTGTGTCTGTGTGTGTCTGTGTGTGTCTGTGTCTGTGTGTGTGTCTGTGTGTCTGTGTGTGTGTGTCTGTGTGTGTGTGTCTGTGTGTGTGTGTGTGTGTGTACAACAAGGAAGCAGGTGCACTTTGGGCCTCTACTTAAAGCTTACCTCAGTACAAGAACGGCTTATTGTAATAATGTAGCATTCTATGATACTCACCTTCCTGACACAATCACTGAAGACAGATGTGTGCATAACCAAATATGGTGAAGAAAGCTGATGGTACCCAGCTACTAAAAGATAAAGCATTTGGGTTCTTAAAGGGTTGATGTTAAACAAGCGGCCATCTAGCAGGGAAGCAACAAATCCCACATGGAAGAAGCCCACCAGCCTGTGGGATCACGAGGTATGCACACAGCAATAGGCATCAGAAGTTGGAAAACAAGCGATCAAATTGATGTGAAGGAGCGTAGACAAATTGGAAACCAAAATTCACCTCTCAGATAATTGGACAGTCCCTCACAGAAGCCCCACTCAGAAGAGATTATATATCGAGGGTACAGTAAAGCACTGATGAAACATATAACTGTCTTCTAGTTCTTTAATATTTCCTCCCCTTAGGCTGGCCCTAGCACCAAAAGTTAAGTGGATTCCTGCCCCTCCCCCGAAAAGAATTTGTTTCAAAAGACGACATTGATTCTGCAGTTCCGGGAGATGAACATATCTGATCAGAGCACACGGGAGAAGATGAAGGAGCAGGAGGAGAGAGTGGAGCACAGCCTGGCCCACCAGTCCGTGATGATGATGTTCCAGAGTAGAGCAGCCAGTCCACAGAGAGAACAACATGGCTGGCCCCACTATGAGAAATGATGCCAATCAGTGACTAAGGGCGATACAGGGGACAGCACCGGAGACACAGTGTGGGAATTGCACCTGACCTGATCCCACCACACCGAGGCAAAGCACTGGGGGAGTGCAGCGGAACAGCAAGGGAATGGAGTGGCAAGGTCCCCAGGGAATGCTGAAAGTGGACTTTGGGGCCAGGGCGTGGTGCCCCAACAGACTGGACTGGAAAACGCTCCTAAGGGCCAGCAAATGATCCTTGCACTAACTACAAGCTTTTCTTTTGTGAAGTGTTTTGTTTTGTTCTTTGTCAGTGGTTTGTTTTTGTTGTTTTGTTGTCTGGTTGTATACTGTTGCTTTGTGTTCCTCTGTCTTGTTTTCGTGCATGTTAGTGTCTCCACAGGTCTGTCTGAATAGGACAGGCTGGATGAACTATCTGGAGGAAAACAACGGGACTGACAGTTCTAGGGGGACATGGGGTAGGGGGGTGGGGGGGTTAAGGAAGTGGTGTTAACAAACACAGGACAAGGGAACAACATGGGACCCAAAACGGTAGTGAGGGGGGAGTGGCAGGCCTGGTGGGAAATGATCAAGGGTAAGGTTGCTTAGAGAAGAGGTATAGCTGTAGCCCAGGTGGGGACGGAGCATGGTAGTAGGGCAGGAGGAAAGTCAAGGGAGAAGGAGGAAGGAGCTGGAAGTCAAAGGGCATTTATGGAGGTCTAGACAAAGACATGTACATGCAAATATATATAGGAGGATGGAGAAATAGATCTATGTGTCTATATTTATAGGTTTAGTATTAAGGTGGCGGAAGGACCTTGGGCCTCTAATCAAGCACTCCCTCAATGCATGAATACTTTCTTTTATTAAATTTTCACTCTATGATGCTCACGCTCCCGATACAACTGCTGAAGCCAAAGTGGGTGAACAAGTAAATGTGATGAAAAAAGCTGATGGTGCCCAGCTATCAAAAGAGATAGTGACTGGGGTCTTAAATGCTTGAAGATAAACAAGCAGCCATCTAGCTCAGAAGCAACAAAGCCCACATGGAAGAACACATCAACCTGTGTGATCGCGTGGTCCCAAAGGGATCAGTTATCAGGCATCAGAGAACAAAAAATCATATCATTGGCTGCACACCTCCATGATACGATCGCTGAAGACAAACAGGTGCATAAGCAAATGTGGTGAAGAAAGCTGATGGTGCCCGGCTATTGAAAGAGATAGTGTCTGGGGTCTTAAAGGCTTGAAGGTGAACAAGCGGCCATCTAGCTCAGAAGCAATAAAGCCCACATGGAAGAAGCACACCAGCCGGTGCAATCACGAGTGCCAAAGGGACCAGGTATAAGGCATCATGCAAAAAAATATATATATATATATGTGTGTGTGTATATATATGTATATATATGTGTGTGGGTATGTGTGGGTATGTATATATATATATACCATAGTGAATGAAGGGGGAAGTGCAGAGTGGAGACCCGAGGCCCAAGTGTCAACCACTGGAGATCCCCTCATAGAGGGGTTTAGGAGAGGAGATGGGTCAGTCAGGGTGCGATGTAGTACTGATGAAGAACACAGCTTTCCCCCAGATCCTGGATGATTCCTCAACTACCATGATCCGAATTTTACCTTGCATGACTGGATAGGGTAGAGGTACACTGGTGCATATGGGAGCTGGAGGCACAGGGAATCCAGGGTGGATGATACCTTCAGGACCAGGGGTGTCAGGGGCGAGGCTGGGAGAGTGGAGGGTGAGTGGGTCGGAAAGGGGGAACTGATTAAAAGGATCCACATGTGACCTCCTCCCTGGGAGATGGAAGGCAGAGAAGGGGGTGGGGGGGAAGGGAGACTCCGGATAGGGCAAGATATGACAAAATAACAATCTGTGGATTATCAAGGGCTCATGAGGGAGGGGGGAGCAGGGAGGGAGGGGGGAAAGAAGAGGACCTGATGCAGAGGGCTTAAGTGGAGAGCAAATGCTTTGAGTGATTAGGGCAAAGAATGTACAGATGTGCTTTATACAATTGATGTATGTATATGTTTGGATTGTGATAAGAGTTGTATGAGCCCCTAATAAAATGTAAAAAAGAAAAAAAATTTCCTCCCCTTACTAATATGGCCTTAGCTTTACCTCATTAATCGTGTAAGACCTGCATATGTTCATTTGTATAATGAAGATCGTTCGATGCATGAAATCCATGATAGATGAACCCTTTAGAAATAGGAATGGGAGTAATGGTTCCCTGAGGGTACGGGAAGAGAGGGTGAGAAGGGGATAAAGGAGGAATTGCTAGCAATGGTGACTGCATAACCTCACTCGAGGGGAACCAATAACAGAATTGTAGGTGAGTGGATATATTGGATTGTGTAAGATATGGAAAATAATAATATATAATGTAATAATATAGGGTAGGTTGGGGGAGGGAGGGGATAAAGAGGAGCTGATATCTTTATTTATTTATTTATTTTAATCTTTTTTTGTGAGTCAGTGAGTGAGGGAGTGAGGGAGTCAGTGAGTGAGTCAGTGAGTGAGGGAGTGAGTGAGAGTCAGTGAGATAGTGAGTGAGTGAGTGAGTGAGGTGAGTGAGTGAGTGAGTGAGTGAGGAGCTGATATCAAAGAGTTCAAGGAAAAAAGAATATGTTTTGAAACTGAAGGTCACACAAATTGTACAATTATGCTAGATCTAATTGAATTATGGTTTGTTATAATATCTGTAAGTACTCCCGATAGAATGATTTTTTAAAGGTGCAATCTCATTTAAACATAATACTGTATAAGTGAACGAAACAAAAAAAATATTCTATACTTAACAATTCTAGTTATAGGAACACCTATACCTTAATCCTATCAACATACCCCCCCACCCATGAAAGTCTGTAAGCCAGCCAGCCACTTATGCCTTTATCCCTCCCCCCTTTGGGTGTCCAATATCTATACTGCCCACTTATATCAACCCAGCAGTGCCCTGAGGAGACAGGAATTTTTTTGATGTGGAGAATCTTCATTTCAGTTGGAAGTATCCATAAGCAAAGTCAAATCAGGACAGGCCATCCATAAGGTCAGCAGCAAGATGCACCAATTCACAGGTTCAAAAGTCTCGTCTTCATCTGGTCATGTTCTCCTCAACTCGATGTGGGCTGCCTCACTTAGCCTCACCAGGGTGCCCATTGGCTGCCTCACCTTTTGAATAAGGGCTCATCACAAATTCTGCCATCTTGGGCTAGGTCATGAACTTCAGACCAGCCAACCCACTCCAGTCTTCTCTAGTCTCTGTGAACCTGGTCTAAAGATGTCAGTGACCAGACTCAACCCATCTTTTATCGCTGAGTTTCTCCCACTTCCACTCAACAGGTGGATCCAGGGGGTCACCTAGCAAGCATTTCAGGCTGCCACCCAGTTCCCGTTAATGTTTAGTCCTAGAGAGGACAGTGCCTTCACGGCTCTAGACTTTTCCAGCTTCAGGAACAAACCAGTAGGTCAAAATTTAAAAAGTCAAAGGGTTTCTGTCTTTCCTCCAGGCTCTCAACAGTCCCCGAGACAAGTCTCTTAAAAAACAAAAGTCCTAAGCACTTGAGACCCTTGGGTGTGGCTTATCTTCTCAGAGCCTTCCTTGCAGACTTGTCCTAAATCCATTTAAAGATCCGATTTTAATGGATTAAGGCAGTGAGCTTATCAACTCTATTTTATACTTCCCAATAATAATTTCTAATACACACAATATCAATAACAATAAGTAGAAGAGATCAGTATATCCCTAAACTCAATTCTTAAAACAGTCAAGTTCAATCCTGATCTACTTCACCTTAGTCCTTAGCTAAACATTGATAAGAAGTATGGCCTTAGGCTCTGACCACATCAAGACAGACCGTGGTTTTCTGTCAGCCATTCTGACTAAGCAGCAGGGTCTCAGGGAGCACTTCAAGGGGCCATTTTTCCCCCTGAGGCAAAAGTTACATTAATTGCGTTCATTTTTACCATCTCCAAGAGGAATAACCAAAGACAATACCCAAAGCAAAGAATCAAAACCTTAACTTCCCATGTTCTTTCCAGAAAACAATGGAGTAAACAGTGTGGACCTATATGACCTCTCGCTCATCAAAGAAGAAGAATTCCCATATGACAGGTCACACAAGCATCCACTCCCCATAGTTATGATTTGTTTCTCTAGGAGCCCACTCACAAGGTTCCTAATGTGTTAGTCAGGGTGGACTAGAGAAACAAATCCAGAGACAAGCACATATGGGTAAGAAAGAGCTTTATATCAAGAAGTAATTGTACATGGAGAAAACCACTTAGCCCAGTCCAATTCAAGTCCAAAACACCTTTACTACTACATGAATCCCTCTTCAGACTCACACAGCACATGCAATGATCACAGGCCAGTGATGCCGAGTCTTGTGGATCCAGTGGTGGTAGAAGCACCTCCCAAGGTGGCTCCAGGTGGCTGTCAACAGCCAGGTAAAGGGAGACAGAGAGGGGCAGGTGTCCAGAACCCCACTTATGAGGAGGTGATGCTCACAAGGAGGGATCATCAGCCTGTGATCTGATGACAGACTAAACACCACCCCTTCACTCTTCGTACCTTCAAGTTGACACAAGATTATGCAATACCACAACCCCCACTGTGGTCTCCCCACTGTGGTCTCCCCACTGTGGTCTCACCACTGTGGCGGCAGGTATCTCTTTGGCCTTTTTCCTGGAATTCTGTCTGTCAGTCTATCCTGTCTGAGAGGCCCCTTAGAGAATAGTGTGTTTACCTCTGAAGGAAGCTGGTACTCTGCTGCAATCTCCGCACAATTCCCATCTTTGTTCTTGACAGAAAGACAGACACAGGCTCCAAGTCCGTAGTCCTGTTGGTCAGGTCTCCCAAACACATCAGCGCTCGAGATCGGGATTCTACGCAACCACATTTGAGAGGTCAGAATTGAGAACTCAGGATGGAGTCGATATAGGGACCCCTTTAGTGACTGCAGAAGATGCCGGCTGAGGTGGACCTGCAGCTTCCTTACAAAATAATTGATGGCATTTGTGGTGGGCTTATCCTCTCTACCAGGATTATCAGAGCATGCAGGATTCCACAGATGGATACTCATTCTAGAATATAGTATCACATTTTTCAAAGCTGTCATGGGTAAAGATTTATCTGACCATGAGCTATCTCAGCAGTGGAAATCAGTTGAATTCTTTGCATCGGGAAGCAGTCACGGAATCAAGCTGTCTGTGCTGAGAAAATTCGTGGGTGTTTCCTCTGCCCAGCTCCGGGATTTTGATTGGCAGCTTCAGCTTGCCCTTTCTAATGACAAGGCTACGGATGCCACTTTCAGCCCCTCGCCCAGATATAACAGAAGACGGTGACGTGCAACCCCGTGCTGCTGAGAGGAGTGAAGACGAGCTGCAGAGGGCAAGAGAGTCTTGGAAGCCGCGAACAAGGAGGGCCTGCAGGTGCAGTAATGCCACGTGATGACCGACAGCCTTCAGTTTTCACTGCTCCAAGCGGAGTGAGCATTGCACTCAGCAAACCTGCAGTGCATGCAAACCACACTGCAAGAGGCGATTGCCAAGACAACACGTTATTAGCTTCCCCGACGATGATGAAATTACATGGTGGGCAGAAATGCACGGAACCCAAGATGAGAAAACTGTAGAAGCTGCTTATTCGCGCCTAGTGACTGTTTCACTCTATTTAACTAGCACTTGACAAATCTTTACAGATAGACAGTTTAGTACGAAAAGCTAAAGGCAAGTGTGACCTTAATGTTAATATGCAAAGCAAAAATATACTTGAATGCTTAAAAGAAATCTGTAAGTAGTAAGGGCATGTATTATGTAGACATGGATGGTATTTTTAAAATGCTTAAACTGTATATAGTGTTCCCATATTTCAAAGGAACGATTATAAAACACTAAATTTGAGAAAGAAGCCCTTCAGATATGAGGATCGATTTACACTCTAAATTTATACAATAATTCTGTCTATAAATTCTAAAGACCAACATCTCTGACTAAAGCACCAGTAATCCTGAAAGTAACAGTCCCTTCTGCATTTCTGTCTGGCCAGAAGAATCTGTTTTGATCAAAGAATCGATGCTATTAGACAGTGTGTTAGAGACACCAATTAATGGAGACTCCTAGGTGAATAAGAAAGAGGTGTATATACAAGAATAAATTGAATATTGAGAAAATGTCCTACCCCAGTACAGATCAAGCCCATGAGTCTGATATTAGCCCATATGTGTGGTACCAATCAATAAAATCCTCCTCAGACTTAGGAAACACATGTAAAGATGTCGAATGCAGACCAGTGGGTAGACAGTCTTTGGATCCAGTGGCATTATAAACATCTCAGCGCTGGCAGGGGATTCCACGTGGCTTCTCCAGTTCCCAGAGCACGGGGTCTATCAGTGCAGTTCCATGTGTCTTGTCAGTACAGGTCTCAAGGGGAGTGAGTCTTGTCTGTAGAGGATCTCCAAGGGAGTGAACCTAAAAGAGAAAAGTGTCTTCCCGCCACCAAGGAGGAACACACAGCAGTTCCCAGAATTCTTAGAGAAGGCCAAGCCCACACAGAGGCCTCATTGATTAGATCTTGATGGATAGGCCAGACTCCACCCCTTCACTCATAATCTTCTCAAATTGACACCAGCTTGGGTAACCACCACAGAGTGTACATATCACTATCAAATATCACCTAACAACTCCAGGTTCATTTTTGTTATAAACTAACAATTCTGGATGGGAACAGCTTCATGGGAAACAGACCATGTTTAACTTCATCGAACATGACAGTCATTCTGAACAGACAATGTCATACTTAAAAAACATTGAAGCAGAGTTTAATGACATGACCTAGGAAAATGAGGAATAATCACATAATAAGAGAATCATGTCTTAAGATAGCTGGCACAACATCAGGGGAAACACTTCTATTTCAGCCCAGTCCATCTACAACACTGAGGAATGATGAACGGTAACAAACCATTGTCGAAGGCGGGAACAGAGCTTGCCAAGCTGGGTTTTGGAAAGTATTGTCTCATGCTCGGTGTGCGTGACCTTTTGTCAGGCCTCCTTGTCTCAGTATCTGTGGGGGAAGCCAGCCCCTCACACTATCACGGGTTCAGTAAGCGCAAGTGTAGGGTTAAGAGATATAAAGATTATAGTAAAGTCATAGAGAATAAAGAGAGAGAGAGTAACATAAAGTCAGACACATTTCATGGTAGCATGCTCACCTCAGCTCCTCTGGCTGATACATGTGGAGGTGGGAGAAGAGAGGTCAGGAGTGAGGGAGATTTATTACTAACCAAGGCTTATGTATTTTTTGGGGTGTGCAAGCCCCCTGAACACAGGGAAAGACATATATCACAGGAAGGGATTGTACTATAGGTGTGGGATACAAAAACACTTTTCCTTCCCGCTTTGTCTCCCCAAAGATATGCCAAACATTACAGGCTGTTTGCCAGCACATGGTGGGAGGTCAGAGGCTTAGAGATATTCTCCCTCCAGACATCTGGTCCACTGCAGGTGGGGCTCACACCCTACTGATAATGGTTTCCATGGAGAGCCAGACAACAGGTCAAACCTGCTCCCTGACATCCAAAGTTAGGCCTCCATCATGAACCTAGGAACCGCCCATCTTGTCACATGTGACCCCCATCCCTCCCTTCCTTTTGCGTGATCCCCCTAGAACCTCCCCCTCTCATTACTGTAGCAGCTATAGTGCAACCCCTCCCTGCGAAGTATGTCCACCTGTAATTAGGGGGCTTGCATGGCCCCCAAAGATATATAAGCCTTGGTTAGCAATAAAGAGCTCTCTCCCCTGATTCCCCAGCCCTCTCTCCCTGGCTCTCTCCCCCAGTCCTTGCTCCGCTGTCCCCTCTCCCCTGTCCTCATTTCCCTCGCTCTCTCTCCTACCCTCTACCACCAAGAGGAGCAGAGGTGAGCTTGCTACCACATGCATGCATACACATCACAGGAGGGGATGAGCTAGGGGTATACATGTGACAAGAAGGGCAGACCCTAGACTCAATATGGAAGCCTAACCTTGGTCTTCCATGGGTGGGCTTGACCTCTCTGGGCTTTCTTTCAGGGAAACAATCTATGACTCTCCTTATCAGAAGGCAGTGGGCCCTACTTGTTGTGGGATAAACAGTGGAATCTGCTTGTTCTGGATGGCTGATAACCTTTAGGGAGAATAACCGCGGACCTGTGTCTGTAGACCTCCAAGTGTATAGTCATTTACCATGTGTAGTGGGCAGCTAGGTTGGGCATATATTTGGGGGAGACAACATGGGAGAAATCTTTCTGTATCCCACAAGCATCTGCAGGTAGAGTCCAGGGTTTTCATTCCACAGAAGCGCTGTCAGGGAAACTGTCCATCATGAAGATCTGTGAAGAAAAGGCTTATCTCCAGTGCTTCTGTGTTCAGGGTCACGGAGATCCCTGCCTTGGTCACAAGCATGTCAAAGATGTCCTTGTGCATGTGAAAAAAGATGTAGCCATCCTGAGACCTGTCTCCCCGCACCCAGTCTTCTTGGATCTGAGAGACCCGCAGATCATTGTACGTGAACCAGGCCTGCTTTGTAAAGTCATAGAGGTCACTGACATAGTGGCCTGACTGTGTGCAGCTCCCTAGATGGCTGACAATACTGATGAGCCTGTAGGAACGCTGAGGCTGTCCCGTTCCTCTTGGCTTCCACTCTGGGGAGTCCTCTTGGCTGCCACTCTGGGGATCGCCATTTCTTGGCTTCCTTCAATTTCTCCTTCGCTTCCTTGTCTTCCTCTTGGCATCCTTGGCTTCCACTTTGGGGTTCACCATTTCTACGTTGCCTTTTCTTCCAGGGTTCTCAGCAGTAGCCAATGCTCTGGAGGGATTCAGGTTGACGTCTTGCCAAGGGAAGCCTGAACATCTCATTGGCTCCTCCTCTGAGTGTTTCCGGTGTCTGCCTTGTTGAGGCTTTGAGGCAGAAGCTGGGGACAGACTTCTGCTTGCCCAAGATCTTTAGGACGTGATGGTTGAAAGTCCTCATAGTGTCTCATCCTGTCAGCAGGCTGGAGAAGCTCAACTGCTCTTTGAGATCCACCGGAGAACTTGTTTTCCATATACTTTTCACAGCCACCCGAGGAGTTGGTAGCTCCAGAAATTCTGTCTTGAGAAACGTTCAGGTGTTGATGTTCCTCAGCGTGTGCATGGCTGTCCAAGATGAGAGGCACTTTGGCATCGTCCTTGCAGTGAGGTGATAAGCTCAAATATTTGGGAATACCAACGGCCTGCTTGTCCTTCACCAGGGACTCTGAAGCACTTAACGTGTAGCGTTTCAGGTGGACAATCAGGACCCTGGGGAGCCTACTGACTTCGTGGATCACAACGGAACGGCCATACTTGCAGTTCCCACACTTGTACTCAAGTTCCTCAGGTCTGAAGAAGAAGTCCAGAGAATCTTGGAGAGACCACGCTCCTGGGTGTGCTTGGGGCAGGCTGATGGAGAGGTAGTTGTTCGGTTCTGTGTTGCACACGACCGCACCACACGCTTGGCAGACAATGGAATGCTGCAGCTCCACCTCAAAGTTGGCCCTCACAGGACAAGCACAGTCTCTCGGGGCAGCCTGAGCAGCCAGCACCTGAGGCTCTAAAGAGTGCGCACCAGCCGTCTTCCTGACTCTCTGGCCAGTGCTCTTCAGCTTTGCCATGTCCTCCTTCAGCTGGCTCAAACAGTGTCCTAGAAACTCCTGCGCATCATTCTGCCGGTTGCTGGAGTAGATGTCAGACACCAGAGAAATGGACTTTTGAATATCCACCAGAAACTCGGCCTTCGTCTGTGCGTCACATAGATCTTTGAACACCAGCAGCTGGCTCAAGCGCAGGCTGAAGGCTCCTGCGGGAGACATCTCCCATGGGATTCCTTGCTGGGTTAAGTCCTGGGCAAACGATGGCACTGCAAACAAGGACTGTAGAATGGCGTTCATGTAACAGGTGTTCCCCATATTGGGGAAACCTTGCCCTGATTGCTCTGGGGGAGTCTCCCAAGGTAGCTGGGACTCATTCCATGGGGGTTCATTCTGGGCACTGCCGGGCTCGGACGTCGATGCCAAAGGGCTGTGTGCAGAGAATGTCTGGGGTCCATCAACCCACTCATCTGGACCAGGGTTGCCAGCGGAGGGGCTGCTGAATGCGCTACCTTCTGACTCCACACACTTTCCTCCTGGTTCTGAACAAAGCGGTTTCTTCTCACTGCTCCCCAGACACTGCAGGCCATCGCTCTTGAGCTTCTTCCTGGGGACCAGGTGACTGTCTGTCAACCTGCGCTCCCCGCTGTCTCCATCCCACGGCTGCATCCTTCTCCTCGTGCCACGTGGGGTTCCAGAGAAGCCTTCTGATTCTGACGGGAATGAAGGCATTTCCTGGGGAACTATGTCCCCTTCTCTTAGGGTCTCATGTAGTTCAGAAGAACACCCTGCGTAACAAACAACAAGAAAACAAGAGGACCATTTCCTTCCCCGCTGTGAGGAGCTGGGCTGTCCCGGTGTGATTCTCCCTGTGTGCGTCACACACCAGGAGCCCTGGTGGCCGAGTTGGTGACAAGTTTGGCTGGTGATCACGAGGTCAGCTGTTCTATACCACCAGTGACCCCGTGTGAGAAAGAAGACACTTCCTACTCCCGGGATAGTTGAAAGGCCTTGAGCCCCCAACATTTCTTTGAACCAGTTCTATTGGGCTGGTATGGGTGGAGATGTGGGCACACTGTGCGCACCCCAGTGGTGAAAAGAGGATGTCTCAGGCTGAGTTCTGTGGACACACAACCGCCTACAGGGACATGTCTGTGTGTACGTAGATTGAAAGCTATTGATATGAAAAAATGGCTGATCTGGTTGCAGAAGCTGGTAAGTCCAGTGCCACTCAAAGGTATGGGGCCGCTGGGAAGTTCCAGGATTCTCCCGCCTGGCTAGCGTGAGCTGGTTGAATCTCAGGGAGGGAGGACCACCGCAGGCTGGCAACAGAAAGTCGTTTGAAGCTGATTCCAGGAACCCAAGCGGAGGGCGAATTTTGAGAATGATGAGGGCAACGAATGTTTAAGGGTGCTTCATTCAATTGATGTATGTATGGCTTGTGATAAGAGTTGTATGAGCCCCAATAAAATGATTTTAAAAAGAAAGTTGGTTGAATGCAAGGCTGACAGCCTCATGATGGCTCCTAAGGTCAGCAGGACATATGGCAGGCGGCGGAGGAACCAGCCACAGAATCCGGAAGCAACTGAAGGCAGGAGCTGCCCAGCAGTGGCTCCTCAAATAGCGGCCCTGAGCCAATCATTCTGCTGCACCCTTTCCTCTAATCCCGCTCTATCGGTGATCTGATGGAACAGATCCTGCTACAGCTGGAGGCCCGCCACAGCTGGTTTCTAAGAGTTGTGGGCCAACTGCGATTTCCCTCAACGGGTGTAGTTGGAGCTGTTTGACTCGTCAGGGAGCAAAACAATCCCACGGGCCAGTGGTTGGACAGGGCATTGATTCGGGGTTCCAGGTTTGCAGATGGCTTCTAGGAGTGGCAGGAAATACCGCAGCAGGTCCAGGAGCCTGTTGCGGGGTACTGCAACACAAGTGGATGCTTTCACACTGTGTCTCAATATCAGCAGCCACATAGCAGAGAGATCGTCCCTCCAAGGCCGGTGCCCCACTCAAAGGGATGAAGAACACTGGACGCCTTTGAAGTGTGGTCCTGTGAAAGAATATTGAGGAGACCATGGCCTGCTCACAGGACAAATCATTCTGTCTTGGAAGAAGTCCAGGCAGAGTGCTTCCTTAGAGGCAAGGAGGGTCAGACTTCATCTCGCCTGCTTTGGACGTGTGCTCCGGAGGGACCGGGTCCTGGAGAAGGACGTCCTGTTCAATAGAGCAGATGCCCAGGGAACAGAGGCAGGCCCTCCAGGCTGCCACCATGGGCTCAAGGCCAGGATCTGTTAGGTCTCTTGGGTGAGAAATACCATGGTGCTTGGTTTTCCGCGAGAAAGAATTCATGAAGAAGCCCGGTTTGTGATCCAAGCGAGTTTTAGAAAGTCTGTAGGAAGTTTCAAGTTTGAACACGGGCACACGCAGGGCACTCCACACCCACGCGTGCAGTCCTGAGGCCAGAGAACCCACAGCAAGGCCCAGGAGCAGCTGGAAAAGAGCTGGGAGGCGTGGTTGAAGGTAATGGTTACCCCATTGGCTAAATTAAGTCTACCTGGCCTAGATTGGGGCCTGAATTTGTGCACGCCCCCTAGCCTTGATCAGCTTCCAACTTCCTATAAAGGGGGTAGGGAGGTCTTAGCACGCTGAGGGGCAGCCCCTGGTTCCTGTTCTGCTCCCTTAGGGATCCATGGTGCGATGTCCCAGGACAGGCAGCGTTTCCCTCTGTTATGCACAGGTTCACCATGGGTCCGACCAAGGAGATCGCACCTAACAGCCCTGGCTCCTTATGGGAGGTCTGCCTACCTGGGCGCTATACCCCTGTGGCTGTCGTCCCATTTTGGAGCGGACTCTCTGTTGAAGAGCAACATTAGGATGGGATTAACACCTGAATGGCACCGCACCCTTCCTCCCTTCCTTCTGGGTGTCTTTGCTTTGTTGTTGTTGTTGTACAACCATTATATATATATTTTTAAATCATTTTACTTGGGGCTCCTACAACTCTTATCACAATCCATACATCAATTGAATCAGGCATGTTTGCACATATGCTGCCTTCATTCTTTTCTAGACATTTAACTTTCTATTGCGTCCTTGGTACCAGCTCTTTCCCCCTCCCTCCCCCACCC
Organism: Tenrec ecaudatus; assembly: GCF_050624435.1. Classification (NCBI taxonomy): domain Eukaryota; kingdom Metazoa; phylum Chordata; class Mammalia; order Afrosoricida; family Tenrecidae; genus Tenrec; species Tenrec ecaudatus. Next base: position 1,651,935 of record NC_134547.1, on the reverse strand, counting down.
TCATAACCCCCTGATAGATTGTACACTGTTATTTTTTCATCTCTCACACCGACCGCTGTCTCCCTTCCCCCATGTTTTCTGTTGTTCTTCCCCCTGCAGAGGCGTGTGTGGTTATGCGTCAGTCATTGTGACTGGTTCCCCCTTTCTCGCTTCCTCTCCCCCTCGTTCCCTAACCCTTCTGGTATCACCAGTCCCTCTCCTGTTCCTGGATTCTGTGTGTCGTGAGCTCACATCCCTTTCTGTTCCTATGCACATGTTCTGGTCCAGTCTGAATGGAGAAGCAGCACTGGGGTCATGGTAGTGGGGGGTGAGGAAACCTCAAGGAACCAGAGGAATATAGTGTGCGTCACTGATGCTTTACCGCACCCTGGTGACTCATCCCTTCCCCGTGGCCCCTCTGTTGGGAGATTGTTCCACTCCTGGGTGTCTTTAAACTCCAGTTCAGTAGAGAGTGTTCACCAAACCCTGAGGGCAATTTTAAACTCCTCAGGGATCTGGCCTGATCCCTTTTCAGCAGACTCAGTAGTAGACAGGACCCTTCTTTGAGATCTGTTTCTTTCATGTGGTTCATAACGCCCTTGCTCTAAGGCCTATGGACCCAGAGGCAGTGACACACCCTGTACTAAGGTGGGGCTTTAGGGCTGACATCCAGGAAACACAGGTATTGTTTGGTTGAGACTCCCCTGTCAGGTGGGGGCCTTCGAAATGCCCTCAAGGATAAACAGGATATGCTGTGGTTCATACCCATTGCCAAGGTCAGGTAGAACCCCCAACCCAAGCCTGCCCATTAGGATAGCGGAGCCTGCTCTCCAAAAAGGGCCGTCCTAGCTGTACGGGCCTGACGTTGCAGCACATTACCTGAAGAGTTGTGGCCGCTGTTATTAGGAGCCTCCGCTTCCCTGTCTCATCTGCTCACGGCAAAGCTCTGCGCCGTGGAAGTAAGCACGCCTGGGCTGGCCTGTTTTAGACTGCTGCAGCTGATCTCCCCCATTGTCTGTTCCCACAGATGAGGCCAACGGTAAGGGACCTGAGGTCAGTTCAAAAGAATAACACTGACTGTATGTGCTGGGACATTAGGAGATCTTTGTCTCCGTATGGAACACACGTGACTCACATACACTGACACATACGGTAGATGTACGGGTCCAAACGGAATATGCAACTCTATGTCTGTGCCTCGTCTGTTGAAGAGAGGCATGTTATGTTCCAGGAAATTTGTGTGGGTCTTCAAGACTCTAAGTCTTGACAGGAGGAGAAAGCTCCATCTCCCTCTCATGATTTCCAAGGCTGACCTTGAGTTTGCAGCGCAAGTCAGAAGCAACCTTCCTAGAAACCTGGTCTCACAATGCTTGTCGGCTCAACTTTGATGACTACCAGGAGGTCAGGGCCAAGGTGGGAACAGAGAGAGGGAAATTCAGGTGGTGGTGGTGGGTGTCAAATTAAGTGTGATTGGTTTATTGTGCCAACCTGGCCAATAGGAACTTGTGGGCTTAATCAGGTCGCATTTTGATTGAAGGGCAAAGAGATAACTGGCTCTGCAAGGCCCGCCCTCGTCTCTCTTGCTCTCTGGCGATCAGAACGCGCTGGAGAGTGCTGCTGCTTCAGCCTCTGAGCTACACCACCTGTGGGCCAGGCCAGTGCGTGGAAGTCCCACAAGAGCTTGAGGCTCCTTTGAGACCTGCTTCAGCACTGTGCTGGTAGGTACATTGTTTGAGCTTGAGGCTGGTGAATCCTGTTGCCTTGCATTGCTCAGGTTCTACACCACATCAGGGCCTGCTTCACTAAGCTCCAGAGCTGCTGACTGTTGGTGACCCGCCCTGCTGCTTGCTGCCTTGCCTTGCCCCAGGGAAGACTTCTGTCTACTCCCATGACCTTGGACCCTGCATCTCACATGAGTTGGACTTCCAGAATATTCACTGTTCCACTTCCACAGAGGTAAGTTGAACTGAGCCCTTGATACTGCTGTGTGGACTTAATTAGCTGTAAAATTTCTTCTCACTGTATAAACGTATCCCTATATATGTATGTATATGTGTATGTATATAAAATCATAAGTGTCCTGGTCTCATTTTGCTAGAGAACCCTGCCAAACATAATAAGCCATATATGGAGGGTTGAATTGAATATTGTTGCTGATTCCATTTATTGAGATGGCCTGTGTTAAAATATGTAGTATGTCATCTACATATATCCAGATTTCCTTATCGGTCAAACTAAATCCATGGTTACAATGGCTTACTACCCCTCCCACCTACCTCCAAACAAACAAACAAACAAAAAGGAATGGAAAGCAGAAATAGACTCAGGAGTTGCTACTAACGAGGCTGGTCCCTTCTGCCTCGTAACTTCACCCCTTTTCTGTCACACTGGGTTAAACCGGGAACCACTAAGGGGACAGTGAGGCCTGCTTCACACTCCTTGCTCAGGGGGAGGTTAAAAGGTGCCCTCTAGGAAATGGGTTTTGCTTGGGTGAACTCTCTGCTAAGGCGGCAAACCCAGGTGACAATGGCACCCTAAAACTGACTCGGGGTCCATTCAAAATATTAAGAGATTGCATGTGTTGGGAACTTAGGAGATCTTTGTATGTGCATGTACATGCAAACATTGCACAAGCTGATGCATATGATACACAGGTCAAAATGGAATATGTACCTCTACATGTTTGTATGTTGAAGAGAGACAGGTTTTTTTTTAGGACATTTGTGATGGTTTTAAACCTACTGGAGGACTGAACAAACCACAGAGGACTCTTAGAAACCCCTGCTTTAAATCAGATCACAGATAGAGTGGGATGAGAGGAAAGGGTGTGGCAGATTGGTTCAGGGTTCCTATTTGAGGAGATGGTGCTGGGAAGCTCTTGCCTTCGATTGCATTCGGATTCTGTGGCTGCGTCCTCGGCTGACTGCCATATGTATAGTCTGCTGACCTTAGAAGTCATCATCAGCCTGTCAACCTTACATTCAACCAACTTCCGATCACCAGCCTGTGGTGGTCCTGCCTCCCTGCCCTTCAACCAGCTCAAGCTACTCCAGGCGGGAGAAGCCTGGAACTTCCCTGCGGCCCCATACAATTGAGAGACAATGGACTTACCAGCTTCTGCAACCAGGTCAGCCATTTCTTCGTATCAATATCTTTCAATCTACATACAGATAGAAGTTCCCTGTAGGCCAGCGGTTCTCAACCTGTGGGTTGCGACCCCTTGGGGGATCAAACGACCTTTTCACAGGAGTCACCTAAGACAATTGGAAAATACAGATTTCTGGTGGTCTTAGGAATCGAGACACCTCCCACATGCAGATATGGTGATCTGGTGAGAAAGAGCTGTCTCAACCTTCCCACTGACGTTGCCTTTTTACCCAGACTGTGGCAAAATGTTGCAATGTATGTTACTGTTGTCTTCAGACTGTTAGCCTTGTTGCACCATGCTTCAAGACAAAATTTCATTTGTCATTAGAAGGAACTATTTCACAATGCATATTTACATACTGCTTTGTGACTCATCACTCTGCTTTAATTGGGTTCAATGTCTAACAATGAAAAGGCACCTGCATCTCAGATGTTTACATTATGATTTATAACAGGAGCAAAATGACAGTGATGAAGTAGCAACGAAAATAATTTTATGATTGGGGGTCACCACCACATAAGGGTCTCAGCATGCGGAAGGTTGAGAACCACAGCTGTAGGCGGTTGTGCGCCCACAGAACTCAGCCTGAGACATCCTCTTTCCACCACTGGGGTGCGCACAGTGTGCCCACATCTCCACCCATACGAGCCCAATAGAACTGGGTCAAAGAGATGTTGGGGGCTCAAGGCCTTTCAACTATCCCGGGAGTAGGAAGTGTCTTCTTTCTCACACGGGGTCACTGGTAGTGTAGAACAGCTGACCTCGTGATCACCAGCCAAACTTGTCACCAACTCGGCCACCAGGGCTCCTGGTGTGTGACGCACACAGGGAGAATCACACCGGGACAGCCCAGCTCCTCACAGCGGGGAAGGAAATGGTCCTCTTGTTTTCTTGTTGTTTGTTACGCAGGGTGTTCTTCTGAACTACATGAGACCCTAAGAGAAGGAGACATAGTTCCCCAGGAAATGCCTTCATTCCCGTCAGAATCAGAAGGCTTCTCTGGAACCCCACGTGGCACGAGGAGAAGGATGCAGCCGTGGGATGGAGACAGCGGGGAGCGCAGGTTGACAGACAGTCACCTGGTCCCCAGGAAGAAGCTCAAGAGCGATGGCCTGCAGTGTCTGGGGAGCAGTGAGAAGAAACCGCTTTGTTCAGAACCAGGAGGAAAGTGTGTGGAGTCAGAAGGTAGCGCATTCAGCAGCGCCTCCGCTGGCAACCCTGGTCCAGATGAGTGGGTTGTTTCTCCCCAGATGCTCTCTGCACAAAGCCCTTTGGCATCGACGTCCGAGCCCAGCGATGCCCAGAATGAGCCCCCATGGAATGAGTCCCAGCTACCTTGGGAGACTCCCCCAGAGCAATCAGGGCAAGGTTTCCCCAATATGGGGAACACCTGTTACATGAACGCCATTCTACAGTCGTTGTTTGCAGTGCCATCGTTTGCTGACGACTTACTGTGCCAAGGAATCCCGTGGGAGATGTTTCCCTTAGATGCCTTCATCCTGTACTTGAGCCAGCTGCTGGTGCTCAAAGATGTATGTGATGTGGAGACCAAGGAAGAGTTACTGACCAATATAAAAGGGGCCCTTTCTCTGGTGTCTGACATCTACTCCAGCAACACACAGAATGATGCTCAAGAGTTTCTAGGACACTGCTTGGATCAGCTGAAGGAGGACATGAAAAAGCTGAAGAGCACTGGCCAGGGAGTCAGGGAGACGGCTGGTGAACACTCAGAGCCTCAGGTGCTGGCTGCTCAGGCTGCCTCGAGAGACTGTGCTTGTCCTGTGAGGGCCAACTTTGAGGTGGAGCTGCAGTGTTCCCTCATCTGTAAAGCATGTGGTGCGGTCGTGTGCAAGACAGAACTTAGCAATTACCTCTCCATCAGCCTGTCCCAAGAACAACCAGGAGTGTGGTCTCTCCAAGATTCTGTGGACTTCTTCTTTAGACCTGAGGAACTTGAGTACAAGTGTGCGAAGTGCAAGTATGGCCGTTCCGTTGTGATCCAAGAAGTCAGTAGGCTCCCCAGGGTCCTGATTGTCCACCTGAAACGCTACCTTTTGGATGCACCAGAGTTGCAGGTGAAGGATAACCAGGTCGTTGGCATTCCCAAATATCTAATCTTATCACCTCACTGCAAGGAAGACTGCAAAGGGCCTTTCCCCTTGGACAGCCAGGCCCCAAGTGAAGAAACTCAAAACCTGAAAGTTTCTCAAGACAGGAGCTCTGGAGCCCTCAGCTCACAAGAAGGTTTGGAGACAGACACGAAAATGGAGTCCTCAGAAGGATCTGAAAGAGCGGCTGGGCAGCTTCAGCCCGGTGATAGGATGAGTGGTTATGAGGACATTGAACAGGCGTTTCCTCAAAGACATGGAGACTTGGAAGCCTGTCACCAGCCTGGTCCCCAAAGCCTCACGGAGTCAGACGCCTTCAAACACTCAGAGGGCAAACCAATGAGCTCTACAGGGTTCCATCTGCAAGAGGACAGCCCGACTTCCTCTAGAGCATTGGCGTCTGGGGAGACCCCTGGAAACAAGGACAACTTAGAGACGGCGATGCCCCAAGTGGAAGCCAAGGGGAATGGGGCCGTGGGGCAGCCTCTGCATGCCTACAGGCTCATCAGTGCTGTCAGCCATCTAGGGAGCTGCACACAGTCAGGCCACTATGTCAGTGACCTCTATGACTTTACAAAGCAGGCCTGGTTCACGTACGATGATCTGCGGGTCTCTCAGATCCAAGAAGACTGGGTGCGGGGGGACAGGTGTCAGGATGGCTACATCTTCTTCTACATGCACAAGGACATCTTTGACATGCTTGTGACCAAGGCAGGGAACTCGTGACCCTGAACACAGAAGCACTGGAGATAAGCCTTTTCTTCACAGATCTTCATGATGGACAGTTTCCCTGACAACCATTCTTCTGTGGAATGAAAGCCCTGGACTCTACCTGCAGATGCTTGTGGGATACAGAAAGATTTCTCCCATGTTGTCTCCCCCAAATATATGCCAAACCTAGCTGCTTGCTACACATGGTAAATGAGGATACACTTGGAGGTCCACAGACACAGGTCAGTGGTTATTCTCCCTCAAGGTTATCAGCCATCCAGAACAAGCAGATTCCACTGTTTATCCCACAACAAGTAGGGCCCACTCCCTTCTGATAAGGAGAGTAGTAGATTGTTTCCTTGAAGGAGACCCCAGAGAGGTCAAGCCCACCCATGGAAGACCAAGGTTAGGCTTCCATATTGAGTCTAGGGTCTGCCCTTGTCACATGTATACCCCTAGCTCATCCCCTCCTGTGATGTGTATGCCTGTATGTGGAGGAAGGCCATGCCCCACAACTAATTGCGGGTTCGATAGGTGCAATTGTGTGGCTACATATGTATATATTGAGAGATTATAAAGTCATAGAGAATAAGGAGAGATTGAAATAATGGAGTCAGACACATTTCATAGTAGCAAGCTCACCTCAGCTCCTCTTGGTGGTACAGGGCAGGAGAGAGAGGGAGGGAAATGAGGACAGGGGAGAGGGGACAGCGGAGCAAGGACTGGGGAAGAGAGCCAGGGAGAGAGGGCTGGGGAATCAGGGGAGAGAGCTCTTTATTGCTAACCAAGGCTTATATATCTTTGGGGGCCATGCAAGCCCCCTAATTACAGGTGGACATACTTCGCAGGGAGGGGTTGCACTATAGCTGCTACAGTAATGAGAGGGGGAGGTTCTAGGGGGATCACGCAAAAGGAAGGGAGGGATGGGGGTCACATGTGACAAGATGGGCAGATCCTAGGCTCATGATGGAGGCCTAACTTTGGATGTCAGGGAGCAGGTTTGACCTGTTGTCTGGGTCTCCATGGAAACATTATCAGTAGGATGTGATCCCCACCTGCAGTGGACCAGATGCCTGGAGGGAGAATATCTCTAAGCCTCTGACCTCCCACCATGTGCTGGCAAACAGCCTCTAATGTTTGGCTTATCTTTGGGAAGACAAACCAGGAAGGAAAAGTCTTTTTGTATCCCACACCTATAGTACAACCCCTTCCTGTGATGTATGTCTTTCCCTGTGTTCAGGGGGCTTGCACACCCCAAAAGATACATAATCCTTGGTTAGTAATAAATCTCCCTCACTCCTGACCTCTCCTCTCCTACCTCCACATGTATCAGCCAGAGGAGCTGAGGTGAGCATGCTACTATGAAATGTGTCTGACTTTATGTTACTCTCTCCTTATTCTCTATGACTTGAGTATAATCTTTATATCTCTTAACCCTACACTTGCGCTTACTGAACCCGTGATAGTGTGAGGGGCTGGCTTCCCCCACAGATACTGAGACAAGGAGGCCTGACAAAAGGTCACGCACACCGAGCATGAGACAATACTTTCCAAAACCCAGCTTGGCAAGCTCTGTTCCCGCCTTCGACAATGGTTTGTTACCGTTCATCATTCCTCAGTGTTGTAGATGGACTGGGCTGAAATAGAAGTGTTTCCCCTGATGTTGTGCCAGCTATCTTAAGACATGATTCTCTTATTATGTGATTATTCCTCATTTTCCTAGGTCATGTCATTAAACTCTGCTTCAATGTTTTTTAAGTATGACATTGCCTGTTCAGAATGACTGTCATGTTCGATGAAGTTAAATATGGTCTGTTTCCCATGAAGCTGTTCCCATCCAGAATTATTAGTTTATAACAAAAATGAACCTGGAGTTGTTAGGTGATATTTGATAGTGATATGTACACTGTCTGGTGGTTACCTAAGCTGGTGTCAATTTGAGAAGATTATGAGTGAAGGGGTGGAGTCTGGCCTATCCATCAAGATCTAATCAACGTGGCCTCTGTGTGGGCATGGCCTTCTCTAAGAATTCTGGGAACTGCTGTGTGTTCCTCCTTGGTGGCGGGAAGACACTTTTCTTTTTTAGGTTCACTCCCTTGGATATCCTCTACAGACAAGACTCACTCCCCTGGAGACCTCTACTGACAAGACACATGGAACTGCACTGATAGACCCCGTGCTCTGGGAACTGGAGAAGCCACGTGGAATCCCTTGCCAGAGCTGAAATGTTTATAATGCCACTGGATCCAAAGACTGTCTACCCACTGGCCTGCGATCGTCCTGCATTCGACACCATTGCATGTGTTTTGTGACTCTGAAGAGGACTTTATAGATTGGTATCAGGCATATGGGCTGATATCAGACTTGTGGGCTTGATCTGGACTGGGTTGGGGCATTTTCTCAATATTCAATTGCTCTTGTATACAATCTTCTTATTCACATATAAGTCTCCATGAATTTGTTTCTCTGGGTGACCCAGACTGACACACAGTCTAATAGCTTGTCTTCTTTGATCAAAACACATTCTCTGGTCAGACACAGAAATGCCGAAGTGACTGTTACTTTCAGGATTACTGTGTTCCAGTCAGAGATTTTGGCTTCTAGAATTTATCGACAGAATTGTTATACAAATTTAGAGCATTTGTCCATGTTCACACCTGAAGGCTCCTTTCTCAAATTTGGTGTTTTATAATCTTTCCTTTGAAATATGAGGAAAATATATACAGTTTAAGCATTTAGAAATGTTTTTAAAAGTACCATCAATATCTACACAATGCATGCCCTTACTACTTAGACTTCCTTTAAACATCCAAGTATATTTGTGCATTGTATGTTGACATTATGTTCAAACTTGCCTTTAGCTTGTTATAGTAAACAGCATATTGTAAAGATTTGTCAAGTGTTGGTTAAATGGAGCAAAATAGTCACCAGACATGCATAAACAGCTCCTATAGTGTTGTCTTGTTCATTTTTGTGCATTTGTGCTCACTGTGTAATTTCGTGATCTTCAGGGAAGTGAAGAACCGTCTCTTTGGAATCTCTTCTTCCTCAGCGGGGTTGGTGGACACTGCAGGTTTTCTAAATGCACAGTGTTTGCTCGGTTGTACCGCTTTGAGCAGTGAAAACTGAAGGCTGTCGGTCATCACGTGGCATTACTGCACCTGCAGGCCCTCCTTGTTCGCGGCCTCCAAGACTCTCTTGCTCTCTGCAGCTCTTCCTAACCTTGTCACTAGAAAGGGCAAGCTTTAGCTGCCAATCCAAATCCGGAGCTGGGCAGAGGAAACACCCACGAATTTTCTCAGCACAGACTGCTTGATTTCATCTTTGCTGCTTTTCAAGCATTCCATGACTGCTTCCTGATGCAAAGAATTCAACCAATTTCCACTGCTGAGATAGCTCTTGGTCAGATAAATTTTTACCCTTGATAGCATTGGAAAATGCAGTACTATCTTCTAGAACGATTATCCGTCTGTGAAATCCCAAACGCTCTGTTAATCGTGGTAGAGAGGATCAACCCCACCACCAATGCCATCAATTGTTTTGTGAAGAAGCTGGGGGCTCACTTGAGCAGGTAACTCCCACAGCCGCCACAAGGGCATCGGTCCCATATTCCGTCTCCAATGTCAGTGAGAGACTAGCTCAGGTCCTCATTCTGACCTCTAAGATGTGATTGGGTGGAATTCCGATCTCTAACACTGATGTGCCTGGGAGACCCGAACAACAGGATCACGGACTTGGAGTTGGTTTCCATCTTTCTGTCAAGAGCAACAATCGGAATTGTGGGGAGATTGCAGCGGTCAGTGTTCCAGCTTCCTTCACAGGTAGTAAACACACTATTCTGTAAGGTAGCCCTGTAGGTAGGACTGACTGACAAACAGATTCCCAGCAAAAAAGGCCAGTTTTGGATTCAGCTCTACCCCATCCATCCACCAGAGGTCCCAGCCACCATAATGGTGAGACCAACATGGGGAGCTGGGTCGCTACATAATCTTGTGTTAACTGGAAGGTATGAAGAGTGAAGGGGTGGAGGTTAGCCTGTCAATCAGGTCAATCCCTCCTTGTGGGCATCACCTCCTCATAAGGAGGGTCCTGAAAAGCTGCCCTCTAGCTGCCTTCACCTTGCTGTTGACAAGGCGCATGGAGCCACACCGAGACCTGTGAGAGCTTTGGAGTTGCTTCTACCACCACTGGATCCACAAGACTTTGCATCCACTGGCTTGTGATCTTTCTGCGTTTTGTATCATTGCATGTGTTAAGTGAGTCTGATGAGGGATTTCTGTAGTAGCATCGGACTTATGGATTTGAATTGGACTGGGCTAAGATGTTTTCTCCACGCATAATTACTTCTTGATATAAGCTCTCACACATTTGTATCGTGGAATTTGTTTGCTACTCTATCCATCCTAACACATGATGGTACCTTGGGAGTGGGATGCTGGAGAAACAAATCATGAAGATGGAGAGTGGATGCTTATCTGACCTCTGCCTCATGGTAATTTTTCATCTTCATTGGCTAAGTCGGTCAGATAGGTCCACACTGTTTACTTGTTTTCTGGAAAGAACATGGGTAGTTATGGTTTTGATTCTTTTCTTTGAGTATTGTCTTTGGTTTTTCCTGTCTGAAATGGTGAAAATGAAGGTGATTAATGTAAATTTTGAGGTCAGGGGGCAAAATGGCTTCTTGAAGGTCTCCTCTGAGACCATACTACGTAGTCAAAATGACTGACAGAAGGTCAACATGGCTGACAGAAAGCCAGGACCTGGCTTATGCAGTCAAAGGTCTAAGGCCATATTTCCTATCAATGATATAGTTCAGATAATGATTAGGATACAGTAGAAAAGAATTGAACTTGACTGATTTAAGAATTGAGTTTAGGATTTGGTTGTACTAGGTATAAACTGATTTCTTCTACGTATTGATATCATGTGTATGAGAAATTATTATTGGGAAGTATGAAAATAGAGAGCTTGTAAGTTCACTGCCTTCAGCCATTAAAGTTAGATTTTTGAATGAATGCAGGACAAGGCTGCAAAGAAGGCTCTGAGAAGATAAGCCCCACCCAAGGGTCTCGAGCACTCAGAACTTTTGCCTTTGAAAGACTTGTCTCGGGGACTGTTGAGAGCCTGGAGGAAAGACAGGAACCCTTTGACTTTTTAAATTTTGACCTACTGGTTTGTTCCTGAAGCTGGAAAAGTCTGGAGCTGTGAAGGCACTGTCCTCTCTAGGACTGAACATTAACGGGAACCGGGTGGCAGCCTGAAATGCTTGCTAGGTGACCCCCTGGATCCACCTGTTGAGTTGAAGTGGGAGAAACTCAGTGATAAAACATGGGTTGAGTCTGGCCACTGACATCTTTAGACCAGGTTCACAGAGACTAGAGAAGATTGGAGTGGGTTGGCTGGTCTGAAGTTCATGACCTAACCCAAGATGGCCAGGTTGTTGAGAATTTGTGATAGGGCCCTTGTTCGAAAGGCAAGGTAGCCAATAGACACCCTGGTGAGGCTAAGTGAGGGGGCCCACATTGAGCTGACCAGAACCCAGCCAGATGAAAAGACGATTTTTGAGCCTGTGAACTGGTGCATATTGCTACTGACTTTATGGACGGTCTGTCCTGGTTTGACACTGCTTATGGATGCTGACTTTCAAGCTTCCAACTGGAATGAAGATTCTTCACAGCAAAGCACATGCTTGTCTCCTCAGAGCATGGGCAGTCTAGATCTTGGATACCCCAAAGATGGGGGGATAAAGGCATAAGTGGCTGGCTTACGAACTTTCATGGGTAGGGGGATATGTTGATAGGATTATGGTGTAGGTGTTCACATAACTGCAATTGTTAAGTATAGAATATTTTTTGTTTTGTTCACTTATACAGTGTTATGTTTAAATAAGGTTGCAGCTTTTAAAAAATCATTTTATGAAAAACCCGACCTGAATGGCTAAAATCTTGGGAGTATCACCCCCTGGGATACACATTGGGCCTGATCTGTGTGTGAGTGTGTGGTGTGTGTTTTATATTGGGGGTTATCTCTGATGTATTCTATTATTGTGGGTAGCCCTCTTGAATTTTTGTTTTGTATTTTTCTGGTTTCCGGTATATGAAAGGCAGGATGGTTAAACCTATAGAGACCACAAGTAGAATGAGGGGTTCCGACGGGTACTGTAGGGGCGAGGGGGTAAAGGAAGGCTGACATCAAGGAGTTCAAGAAGGAAGAGAAAGTTTTGAAACTGATTATGGTAGCAATTGTACACTGACACTGCTTGATATGATTGAACTATGAAATGATATAATATCTGTATGAATTCCCAATAAAATGGTTTTGGGAGGAAACAAAAGAGGAAGAAAGTAATAGAATAGGAGAAAAATATGAAACTGAACTCAGAATCCTAAAAGAGACCAGGTTTATTGGTTGGATGCAGATGAGTGGGACACACACACACATACACAGACCCTTATTTACCCTTTAGGTCTAAAATTGAATGTTACCTGTGTTAGAATACTTAACCATTTAACTTTAACTGGGCAGTGTTGACCTAAGGACAGGTGATTAGGGAAGCAGAAGTGGAAAGTGGGAACACTGGGAGTAGGATGTACATAGAAGGAATTAAAATGGAGTTAAACAAAATGTGTATTTTTCATGTAAAACTGAAGATCTATACATTTTCACCTAAATCACCATTAAAAAGTTTATGGAAAAAATCATTTTATTGGGAGCTCTTACAGATATAACAATCCATACTTCAATTAGCTCAAGCATAATTGCACAATTAATGCCACCATAAGTTTCAAAACATTTTCTTTCTTGAATTCTTGGATATCAGCTCCTCTTTATCCCCTCTCTCCCCTACCCTACACCCCAGATACCCTTATGATATTATGTTTATTTACTTATTGCCATCTCTTGCACCATCCAATGTATCTGTTCACCTAAAATTCTGTTTTGTTTTGTTTTTCTCAGGTGGGGCTATACAGTCATCATTGTTATAGGTTCTGCCCACACCCTCTTCCATACTCCCAAGGAATCGTTACCTCCATTCCTGTTTCTGAAGAGTTTATCTATCTTGGATTCCATGCAAGGAATGACCTTAATTATATCAATGAACATATGCAGGTCTAACAAGGTCAATGCGATACAACTAAGACCATAATCGTAAGGGGAGGTAATATTAAAGAACTAGAAGAGAGTTATGTGTTTTAACAGTGCTCTGCTGCACCCTGGATATAAAATCCTTTTTGTACATCCCTTCTGTGAAGGACTGTCCAATTGCAGGTGGGTTTTAGGTCTCCACTTTGTCTGCGCTCCTTTATGTCAATTTGCTTGTTTTTGAACTTCAGATACCTATTCCCATCAATAAGTTCATGATCATATGGCCACTTCTTTAACTTCAAGCCTGTAATACCCATACACTATATCTTTTAATAGCTGGGCACCATCAGCTTTCTTCGTCACATTTGGTTATGCACCCATTTTGTCTTCAGTGATCATTTTGGGAAGGTGAATTTAATACATTGCCACATTATTCAAAGAAACCATTCTTGAATTGAAATTAGATTTAAGTAGAGGTAAAAAATCCATCTGCCTCCTTATTGTATTTACAAATATACATAAATATACTTATCTTTTTATATTTACATATATACATATCTATATACCTATATTTTTTCTTTCTTGTTTTTTCCTCTCTTTTTTTCTTCTTTCCTCCTATCCTTCTATCGTGTTTACCCATTATTCCCATTTCAGTAATTCCTGTTGGATACATTTACATTGAACAAACATGACCAGGAATGCTCCACCCTCCTCACCGGGAAATTTAGATCCCTTGCTATTCCCTGTCCCTGTCGTTATTAGCTCACCACTCTCCTCCCCCAACCCCTCCTCTCTCATGCTCACCTGGAACCATTGGTCCTGTTTGTGTCTCCTTGGGATTGCTTATCCTGCCCATCTTACATAGACACCAAAAGAAAGAGAGAGAGACCCCATACAAAGAGTGCCAAGTCTAACTGTTGTCCTGACGCAGATTAGGTGAGCGTCTCCCTGTCACATAGAGAGCAGGCCCTGCTATCACCCATGGGTCCAATCCCCTCTGCTTTCAGGGATCCATCTCCAAGTCTGCTTCCCTAACAGCACTTAGACCCTTTGAGTCCTCAGTGACCGAGGGGCGGGCCTTTGGCAAGACCCCATTTCTCCTCCTGCAGTCAAGGATGGAGCGGTATAGTGCCCCCCCCACCACCACCACCCCTGTTACACCTTTAGCCTTTAAGTGTGGCCCTGTTGTGAATATTCACCAACCAGTTTAGATGAGGGGATAAGTGCTGCCCCTGAGTCAGAAGTCTACAATCAGGATTCCTCGGGGACTTCCTGGCTTTGGTTCCGTTGCTAGTCCACTGCACTTCTTTCTTGGTCAGGCCCATCTGGGCCAGGCAGACTGACCACACTCCCTGAACTGCATCTCAGGGCTGTCCTCTTGGGAGGGGAAGTCATGTTTCAGGATGGGCCCAGGCCTGCAGTCCTCTCTGTAAACAAGCTGCTGGGAGCAGGAGGGGCATCCTCAGCTTGGCTCACCAGGATGAGGTCTCCCCTCTCTCCCTCTCCTGTGGAGACAGAAACAATACCCTCCCCTCAGGTGGATTAGTGCCCTGTTCACCCACTGCTGTCTTTTCTCTCCCCCTACCCTCTGTGGGCAGTAAAGGCTTGTGAGAAGGGGGCAGAGGGGTGTCTTTCAGAACAGGTGGTATCTGCATCTTTTTTCTTTTCTCTCTTTTGATGCCGTATGCATCCTGTGTTTAGTCTGGCTCTTGCCAGAGTATCTGGTTCTCAGCCCGGGGGCTGTGTGATGTGCGCACTTCCCCTATGCCCGGTCTGCTGTTTGAACTTACCTCAGTGTACTCATGCTGCACGGGTCCTTTGGTGGCACTTTCTGAGTTGTATGCATTTTAGTCTGATCCTGTTAGGAACAAATATGATTTTACTATTACCTTTGCCTCTAAAGTCATGGCTGGCTAACGGAGTTCTGTGGAAGTGTCAAGTTCACACGGGGTGGTCTGTGGTCCTTACACAAGCCCTTGCCACCTTGAAGGTATGAAGAGTGAAGGGGTGGAGCTTAGTCTGTCAATCAGTTCATAGCCTGATGACCCCTCCTTGTGGGCATTAGCTCTTCCTCAGGAGGATCTGCAAACCTTCCCCTCTCTCTGTCTTCACCTTCCCTTTGACAAGCCAGGTGGAGGCACGCTGAGACCTTTGAGAGTCCTGGAGATGCTTCCGCTGCCACTGGATCCACAGACTTTGCATCCGCTGGCTGGTGATCTTCCTGCATTCTGCATCGTTGCATGAGCTGAAGAGAGATTGATGTCGTAGTGAAGGACTTTGGGACTTGAATTGGATCGCACTAAGACGTTTTCTCCCCGTGCAATTACTTCTTGGTATCAAGCTCTTTCTTACACATATATGAGTGTCTCTGGATTTCTTTCTGTAGTCCACCTGGCCTAACACGGCAGCTACAATCCCCTGCCCTCTCTCCTGTCACTGAATAACACTGAGGAGTTGTTGAACTCGACCTTGCCCAGATGATTCCCTTTGAATGGGAGGGTCTCCACTCACTCCATGCATGCTGGCAGGACTGGGGAGAGTTGGGTCTGAAGAGAATTGACTCCCAGCATGTGCTTTGGACTGTGGCACCATCTCCCCAAGGCTGCTGGGGGGCTGACGGACTCACATCAGGTGCAGGATCAAGAGGGTACAGATTAGGGGAGACAGCCAGCTCACTAGTAAGTGAGCATGTCTCCTCGTGTCCAGGACTCAAAGCACCTGGCTGCAGTCAACCAGGGCACAGGGGGACAGCCCCTGGGGGTGCTCAAGGCTGCGATGCTTGGCAGGAGCAGAAATCCTCATCTCCCTCTTTGGAGGGGCCTTTGGTTTCCAATGCTGACCTTGAATTTGCAGCCCAACTCAGAAACCATGTTGCTAGAAACCTGGTCCGGCCTTCCTTGCTTCAAGTCTTTGATGAGGACCAGGAGGCCAGGGACAGGGTGGGGCCAGGGAGAGGGAAGTTGTGGTATGCAGGTGGTGGGTGGACATTAAAATAAACCAAATCAATGGCTAGTTTAATTGAATATTGCTGTTGATGTCTTTCTTTTGAGATGGGCTGTGTACAAATATATGATCTGTATGTTCTTTATTGCTCACACTGAAAACATTGTTTAAGACAAAACAAACAAACAAAAACACAAGTAAAAGCTGGAAAGTAAAATGGAAATGCACTTGGAGTCCTTACTGATAAAACTAGTTCATCTCAAGTAAAACAAACAAAGAACAAAACAACAACAAACCATAATCCATACTGAGCAGCCAAAAATGGTGCCAGCATTCCATTCCTGGATGAGATGACTATCCTGAGGCAAGTTGAAGAAAAACTCCTCTTTTGAGCAGACTCCCTGGAAAACTTGTCAGTTCTGCTACGTCTGCCCCCTGTACCTGCTTCATCCCTTTCCCACCACACTGCAGTTGGACCCAGGAAGTGTCAACAGAGGAATGTGGCTTGCTTCCCACCCCCTCACCCCCCCCACCCCCCATGGTTAAGGTGATGAAGGAATAAAGGGAAAGGGATACTCTTCTCAACAAAGGGAGCTGGAAGTACCGGATTGTCACCTGAAAAAGAATGGATAAGGAACCCTACCTCACACTGTACAAAGGCAACTCAAGATGAACCAAAGTTCTAATTGTAAACCACACAATTATTAAGACCATGAAAAAATATTTACATGAAAGTCAAGATACACAACACTGCAGAAACAGTAATGGAAGTAAGGATTCCCTGGGGGTGTGGGAAGTAGTCCGGGGAGGTGGTCAGGGGCAGCTGATTGCAATGATAACTATAACCCACCTGGAGGGGAACAAATAACACAATTGCAGGTGAACAGACCCATTGGATGGTGTAAGATACAGCAAAAAATAGAGTACTACTGCTACTAATATATAATAGCAAGGGCTTGTGAGGGGAGGGAGGGGATCAAGGGGATCTGATATCAGAGTTCAAGAAGAAACAAAATGTTTTGATGGTGGTAACAAAATTGTATGATTATGCTCAATCTAATTGAATTATGGACTGTTATATCTGTAAGAGCTCCCGATAAAAGGATCAATAATAAGAAAATAGAACTCATGCACAAACTCATGGCCCCTAAAGGAGACATAATCATATTATTAAACACAATGTCAAATGTTCACAATGTTAAATCTGTCATCTGCTAACAAGACGACATTTATGCACACCACAAGACTTCATCAAAGAACCAACAGAGAACCCACAGCTTGGAGCGAAACGTTCAAGAATAATAAACCAGATAACGGGCTAATAACTAAGATCTATTTTTTATATAACAACATCTTATCGAGAAAAATACAAATAACCCAGTCCAAAAATGTGCACCAGACATGAATAAACCATTTACCAAAGAACAACATCCAGGAGACCAACAACCATATAGAAAAATGTTTGTGTTCATTGACAGAGAACCACAAGGAGAGACGCCCTGACACCAACATTTTAGGAAATTCAGTGAAGAAGATAATAATCAGCTCTCACCTAGCTCTCTCTCCTAGCTGCAGTGCGGGCGACATTGAGGGGATGTTTCCACACAAGCTGAGGGCCCTCGACTACCGCAATCCTGCTGGCTTCAACTGCAAAGAGAAACGGAATTTAGAAATGTTATTGTTTGGCTGGAAAACCAGAAAATCAGACAGTACAAGACTGAACACAGAGGGAATTTAAGAAACATTCCCAACAGTGATTGGCCCAAGTTCTTTAAAAAGTATCTCGGAGATATTAATTATTTAAGATTCACGATCAACAGCAAAGCAATTGACTGGCTTCTTGGCTTAGTTGTTAGACTGGATTATGGAGATGATGCTGAAAAAAAATACAAGGGCACTGTACCTGGTAATGCAAAAAGGTGCTGGTAATGCAGCTAAACATAGGAAGCAGTAACCCTGACTTCCAGGCTGCTGTCACGCTTTAGCTAACTGTCTCCAGGTGCCGCACCATGATGATTACCTGGCAATGCTAAAGGCAATTAGAATTTTGGTCCAGGAGCCATGACACAGGATGTGGTTACTAAAGCTCATCAAACCAAAGAGGGCTACCAGCACAGTCTTGGTTTAGGCATAGCGGATGCAGTTCTTAACGAAGCTGTTGTTGCATATAGAAGAACTCAACTACACACAAAATTCAATGAAGCCACCATCGCTGGTCAGTCAATTATTGGGGGTCCAAAGACAGTCCAAAGTTGGAAGATGAACACATTAGGATTTCAGCTTCTCACCTACTTAGTACAGTTGGGGACTGCGGTACACTTTTGGCGTGTGTTTGGAAATCACATGTCTAATTTTCGAGGGAAGAATCCCAGAAAATAGACTGTGTTCTAGATATTTACCACCATTGCTGTTTTTTTCTATAATAACGTTTGGAAAATTGTGGTGGGGAGAAGAAAATAATCAATGCTGGCGAGGATGGGGAGAGATCAGAGAGCTGCCACATGGCTGGTGGGATTGGTACAACCTCTTGAAATCCGCATGGCGTTTCCTTCAACGCATGCAAATACAGTCCCTTATCATCCAGCCATCTCTCTACTGTGATCCCCTAAACCATCACGACTACAGCAGGGACAGACACACGCACACTATGGTTACTGCAGTGATTTCCAGAGTAGCCCAAACGAGAAACAAACAGAAGCCCCCTCCTGTCGAAGAAGGGTGAACGTACTCTGGTATCGCCATACAAGGGAACATTATGCATCCATAAAAAACCATGACAACTCTCAATCTCTGGAAGACATGGACGAAACTCAAGGACACTATGCTTAGCAAACCTAGCCAAGCGTACGAAGGTACATGGTTGACGACACCAGTATTATAAAGAAAAACAGGGGGAAAGGCGAGTGGTTCCTACACAAAACACAAGACTTTGGTGACGAAGAGGAGTCCTGGGACAGGGGTGGGTACAGGGAGAGGAGAGAGGGGATATGGAGGGAGGAGGCAGGAAGAAAGAAGAGCACGTCTGTAACAAGTCTCATGGAAAGGATGGATCTGCCCAGGAACGTACTTTGAAAGAGGGAAGGGCTGTGGGATCGCTGGTCAAGGACCCATGGGAGAGCAGCTGACAAGCGCAGAGTCCAGAAGTGAGCTCTTCAGGACCTGCTCGGGAGCCTCCAGTGGGAAGGCCTCTTGGACAGCTGGTGCAGCCAGGAGAAGAGGAGGGGGGCGGCGGGGCAGGGGATTGCCCTTCACCTGTGCCCTGAGCACAGGAAGCCAGGAACTCCATCTCAATCCCTGCATCTGTCAGACCCAAGACCTGCCTTCCCCTCCTCTAAGGGGCTGGGGCTGGCTGTGCTTTAGTGTGAGATGCTGCAAACCCAGGCAAAAACGCTCGCAAGGAATGTCGTGAGTCGTCAGAAGATGGCGCTGCTGGAGCGGGGGCTGAAAGTACCCCCAGCTGGAGAAGAGCTTAGAGCATGGATTCTCAACCTGTGGGTCGCGACCCCTTCGGGGAGGCCGAAGGACCTTTTCAAGGGGTTCATAACAATAGCAAAATGAGTGATGAAGTAGCAGTGAAAATAATTTTATGGTTGGGGGATCAGCACAACATGAACTCTATTAAAGGGTCACAGCATGAGGAAGGTTGAGGACCACTGGTTTAGAGTTCCTGGTGATGGGAAGTGGGGGGGTCCCCAGTTTTTCCAGTCCGTTGCTCCCAGCCCAGGAGGCAGATCGGGGAGAGGGAAGGGTTCAATGACTCTCACTGCCTCCTTACTCCGTCCTACCTCTAAGCCTCAGGACTTCATTGACAAGTTCAGTCCTCAAAATGTTCGTGCAGCTGCGCTGTTCCAGGCAGGGGCACACACCGCGCAGAGGATGGAGAACTTGTCTTTGAGGACTTTGCCTTACGTTGGATAAAGAGGTAAGTCACACAGTGTGTTCCTGTGAGCGTCCAGGAGGGCCAGTGCCTTCCAGCCAGAGACTACCTGGAACCCAACAGCGGCTGAGCACCCCGGCTGCTTCCTCCGGAAATGAAGACGGCCAGGGGCAGGCGGCCTCCTCCCTCACAGGTGTCGGGAAGAATGGACGAAGGACTTGGATTTGTGCCAGGTGTTGGTGAATAGGTGGGTAAGCAACCGAGGGCCATTCTCTGATGGAGTATAGCTTGATAGGTTTTCCCTGGCAGGCTGCACCCCAAAAGCAAGACAGAACCCCAAGAAATCCACTGCCGTCATGACAATTCTGACTTTTAGGAACCTGACAGCACACTCTGACAGCACACAGGAGATCTGTCCCCACGGGGTCCCCAAGACTGTCACCACTGTCCTGAGTCAGCGGGTTCAAACCCTGACATCTGGCTGTGGAGCCCAGTGTTTGAATAACTGGATCTTGTCTGTGCTTCTTAGAAGTTCAGCTGGCAGTGTCAGGTCTTCCAAGAGCCCCGCTCATCCAGGCGTCTCTGGTGCTTAGTTCCCAATCCCTAGTGAATCTTCACCGTTTTCCAACACATCACAACATCTGCATCTGGAGCTGGCCAGCAGCAGTCTCGCTCCCAAACTTATAGCACCATCCGTTCGAGTCACAGCACCTTCCAATGGACAATTACAGAGAGAAAGGGGGCGCCCAGTGAGCCGGGTGAGCACAGGCTTGTTGCGCTTACTTATAGTCAGGGGGATTTCAGCATGTCCGTGTGAAAGGACTGACTACACATTGGTCAAGTGCAAGGAAACCTTCGCTTCCCTTGCAATCATTGGTAATCTGCCCCTGGTCATTGAGAACAACCAAACTTGCTGCCTTTGAATCGATGCTGACTGCACCCCCCGTGGGTGTCCGAGACTTTAACTGTTTATTGGAATGGAATAGAGCACTCAGACTACCTCCCATTGAGATGCTGGTGGGTTCGAACCGTTTACCACGAAGGTGGCAGCCAACTCTTGACCTCTCTACCACCAGGGCTCATTAGAGCCGAGCAAGAAGAGCAAGAAGCCTCAGTTACTCATACTGACCCGAAGAGGGAGCAGCTTAGTCATTTGTGGTTTGCCTAAAGTGTATGTTTTCTTGTGAGTTTCCAGAGGGGATGGCTGCTTGATTTCAGGTTGTTTGCGTAATTTTATTAGCAGGTGATATCAATGTGCTTGTTCTACAGTTTCAGCACTCTGCGGGGATTCGCTGGAATGGATACAAATATGAATCTCTTCCAGTTAATTGGCCAGGAAACTCTTCCCAATTTCCTGGCTCAGAGAACTAAGCGCTTCCAATACTTCAGGTTGTTGGAAAAATCTGTAACAAATGATGGATAACCTTGGGAGGAATGGGAATTCCATAACACTTCCTGTGCTCAGGCAGAACTGTTACATGGATCAAGCGGCAGATAGAAAGAAGGGCTATGCATGATGTAAAACCAGGAAAAGCCTGCGTTGGGGTTGTATCCTCTCACCAGACTTACTCAATGTGTACGCTGAGTAGGAAGAAGCTGGCTCGGAGAAGCTGGCTTATATGAAGAGAGTGCAGCCTCAGGATTGGAGGCAGGCCTATGAACCCCTGGACGTGCCAATGGCACAACCTTGCTTGCTGGGAGTGAGGAAGACTCCGGCCGCTTGCTGATGAAGAGAAAGAAGTGCGCCCTTTGCTTTGATAGACACTCAACATGAAGTTGGCCCCAATCCTCACAACCAGACCAAGAGGTAGCATTATGATGAATGGAGAAGAAATAGAAGTGGTCAAGGCATTTCTCCAGCTTGTACTGACCAACGATGCTCGTGGAAGCAGAAGTCCCGAGATCCAATGACACACAGGCTACACTGGGTGAATCTGCTGAGAAGACCCTTTTCAATGTTAAACAGTAAAGTGGCTCCTCTGGAGACTAAAGTGTGTCTGACCCCGGACCCTTGTATTTCCATTCACGTTGGATAAGGAAGGTCGGAGAAGAATCTGCGTGTCTGTATTGTGTGGCTCGGAGCATGGAAAGCCCCGTGGACGTCCAAAAGGACAAGCCAATCCATCTTGGAAGAAGTGCAGGCAGAGTGCTCCTTAGAGGCAAGAACATGAGGCTTCATCTCCCATAGGCTGGGCTTGTTATCGGGAAAGACATGTCCCTGCAGAAGGACATCGTGCCCGGTAAATTAGAGGGACAGTGAAAAAGAGATGGACGGACACATGGCTGGCCCAGTGGCCTGAAGCTTAAGAGGAAGTGGGTGGGTGGCCCAGGACAGGCTGTGTTTGGAGGGCTCCTAAAGCCAGAACTTCTCATGAAACGTTGTAAATGCTGGGTCTTTACAGCTCTGCTGTAGTCTCATGGTGGAAACAAGGGCTGCTCTACTATGGGCAGGGTTGGGTTGGGGTTCACACCTGACCTTAGTAAAGGGCATGACCCCTGCACACCCTTTTTCCCTCAAGGGAATTTCTCAGACCTTGCCTCAGAGGAGCATGTTGGCCAAACAAAAACCCTTGTTTCCCCCCTCCCTCCACCTTATCCCCCCCCCAGGGCAGCATGAAAGCCCCACCTGAGTGCAGGGTGGGAAGCATCCCTCGGTGGTTCCTGGGTTCAGACGGCAATCAGCAGGGAAGGGATGAACCACGTGCAAGAAACAGAGCTCGAAATAGGGATCAGTTAACTAAGGCGTCTGTGGGAAGGGAGGGTCGGGGCATGCCACATCCCCGAATTGTTTTAAATTGCCCTTAATGAAACAAAGGTTTTAGTTGGGTGAACACTCCTGACTGAGGTGGGGTCTTAAAGACTCTCAGTTTCTGGCCACAGGTTGGTTGGCCCTGCTGCCCTATGACCCGCCGCTCCTAGGAGCCATCAACCAACTGCCAACCTTGGATGGGCCCATTTTCCATCCACCAGCCTGTGTGCTTGTTCTGCTTCCTGGCTGGTCAACCGGCCCCAGTGACGCAAGTCAGGAGAAGTCCGGAGCTGAACCTGAGACTTGACCTAGAGGGGACTTGCCAGCTGCTACAACTAAGGGAGCCATTTTTTTCCCTCCGTTGTGGTTGTTGTGGTTGCTATTTTCTGTATGCAAATCCACAGAAGAGCGGCTGTCTCGTGTCTCTGTGGAACCCAGTGCAACATGCCATCTTAATTGACGAACATGCGTGTGCTCAGATCCGTTCTCGTCCCGTCTTTCTCTACTCGGGGTTCTAACTCACAGGGACCCTCAGGGACAGGGAAAACTGAACTGGTGGTTTTGCAAGGATGTCACTTTTTTAAAAAATTAATCGTTTGATTGGGGCTCTTTCACATCTGATAACCATCCATCTTCGATGCTATTGAGCACACTTGCCCATTGGTTGCCATCCACATTTCCAAAACATGTCCTTTCTACTCAAGCCCTTGGTATCAGCTCCGCTCCTTGTGAATCCTTGATCTACGCTACATTATAGTTATTTCATGGCTGACACTGTACGTTGTCTTTCTCCACCCACATTTCTGTTCTTCATCCCCCTGCGGGGGCGGTATCTATCCAACCTTGTGGTGGGTAAAACTGTAACTCTTTTTTTTCTATTTTCATCATTTTATTGGGGGCTTGTACAGCTCTTATCACAATCCATCCATCCATCCATTGTGTCAAGCACATTTGTACATTTGTTGCCATCATCATTTTCAAAACATTCTCTTTCTACTTGAGCCCTTGGTATCAGCCCCTCATTTTTCCCTCTCTCCCCACCCTCCCTCATGAACTCTTTATATTTTACAGATTATTATTATTTTTTCATGTCTTACACTGACCAATGTCTCCCTTCACCCACTTTTCTATTGCCCGTCCCTCTGGGAGGGGGTTATATATAGATCATTGTAATTGCTTCCCCCTTTGTCCCCCAACCTTTCCTTTCCCCTCCTGGTATGGCTACTCTCATTAATGGTCTTGAGGAGTTTATCTGTCCTGGATTCCCTGTGTTTCCAGCTCTGATCTGTACCAGTGTACATGCTCTGGTCTAGCCAGATTTGTAAGGTAGAATTGGGGTCGTGACAGTGGGGGGTGGGAGAAGCATTAAGGAACTAGAGGAAAGTTGGAAGTTTTATCAGTGCTACACTGCACCCTGACTGGCTCGTCTTCCCCTGGTGACCCTTCTGTAAGGGGATGCCCAATGGTCTACAGATGGGCTTTGGGTCCCCACTCTGCACTCCCCATCATTCACATAGATAGAGTGTAACTCTTTAGGAGAGTGGAAAGGCTCATCTGTGGCCCATGCGGTCACCGGTGGTCTGGAACAGCCGACTTTGAGGTTATCAGCCCAACTCATGACCAACTCAGCCACCAGAGCTCCTGATGCTCCCCTTTCTCAGGGCACAGCACACTGGCACAACCCAGCCCTGCAGCAGAGTGAGATATCCCAGGAAGCCCTTTGTGTCTTGTGTGTGGGTCTATCCCTGTTCCCCCTATCCCCCATCTGGCCTTTCACCCTGTCCCTTCCTGTCCCCACGTACTACCCCCAGGGCCTCACTGTAGCCTTCAACATCTGCTCCATTTGGTGACAAAACCATGTCTCTTAGTTTCTAAATTTTATCATCGTGCACAGCCACTGTGAGGTCGTGTAGCATTTGTACATTGGGTCATCGCGAATCGGTGTATTCAGTGGCGAGGAATTAGAATGACCCTGTTTTTAGGGGTGGGGATGTTGGGAGATATGCATGTGGGTGTAGACTCATGTGGGAATGGTACACGTACTTACACATATGGTACCTAGGTGGAGATGGAGTTTGTGTGTGTGTGTGTGTGTGTAAGAGAGGTTAGGTGACCAGAATTGCAGTGCTGGAGTAGTGACCCATGGCGGGATCTGCCACCACACCATCCACTCTGTCCCTTGGTCAGATACCGCCTTGAGGAAATTGAAAGAAAGACTCAGTTGGACAGCTGACCACTTCTGTCAGGTCTATAACCAGCATTTGCTGCATTTACCCCTGACGCAAGCCCTGCTGATTCTAGAAGCCGTCTACAGACCGCCAAGGGTGGCTTCATTGCACTTTTCCACCCCCCATCCTGGGGTCTCATGGCACCCGGACCCGTCCACCCGCCCAGCTGCCGCAGTCAGGGCCAGCATGGAGCTTCTCATCCAACACAGAGCTTTGACCCGGTGAACCATTTTTTGATAGAAATGTCTTTCTACAGCCGACCCCAATCCCAACTACGTGGACACCTGTCCCTCCCCAGAGAAGAATTTATTTCAAAGGATGGCACTGAATCTGCAGCTCCGGGAGAGGGACATACCTGATCGGCACACACGGGAGCAGATGAAGGGGGAGGAGGAGAGAGTGGAGCACATCCTGGCCCACCAGGCCTTGAGGACAATGTTCCCGCTCAGAGCAGCCAGTCCACAGAGAGGACCACATGGCTGGCCCCACTATGAGACATGATGTCCCTCACCGACCCATAGCCCTACAGGGGACAACACCGGAGACACAGTGTGGGAATTGTGCCCAAGATCCTGCCACACCAAGGCAAAACACTAAGGGGGTGCAACAGAACAGCAAGGGAATGGAGCAGCGAGGTCCTCAGGGAATGCTGAAGGTGGACTTTGGGGCCAGGGTGTGGTGCCCCAACAGACTGGAATGGAAAATACTCCTAAAGGCCAACAAACAGTCCTTGGACTAGAGAGAGAGAGAGAGGTCTTTCTACAAATACACATGGCATCATGGCTGAATTTGCGTCTCTGCCAAATCCAGCAGAGACGCCATTGTATGTTGCCAGGTGAGATGCTTTCCATATTTTCACCGGCACCACAATTCTAAGGTACCTTGTTCCTGAGCCGTCCGCATCCGGTTCTAAACCATGCCAGACCAGAAAACAACACACTCTCAGGTTACCTACCAGCCTTTCAAAACATAGCCATCTTTCACAAATGGCTTACAGCCGGCATACAGTGCGTGCTCAATTTGTCACGCCTGGTGGCGTTTGTGTGGTCTCCAGGCTAGAATGAACATCACGGGTCTTTCAAACAGAACAGGATAAGGCAGGGCAGCAGGTTTCCATGGAGGCTCCAGACCAGGCCAGACTCTGAAGAGAGGCCTGCAGGTTCACTGCTCAAAGGGCAGCAAGTAAACCAGGTGGGGTCTTAGCAGATGTGCTGCTGGAAGTAGAGTCCACTGGGATGTCAGGCACTCAAATAACCGAGGCCAAAGCAATGGACTGAGCACGCCAGTGAGGAGGAGGAGGATGAAGATGATGAAGATGAAGACATCGCAGGCCTGGACAAAGCCTGGTTCTGTTGTTCACAGGGTCGCCATGAATCAGAACTTAGTGGTCTCTACCAGAACAGGACAGTGATTATATCTTGTGGACAAGGGAGATGCATGCATATGCAGGTGGAAGTGGGGTATAGATGGCTGTTTGCAGGTGTGCACGTGAACAAGAACCATATGCTTTGCTCAAGGACACCTGCTGCCTGGAGAACCCCATGACGGCATCTACCGTAACAGACTCAACCCTGGGAGGCGCCCTCAATTGTACCGCAGTGCGGTCCTTTGATTAGAAGACAGCTTTGAGGGAGTTGGAAGGAAAAACTCCACCCTTTTCCAAGACTTTGTGGGAAAACTTGTCATTTCTGCTAGATCTATACCTTCTCAATGGCCCATCCCCTTCGTGTCACCTCGGCTGGGAACCCAGAACTATCAACAGAGAGTGTGGCTTTGCTTCACACCCTGTACCAAAGCAGGGATGTTAAGTTGACCACAAGGCCACGCTGGCTCTGGCTTAGTTAACACGCTCTACTAAGGTGGAGTCTTAACCATGACTCCAAGGGGGAAATACAAAACCAAACCAAAACCTGTGGCTTGGCTCCTGCCCTTCTCCCAGGCCAGGCTGAAAAGAGACAAGTTATGGCATGGGAAATACGTGAGTTTTCAGAGCACAAGCGACTCTGTCAGCCGGCAGCAGTTGTTCGACCCCTTGATAAGATCACAGATACGGTGTAAGTGGAGGAAAGATGTCTCAAGGGCGTGGCTGTCCGGATTTAAGCAGATGCAGTGGGAAAGCTCCTGCCTCCTGCTGACTTGGGATCCTGCAACTGGTTCATGGACCTGCTGCGCGATCGCCTGCTGCTACCTGGAGCCACCATGTGACCGCCAGCCTTGCATTCAGTGGACTTACGCTCACCGACGGTGGCTGTCCTGCTTCCTGGCTAGAAAAGCAGCCCCCACTACACAAGCCAGGAGCTTCCTGGAGCATCTCATGAACCCACAGACTGTAATCGGACGGATTTCCCGGCTTCTACAACTAGGTGAGCCACTTTCGGTATAAATTCCTTTCTATATACGTACCATAGATGCGTCACTGTATTGTTTCTCTGTAGAATTTAGTCCAAGACGACTCTTTGCCATTGTGATGAACATGGGTGTGCTCATACCTATTTGTGCCCCCATCTTTCTCTATAGCACACACAGAGAAGAGGAAATTCTAGACTCTATGGTATTTCTGTTCCCATGTTTTTGAGGACATTACATACATTTTCTTTTTTTTTTTAACTTGCTTCTTTTTTTAGCATTAATTTCTTTTTAAACAGTTTTATTGGTATATTATTCATATGCAATTCAATCGTTCAATCACAATCCATTTTAGAACATTTTTTGTTCTTGTACTCTTTGCTAATAGCTCCCGATTTTCCACAACCTCCCCTGTCATACCCCCAAGCAGTTACTGTCTCGGTAGATCAAACTATCCTGGATTTCATATGCAGAAAAACACTAAAACAACAACAAACACAAACTAACAATAATGAAATTAAACAGATCGCCTCATTTTAAAAGAACATAGAAAATATTACAAAGTAGAACAAATTTAAAATGAATCGAATGGACTGACTGTGAAATTATCAGGTCTTTTTTTAAAATGATCAGATCTTATAGTTTAACCGTAATACTCTACTTTCCAGTGCATTCTTTATGATAGCAAGTCTACGCACATCTCTAGTGTATGGTCAGAAGGGATTCCTACACTTAAAAAACAAAACAAAGCTGGAACAACTTTAAAATGGGTCAAAAGGGAGATCAGATGATAAGATGTTACATTAGAACCTGTCTGCTGTAATCTACTTTACGATACTCTCTTTCTGATAACAAGGCTCTGTCAGAGAGGTCATAAAGTGGGAGCTTAAAGTTGCCCTCCAGGTAACAAAAGATTTGGTTTGGTTCACATTCTCCATAGGAATGGGATCTTAGAGATTCTCTCAAGGAACAAGAGCACATCACAGTCCACAACCTTTACCCAAGGCAGGTGTTAAACCCACCATAATCCTCTCCCTTGGTATAAGGGGAAATGCTCCCCCAAATGGAACTATATCCACTGGGCATAAGAGCCCCCGAATTTTCATACATCACATAAGGAGTGATGGCTGTTGTTTGGTACAATCGAGTCCATCCTGACCCATCACACCCCGATGCGCAACTGAATGAAACCCTGCCTGGCCCTGCACCATCATCCAATTGTTCCTGTGCTTGAGACCATTGTTAAAACCACCTTGTCAGTACATGATGTCATTCTCCCTGGACTGGACTCTCCTGATTAAAAACAAAAACTACCTGCTATTGACTTGATGCCAACTCCAAGCTACTGTGTAGGACACGGCAGAGCTGCCCCTGTGACTTTCGGAGATCATAAATCGTTACAGCAGTTGAAAGAACCGTGGAGCCATTGGTGGTTTTGATCTGCTGACTTGTGATTAGCAGCCCAACCCAATAGCCTGTACTCCACAGGGGCTTCTCGGTCTCACCTATAACATGTGCAAAGCATGTAAGATGAAGTCTTGCCTTCATCGCCTCCGAGGAGCAGCCTGTCTGCACTTCTTCCAAGACAGATTTGCTTGTCCTTAAAGAAGTCTGTGGCACACTTGGCATTCTTCTCCAGCGCCGCCGTTCAAACACACGGATTCTTCTTCAGTCTTCCTGCTTCGCTGTCCGGCTTGCATAGGCGCATGAGGTGATTGAAAATACGATGGTGGCGGCAGGCACACTGTAGCCCTCAAGCAGCCTCCTTGCTTCTCGACACTTGTAAGATGTGTTGTGCAGCAGAGCTACCCAACATAAAGCGTCGGCTAATGCTTTCAGTGCGGCATGAGTGACTTCATTCCGTAACACTGGTTATTGCTCATCGGCTGCCTCCTGAAGTGATGGAATGTTGGCTGCTCCTTTTTGTCAGTTACTCTGTGTAAGCTTTCCAGCTTCTCTGATGTTTCCAGAACCATTCGATCTTTGCCCGTGGAATCTTTCCGTTTTGCAACTCGAGGTGTGAATTTTTCCTCACCCCTTCCTGTTTAAGATACGCTGAGTACGTTCTTCCTTTGGGGGCTCCTAACGCCGGGTCTTTGCCCATCTCGTGCTAATATCTTCCCTTGTGTTCTTGAGCTGCCCTGGGGGGAAGCTTTCTGTTCAGCTCTTGACATCATTTCTTCTATTTGCCTTGGCCACTCTAGAGTCTCTTCTGACATCCACTTTGATGTTTTGTTTATTCTTTACTTGCCCTTTTCTCTTTAAAAAAAATTTATTAGGGACTCATACAACTCTTCTTACAATCCGTACATACATCATTTGTGTCCAGCACATTTGTACATACGTTGCCATCATCATTCTCAAAACGCCCACTCTCCACCTGAGCCCCTGGCATCAGCTCCTCATTTTCTCCTCCCTCCCCGCTCCCCCCTCCCCCCTCCCCCTTGATAATTTATAAATAATTATTATTTTATCTGACTCCATTATTTCAATCTCTCTTCTATCTCTCATGCTCTCTTTGACTTTATTATAATCTTTATGTATCTTAACCATCATTTTATTAGGGGCTCATACAACTCTTATCACCATCCATACATACATCAATTGTGTAAGCACATTTGTACATTCATTGCCCTCTTCATTCTCAAAACATTTGCTCTCCACTGAAACCTCTGGCATCAACTCCTAATTTCCCCCCCTCCCTCCCTGCTCCCCGCTCTCTCATGAACCCTTGATAATTTATAAATTATTATTTTGTCATATCTTGCACATCTTCCTTCACCCACTTTTCTGTTGTCCATCCCCCAGGGAGGAGGTCGCATGTAGATCCTTGTCATCGGTTTCTCCTTTCCAGCCCACCCTCCCTCTACCTTCCCGGTATATTACTTGTCTTTTTGAATGACTTTTTGCATTCCTCGTGGATAATGTTCTCAATGTCCCACACGGTTCGTCGGGGTCTTCTGTCCTTATTGTTCAACGCAGAAAATCTTCTTTAAATTCAGGGGGGATATACTCTGATAGTATTTGGGCGCTCATGGTCTCATTTTAATTTTCTTCAACTTCAGCCTGAACGTATGTGTGAGCCGTGGATGGCCTGTTCCACAGTCAGACCTTGGCCTGGTCTTAGCTGCTGACGTTGAGCTTCTCCGTCAGCTGTTTCCACAGACAAGGTGAGCCCAAACTTACCTAGTGTCAGTGATCGGAAATAACACTGTTGATTTGTACATGTGTGTCCATACAAGCATTTCACATACATTTCACATGCATTCACACATGTCCTATAGAGGTGAAAATGGGATCTTTAACCGTATGTGTGCATGAATTTGTTTAAGAGAGGCAAGTTATGTTGCGGGAAGTATGTTATCGTCAAAGCTCTGTGATGGGGTTTACCATGACACAGTCAACTCTGTAAGAAACCAGCAGTCGTGGGACCCGTTTAGCAGATAGCCACCAGAGTGCAGTTACAGAAAAGGCTACTCGAGGGTGTGGCTGCCCTTCTTTCAGCAGACTCAGGGAAGGCGCCTCCACTCTATTGGATGAGTGCCCTGCACCCGGTTGAGGGACCTGCTACCGTATCCTGCGAACCCTGGGAGCCATCACCAGCCTGCAAGCCTTGGGTTCCTTCCACTTTCCATCCACCAGCCTGTGGTCTTCCTGCTTTGGGCTAGACCAGCAGCCCCACTGACACAAGTCGGATGAAGACTGCAGCTGGCTGAGCTACAGAATTGAATCAGCGTGGACTTACTGGTTTCTAGGACAAAGTGAGTCATTTTTTTATTAAATACCTTTCTGTATCTGTGCACGGAGAAGTGTCACTGCATCGTTTCTCTGCAGAAACCTGACTAAGGCACCACCTTGTATCATTGGGATGAACCTAGATGTGTTCCAGTCTACTCATGCCCCATCTTTCTCGGGGGTGGATTCCGTCTGATAGCAGCTCCGTGTTGCGCTTAGGTGCCCTCGGGTTGGTTTCAGCCCATAATGACCTCATGCACCAGAGAATGAAACACTGCCCGGTCATGGACCACCCTCACAACTGGCCCTATGCTTGAGCCCATTGTTGCAGCCAGGGTGTCAGCCCATCTCTTTGCTGCCCCTCCTCTTTACCAAACCTGACGTCCTTCTCCAGGGACTGGCGTCTCCTGACATGTCCAAAGTCCGTAATGAAATCTCCCCACCCTTCCTTCTGAGGAGTCCCTTGGCCTTTCTTCTTCCAAAATAGATTGATCCGTGCACGGTATTTTCAGTATTCTTCTCCAGCACTACAGTTCAAAATGCATCGCTTCTTTTTTGGTTCTCTTTATTCAATGCCTAACTTTCACAAGCATATGAAAGTACCATGGTTTGGATCAGGCCGGCCTTAGTCCTCAAAGTAACCTCCTTGCTTTTCAATATTTAAAAGCTGTCTCGTGCTGCTAATTTACCTACCACAACTCTTCCGATGTCTTCGCTGCTGCTTTGATTGAGGATTAGCATTGATTTGATTAGCATTGATTGTGGGTCCAACGAGACAAAATCCTTGAAAATGTCAGCCTTTGCTCCACTTATCATGAGGTTACCTGATATTTGTTCAGTTGTGATCATTTGGCCTTCTTGATTGTGAGAATTAGCCCACACTGCAGACAAGTCCTTGATTTCCATCAGCAAGTACTTCATGTCTTTCTCACTTTCAGTAAGCAAGGTTGTGTCATCTGCATATCAACGGTTGCTCCTAAGCCTTCCTCCGAAAGGGATACCACATTCTTCCCCAGCTAAGCTGTCTTCTCTGAGTATTTGCTCCACATGCAGTTTGAATCGGAATCACCAGCGAGATTGTCCCATAACTTTGCTGATTTTAAACCATGCAGTGTTCTCGCCCTAACGGACAGGGCAACACGGAGCTGGGAGGTTCCTGAGACCATGACTCTTTGCAGGAACAGAAAGTCTCACCTTTCCCACATGGAGTAGCTGGTGGTTTGGAACGGTTGACCTTGAGGTTAGCAGCCCAACTAGCCCCCCCCCCCCCCCCCCCCGTGCTCTTGATGTGTAACACAAACATACAGCCCGAATCGTCGGGACAGCGAGGAATCCCAGTAAGCGCCCTTCCACTGAATTTTTCCCTTCCTTTTCAGACTTCCATCCAGTCCCTCCAGTGCTGGCCTTCTACCCACAGGGCCTTGTCATGTCCTTCGAAATTTGCACAAGGTTGATCTGAAGTGGGCAGCTGATTCCATTTTCATTGTCGCTTCACTTTGGGACCGTGCCGGCATCTGAAATACCAGTGGTGTAGCAGCTTCCAGAATCACAGCAACTCACAAGTCACTGCCGTAAGACAAACTGACAGATAAGTCGTGGTAACTTCTCTCCAACCGGACATCCCGCCCTCCCCCAAGACCTTGCCGCATCCTGGAAAACCTCTTCCTGTACTTGTGAAACCCATGTTTCTCCGTCTAAAATTTTAAAATGTTGCACAGCCACGACTATGCCCTGTAGTATGGTCACCGTGAATTACAGTCTAGTGACAATTGATAAGAATAACATTATATGTGTTGGGATATTGGGAGACGTGTATATGTGCGTATATACATGTGTGTACATTGCACACACACATACATACATATTTTTTAGATGAGCTAGGGTTTTGTTTTTATTTTGAAGCGAGACCTTAGGGCTTTACAAGTTCATTAAAAACTAAAAATGGGTTCTTCTGGGAAATGAGGTCCATTTTATTTCTTTCTTCTTATTATTAAGAAATCATTTTATTTGGGGCTCATACAACTCATAACAATCCGTACATCAATTGTATCAAACACATTTGTGCATATGCTCCTATCCTGTTTCAAAACATTTGCTTTCTGCTTGAACCCTTGGTATCAGCCCCTCTTCACACACACATATATATACATATGCGGTATATAGGTGGAAATGGAATACAGATATATTTCTGTGTTTCTGCATGTATGTGTAAGAGAGACATCCTAGGTTACAGGAGATAATAGTTTTTCAGTAGGAACCCATGACAGAATCTTCCATAATATAATTAACTCTGAAGCCCAGTAATTAGATAAAAACATTTATGAAATTGTAAGGGTGTGGCCTGCCCCTTTTTTATTGAACTCATTGGGAAAATGTGTCACTTCTGTGCCATCTCTGTGCTGCAAATCATTCATTGTCCTCCTGCCACCTTGCCTCCTGACCCTAGGACGCATCAAGGAACTGTCAACCTTGAATTCATTCATCCTTTCAGCCATCGGCTTGTGTGCTTCCTGCTTCCTGACCAGTTAACCCGCCTCCGCTGCACAAACCAGGAAGAGCCTGGGTGTCCCTTCTAACTCACAGACACTAACTGGACGCTAGCTTCCTACACCTGGTAAGTTGTAGACGTTTCCTGATGTAAACACCTCTCTGCACACCCTTACGTAGAAGTGCCGCTGGTTTTGTTTCTCTACAGAATCCAACCTGTGACACCATCTTTTTGCCATTGTGATGAACGTGGGATGCCCGTATCCATTCCTGCCCCATCATTATCCCTAATGCATGCCAAAGGGAGGAAATGTTCAATCCTGTGATATTTTTATTCTTGGGGTTTGGGGAGGGTGAGGGAGTGAGAGTTCATCTCTTTATATATATATGAGAAACAATTTATTGGGGCTCATATAATTCTTAACACAGTTCATACATATACATACATCAATTGTATAAAGCACTCTGTACAGTCTTTGCCCTAATCATTTTTTTCTCCTCTTTTCTTTTTTTACATTTTATTAGGGACTCATACAACTCTTATCACAATCCATACATATACATACATCAATTGTATAAAGCACATCCATACATTCCCTGCCCCAATCATTCTCACTCAAAGCATTTGCTCTCCACTTAAGCCCCTTGCATCAGGTCCTCTTTTTTTTTCCCCCTCCCTCCCCTTTCCCCCCTCCCTCATGTGCCCTTGGTAATTTATACATCGTTATTTTGTCATATCTTACCCTATCCGGAGTCTCCCTTCCCCCCTTCTCTGCTGTCCCTCTCCCAGGGAAGAGGTCACATGTGGATCCTTGTAATCAGTTCCCCCTTTCCAACCCACTCACCCTCCACTCTCCCAGCATCGTCCCTCACACCCTTGGTCCTGAAGGTATCATCCACCCTGGATTCCCTGTACCTCCAGCCCTCATATGTACCAGTGTACAGCCTCTGTCCTATCCAGCCCTGCAAACGAGAATTCGGATCATGGTAGTTGGGGGGAGGAAGCATCCAAGATCTGGGGGAAAGCTGTGTTCTTCATCAGTACTACCTCGCATCCTAATTAACCCATCTCCTCTCCTAAATCCCTCTATGAGGGGATCTCCATTGGCCTACACTTGGGCCTTGGGTCTCCACTCTGCACTTCCCCCTTCATTTAATATGGTATATATATACATATATACATATACACACATATACACATACATACACACACTTATATCTTTTTTTTTTTTGCATGATGCCTTATACCTGGTACCTTGGCACCACGTGATCGCACTGGCCGGTGTGCTTCTTCCATGTGGACTTTTTTGCTTCTGAGGTAGATGGCCGCTTGTTCACCTTCAAGCCTTTAAGACCCCAGACACTATCTCTTTTGATAGCCGAGCACCATCAGCTTTCTTCACCACATTTGCTTATGCACCCATTTGTCTTCAGCGATCCTATCATGGAGGTGTGCAGTCAATGATATGATTTTTTGTTCTTTGATGCCTGGTAACTGATCCCTTCGGGACCACTTGATCACACAGGCTGGTGTGTTCTTCCATGTGGACTTTGTTGCTTCTGAGCTAGATGGCCGCTTGTTTATCTTCAAGCATTTAAGACCCTAGTCACTATCTCTTTTGATAGCCGGGCACCATCAGCTTTCTTCACCACATTTACTTGTTCACCCACTTTGGCTCCAGCCGTTGTGTCGGGAGAGTGAGCATCATAGAGTTCCAATTTAATAAAAGAAGGTATTCATGCATTGAGGGAGTGTTTGAGTAGAGGCCCAAGGTCCTTCCGCCACCTTAATACTTGACCTATAAATATAGACACATAGATCTATTTCCCCATCCTCCTATATATATTTGCATGTACATGTCTTTGTCTAGACCTCCATGAATGCCCTTTGACTCCTAGCTCTTTCCTCCATCTCCCTTGACTTTCCTCCTGCCCTACTACCATGCTTCGTTGCCACCTGGGCTAGAGTATACCTCTTCTCTAAGCAACCTTACCCTTGCATCTCTTTATATTTTTAAAGTACTTTTATTGGGGGCTCTTACATCTCCTATCACAATCCATACATTCATCCATTGTGTCAAGCACGTTTGCACATATGTTGCCATCATCATTTACAAAGCATTTTCTTTCTACTTGAGTCCTTGCTATCAGCTCCTCATTCTCCCCCTCCCTCATGAACCCTTGATAAATTATAGATTATTATTTTCATATCTTACATCATCCTCTGTCACCGGTCACCCACTTTTCTGTTGTTTTCCCCCCTGGGAGGGGGGTTATATGTCGATCCTTGTGATCAATTTCCCTTTTCTCCCCCACCTTCCCCTTATCCTCCTGGTACCGCTATTCTCCTTGTTGGTCCTGAAGGGTTTATCTAGTTCAGGTCTAGTCAGATTTGTCAGGTAGAATTGGGATCATGGTAGTGGGGGGAGGACGCATTACAGAACTAGAGGAATGCTGTGTGTTTCGCCGGTACTATACTGACTGGCTCGTCTCTTCCTTGTGACCCTTCTGTGAGGGGATGTCCATTGGTCTACATGATGTCTGCCACTGAACTATTCCAGTTTTTAAAAGGGAGTTCCATATTTCTTCCTTTTTTATATAATTTATTTGAAAGTAGTCACTGCACCACAAAACCAATGAAGTCCATTTTGGTGTGACTTTCCCTCCTTTTGGAGCCACTCAGGCCAGTTCAGGTGTTGAGGTCGGATGATGAAAGAAACAGTCTCATAGAATAGAATGTCCATGGCTGTGATCCCTATTTCTCTTCGCTGCATCCGCAGCCTTTCCGTCCGTTCCAACTCAAAGCAAACCCACAGGACCTGCAGCTACACGGCAGCACTGCCCCCGTTGGTTCCCAGCCTATTGCAAGAATAGAAAGGCTCATCTTCCTCACATGGACTGACCTCTGACTTGGAACTGCCAACCTTGGGCTTAGCAGTTCAGTTCCTAACCCACTGCACCACCCAGTCTCTTGTTGGAGTGGAACAGACACAGGGGCGTTAGATTTGCTCAACTGAACACTAACAGTGTCACATGAAAAGCACTCCAGCCCCCGAGCCATCAGTCTACGCTGTTTCATTTCTTCGCTGCCCCTCCAGTTTCCTTCCTGCCCTTCCCTGTCCCCGCCTCCTCCCCACTAACTTAACATTCGCCTCTAGAGTCTCCTGCTTTGAGTTAAAAACCAGTTTGCTTAGTTCTTTTTTCCCCTTTTATAATAGTTTACAGACGCTATAATGTCATGCAGTACTTATCTTTATGAGATGGACTTGATTTTGCTGAGTTTCATGTCTTCCAAATCTGTCCAAGCGGTGAGGTGGTTGACAATCTCTTTTTGTGTTATTGAGGGATTCATAATATTCCACTGTATGCATGCACCAGGACTTACTTATACGTCCCTCCACAGGTGGGATCTGTGGTTGCTTCCATCTCTGCTCTGTAGATATAGATACGGCCAACATGGGTGTGCATATACCTTATTGGATTTTGTTCTAGACTTCTTTGGGTTTAATGTTGAAAAGAGAGATTGCAGAATCATATTATTTCTGTTGTGCTTTGTTTATAGTTTTTATTATGTAAGTCTTTTGTTTCTCTGTACAAAAGTCAGACTTATTTTAAGTTTTCTTTATCTTTAGATGGTTATTTTAAATAGTAGTTGTTTACTTTTTAAAAACCTCCTTCTCAGATTCCCCTTCCTGAATATATAAGAACTCTACTGAGTTTTGTAAATTGATCTCGTTGTCCACTGCCATGCCAAATTTTTTAATGACTTTGACAAATTTCTTTATTGAGAATCAGAATTTTCTACCTCTAAGATCCTGTTATCTGCACATCCATAGACTTGGCCACATCTTTGCCGATTTGGATGCCTTTGACATCTTTTGAAGTCCAGCAGCTCAGGCTGCCGGGATTGTGTGATAGATGTGCGCTGGTGAAGGGCACCCTGTCTGGTTGCCATGTGGAGCATCCGAAGGTTTTCAGGTTTTCTCCAAGGAATAGAAGCGGGTCACTCATTTATCACTGATGGCTAACATGTTAACATCTTAAAGAATTTCCCTTCCAATCCTATTTTACGGAGCCTTTTAAAACAATAGACAGTGAGTGTTATCAGATGCCTTCTCTGCACTGATTTATGGCATCACCGTCTCCTCTCCTCGATGCGGAATCACTGGAGGGTGGTTGTCCAGCAGAGCCCCGGGTCCATTGAGTCAAGCGGCCTCTAGCTTGGCAGGACTTTTCAAGACTGCGTCCTCCCTGTGAATTGTCAGGCTGGGCTGCTCAGCTGTCTGCTCTGCTGCGGAGGGTCAGGCTTGTTTATTTATCCTCTCATTTTTCTTGCTAAACCTTGTTCAGAGAGGGTACTTAGCGTATTTGCCTGGGGAATGCCATTCTTTCACCTCCTCCCATGTATGTCTTTCCTCACACTGTTGAGCAAGTACAGCTCTCCAACCTGTACGTGACCACTGCAGTCCCTTCCCACCTTCACCGGGATTTGCTGTGATCTCGGCTTTGGACATGGCTGTAGTAGTGCCGGGTGGAGGGGATACTGATAATACATTCTGGACTAAAGTATGTCTCTGCTCTCTGAAGGTAACGTGAATATTTTCCCTCAGAAAACGATGAGTCCTCCAGACATACGCTGTGTCATCCAAATATGGAGCCGAAGAAAGGGGATGACTAAACTGGGAGGAGCTTGCATTGAAATGGTGGAAGGAGAGGAGGAAAGCAGACTGGTCATTGTTTTCGACTCGAATTCATGTGTAGGGGTTTTCGAGCTAAGTGATATTACAATAACGGTGCATCGCTACTCCAGAGCAGGACGAATTAATCTCCGTTTATCATTCCAAAATGATTTTTCCGTTCACCTGGAGGAATTATCCTGCAGAGATGCTGGGAAGTTGAAGATGTTTCTGGACAAACACTGCCAAAAGGCAGCTAAAACAACCGCCAGCCCTGACCATGATTGCGGTGTCCTTAGCAGGGAGACAACACAGGAGAAAAGCAACCCGGTCCCCTGGCATAACGCGCGTGGCAAGCCAAGGCCCGAGTCCTTCAGTCAGCCAGACCCCACAAGTGGAGCCTCAGTCCTGGAGGAAATGCCCCCATTCCCCTCCAAGGCACCAAGACCTGGTGAGAAAAGACCATTAGAAAACCCATGCGATGAACTAAAAGAAATGGCGACATCAAACCTAGAAGTGGGTGAGGACTTTGTGAGAGAGGATGGCTCTGACCGACACAAGAAACTTGAGGGAGATGACTTAACATGCATGCCAAGCAACAGGAAGAAGCTGTGCACCTTAGAAAATAGAGTCGATAATATGACATCCGAACATAGACCTTCATTTGACACCACCTCTGCTGGAAGCCCTCATCCCCATGACAATGTTCATGACACCCAGAGGGTCTCTGCACAAAGCCCTTTGGTATTCATGTCCGAGCCCAGCGGTGCCCAGAATGAGCCCCCATGGAATGAGTCCCAGCTACCTCACGCGACTCCCCCGGAGCAATCAGGGAAAGGTTTCCCCAATATGGGGAACACCTGCTACATGAACGCCATTCTACAGTCGTTGTTTGCAGTGCCATCGTTTGCTGGGGATTTAATCCACCAAGGAATCCCATGGGAGATGTTTCCCGCCGGAACCCTTATCCTGTGCTTGCGTCAGCTGCTTGTGTTCAAAGATGTATGTGATGTGGAGACCAAGAAAGAGTTACTGACGAATATAAAAGGGGCCCTTTCTCTGGTGTCTGACATCTACTCCAGCAACACACAGAATGATGCACAGGAGTTTCTAGGACACTGTTTGAGCCAGCTGACGGAAGACATGGAAAAGCTGAAGAGCACTGGCCAGGGAGTCAGGGAGACGGCTGGTGCGCACTCAGAGCCTCAGGTGCTGGCTGCTCAGGCTGCCCCGAGAGACTGTGCTTGTCCTGTGAGGGCCAACTTTGAGGTGGAGCTGCAGCATTCCATCTTCTGTAAAGCCTGTGGTGAGGTGGTTTGCAAGACAGAACTGAGCAACTACCTCTCCATCAGCCTGCCCCAAGATCAACACCCAGGAGCGGGGTCTCTCCAAGATTCTCTGGACTTCTTCTTCAGAGCTGAGGAACTTGAGTACAAGTGTGGGAAGTGTGAGCATGACCTTTCTGTGGCGATCCAAAATGTCAGCAGGCTCCCCAGGGTCCTGATTGTCCACCTGAAACGCTACGTTTTGGATGCATGCCACTTGCTAGTGAAGGATAACCAGTCGGTTAGCATTCCCAAATATCTAATCTTATCATCTTACTGCAACGAAGACTGCACAGGGCCTCTCCCCTTGGACAGCCAGGCCCCAAGTGGAAAAACTCAAAATCTGAAAGTTTCTCAAGACAGGAGCTCTGGAGCCCTCAGTTCACAAGACGGTTTGGAGACAGACACGAAAATGGAGTCCTCAAAAGGATCTGAAAGAGCGGCTGGGCAGCTCCAGCCCAGTGATAGGATGAGTGGTTATGAGGACATTGAGCAGGCGTTTCCTCAAAGACATGGAGACTTGGAAGCCTGTCACCAGCCTGGTCCCCAAAGCCTCACGGAGTCAGACGCCTTCAAACACCCAGAGGACAAACCAATGAGCTCTACAGGGTTCCATCTGCAAGAGGACAGCCCGACCTCCTCCAGAACATTGGCGTCTGGGGAGACCCCTGGAAACAAGGACAACTTAGAGACGGCGATGCCCCAAGTGGAAGCCAAGGGGAATGGGGCCGTGGGGCAGCCTCTGCATGCCTACAGGCTCATCAGTGCTGTCAGCCATCTAGGGAGCTGCACACAGTCAGGCCACTATGTCAGTGACCTCTATGACTTTACAAAGCAGGCCTGGTTCACGTACGATGATCTGCGGGTCTCTCAGCTCCAAGAGGCCGGTGTGCAGGAGGACAGGCGTGAGGATGGCTACATCTTCTTCTACATGCACAATGACATCTTTGACATGCTTGTCACCAAGGCAGGGAACTCCCTGACCCTGAACACAGAATAATTGTCGATGAACTCCTTTTCCGCGGCTCATAGGATGCCTTCACAACCACTCTCTTGGGAAGAAACAATTCAACTCTGCCCACAGATATGGAGACAATGAGGCCACGGGCCTCGTTGCTCATGCACATGCAGTCTGGGAAAATGCTTTCCAAAACTCTGCATAACAAGCATTCTTCCCTCTTCAGGGAGAGGTTTGGAAATGCTCATCCTTACTTGGTGTAATAATTTGAATTGGTTTAGGGATTCAAGCATGTTCCTCCGATGTGCATGTCAATTTGACTAAGGCACGGTTATCATATTATGTAATTATCCCTCATTTCGTGTTTTCATGCTATTAATCT
Organism: Tenrec ecaudatus; assembly: GCF_050624435.1. Lineage (NCBI taxonomy): Eukaryota > Metazoa > Chordata > Mammalia > Afrosoricida > Tenrecidae > Tenrec > Tenrec ecaudatus. Next base: position 1,611,197 of record NC_134547.1, on the reverse strand, counting down.
GTGTTGTACATCCTGCCCTCTATAATGTGACCAAGGGGAGGGGGGTTGATGTCAGTTATATTAATCTAGTACCGAGTATTGTAACAGAATTAGATTATTATTAAATACACGCTTTTAGGATCAAAGAAAGCCTGGACCACATTGCTGAAAGGGGTCAAGGACATTTGGGAGCTTATAAAACCTTGCCCTTGAGATGGAACGCCAAATTCACATCTCTACCCACACACAACATGGAAAAATAATGTTCTGTTCATGAATGTTACCCACTTTGGCTGCTTCGAGCCTTGCAACACTAGGGAGCTAACCCACTGGGGAACCCATTAGAAACGCACATTCATGGGTGGTTCCCACTTCAAACCTGGTGAAGCAAAAACAGTTGGGCATGAGGGAGCAGTGTGATGGACGTGGTGATGCAGCCTACACTGCGAGAGGCCCTGTTCTCCCGTGTACAGCATCTTGGTCCATTTTGCTGCTGGGTTAGGGTCCCTCTGTGGCACACATGAAACTTCTCACCAAGTAACCAAAGATGGAAGATCTGGGCATGCCCTTCCCAACAACCATTTCTTTTACAGTTTACATTCTATGAAAGCTAAAGGACAGATAATAGTGTACACTCAGTTATGAAATAAGCAAGTTTATAGAGACCAATGGAGATATATATGTATACACACACACACACACACACAAAGACGAAATAAGGTAAGAAAAGGGAAAGAAGAAACCCCACTGCCGTTGAATTCACCCCAACTCAGCAGAACCCTACAGACAAAGCAGACCTGCCCCTGTGGGTACCCAAGTCTGAAAACCATAATGGGAACAGACGTCTGCATCTTTCATGGAGTGTCCCGTGATTTCAAACGCTGACTTTGACATTCGCAGCCCGACTCGTTAACAACCACAGCACTGGGTCTCCAAAGAAAGAGACTTGGGAGGGTCAGGGGAGGGACACTGGATTCATCTAGATGACGGGGGCTATCTTGCAAAAGGGTAGAGATAATGATGGCAGGACATGAAAAATGAGTCTCATTGAATTGTAGACGTCAATATTATTGTGCTGGTGAATATATTGGTGTTTACAAGAAAACATCCTAAGAAACAGGGACAACCTGTGGAGCACAGCCCAGGGCTGTCATGAGTCAGAATTAACCGTAGCAACTGATGGTGGCATACATGAAATGGCAATGTGTATTCACTGCTGTCTGTAAAACTGATGATGTGGTCTGGAAATACTACCTAATTCCCAATAAGAATGGAAAAAAAAGTGTCATCAGAGTCACTGAAGTGGACATGTAGAAATTGTTAAATTGGTGAAGATGCTGTAGATCTTATCACCACAGGTTTTAGAACATAAGAAATACTAAACAAGCTTCTTGTGTTGGCGTGGAGACGAATGTACAGATGGACATTCTGGAGAGCAAGACCTGCAGCCAGGTGGAATCCAGTCAGTTCACACAGGGTTGGTGTGAAATTTTCGCTGAGTCGGCAAATGAGTTGTTAAAATGCAACTGGTAACTAACGTTCTCGGCGAGGTGGGTGAACGGACAACTGCTCAATATCTCAATCATAAATTTACACAGTGATGTTCATTCGGTCCATAGCTATACAAAAATCAGACAGAACTGTTCTTGTGATCGTTATTTATTTATTTCATCAAGCTTCTAATACTTTTGGTGAAATATGACATTTTTAGCCCCATGTAAACAAGCATAGAACATAAAAATGCCAAAGAATCAGAGGATGGCACGCTGTCATTTGTTTCAGCTTTGTGTTACGCCCCCAAATTCCCAGGAGATATGATGAGTGACATTTGAAATTTCTGAAAGTGTTCAAAGCGCTAGAAATATTATTACAACAATTGATGTCCGTTCGGCAGAAGCGGAAGGGACTTTTTCAGAGATGAACGTAGTAGGTTCAGAGAAGAGAAGTTGCCTGTCTCTAATATCTCAAACCCCCTGACTATCGTCTAATTGGAATGGAACCCTCCTCCTAAAGTAAAACGATGGTTACGGATAAATCACACAGGCGACCGTGCTCGATTACAAGCGAAGAATATTGCAAGGTGAGGACACGAATCAAGAGGCAACACGGGACTATCTTAAATTACTATTTCATTGCTTTTTTGCCAGGTATTGTTTAACTTTTCATTAATATTTTAATACTCAGTTTTATAACATAATCTAGTTTGTATATCTCTCTTATTGTACTTTTTTAAGTGTGAACTGCATAAAATAACAATCTACCTCCTGGTATTCTGGCCATTGAAGACTTAAAACTGTCATTAGGGCAGCGAACCGGTTGTTAAATTATCTTAATCCTACCACTGCTTGGAACCCAGAAGATTGTGCTTACTTTATGTCATTGGATGCATAGCTCATGATCCCAAAGCAGGTGAAATAAACTGGTATTATTCAGCTTTAAGTGCAGAAAAATCATCATGCTGAGAACGCTGAGACCCACTGCTCTCACGTAGAGCGTTTCTGGGGTTCATTTTGCTACCGTACCTGTGAAGCAGAGTGCTAGCTTCTGCCGTAGTAACAGCAGCAACATTCTTTTTAAACAAAAAGAGAGTGGAATGATCGTTTTAGAGAAGACAAAACCATAAGCAGCAAACAAAATAAAATGTACGCAGGGACGCTGAGCAGTTTCCTTTCCCTCTCCTAGAAACAGAAAATGCAAACCCCGTGTGTTTAGAGTGAAAATTTGAATCGTGGTGTCAGTGAAGAAAATTGAATGCACCGTGGACTCCTAGAGAAGCAAACAAATCAGGCTCGAAGGAAACATGACTGCGAGGCTCCTGCTGAGAAAGGATGGGAACACACCAACTTGCTTATTTTTCAAACAATTTTATTGTTATGTGATTCATACGATTTGCAGAGCATGCGGCTCAATAGTCCAAGCACGTCAAGAAGAGTCAGACAATCATCACGCACCATCAGAGTTCGAATATTTCCTTCGTCTTTATACGCATATTTATTAGCTCCCCATTTCCCTCCCACGTGCCATGCCCCAGAAGAAACATGAACCCAGTTACTGCCTCTATAGATCTACCTATCCTGGGCTACCTATACAGAAAAACATTCTTCAAAGAGCAAAAACTAACTACAATGCCAAAGTAAAAACAGATCAAAACCTTAATTGAAAAGAAAGCAGTAAATATTAAAAACTAGACTAAAGTTAAGTGGATAACAGAGATCCATTGATGGTGTGTTAAATTTTAACCTAACTGCGTCTTCCAACAATCCACTTCCTAATGCATTCTGCATAGTAAGGCTATACACAACCTGACGCCATAAATTCCCCTTCACCTTTTTTTAAAATGGAAACAGCTTTAAAATGGGTCAAAGAGGAGATCAAATTATGTTACATTTTGATCTAACAATTCTGCTATAATCGACTTACAATGCGCACTTACTGGTAACGGGACTATCCACATCCCTCAATTAGGAGGTTCAGTCCATGTGTGGGCCATGCAAACAGAGGTTCACAATTTAAGCTTTCATACCATTCCCTCCTTTAGATTTGGATTATATTATTTACAATCCTTGGATCACACAGGCTGCTGTGCTTCTTCCATGGGGAAGCTCACTTATTTTGGACACATCATCAGGAAAGGCCAATGGTCTTCTGTTTGCTAAAGTTGAAGATCATCAAAAACGAGGGAACCCCTCAATGAGATGAATTGATATATATATGTATATATAGAGAGAGAGATGTATATATATATAGAGAGAGATGTGTATAGATATATAGAGATGTGTATATATATATGTGTGTGTATATATAGATTCATGTATGTGTGTGTATGTGTGTATATATATATATATATATATATATATATATATATATATATATATATATATATATATAATCACAAACCAGGAAACTAGGTGGGAACTCCTCTCCCCTGTCCTATAGGCATGGCCATGAGTCAGAATCAAATCTATAACACACAACACAACAACAAGAACAAAGCTCTAAGATATGAAGTCTCCAGGCCCCACCTTGGCATACCACATCTAGCATTCATGATAATCTGGCACAGCTGGGAAGCAGAACCAACTCTAGCCACCCTATCGATCCACCATTAACAGCTGCATATGTACTGGGCATGTGAAGTGCTCAAAGCCCATTTCCTTTCCAGAGTAGTGGTGAACTCGGAGTTGCAGCTCAGGGGCAAAGTTTTCTCTGTGTTTCAGTTCAGAGGGAATTCCCAGCCCCTGTCTCCTTTCAACATCTGTAGGCCAGGCTTTTCTGAGATCTCAAAAGCAATGAACTAAAAATGCAATCTAAACCTGAAGAATGTATCCTACCTGGTTAACGTAACTGCCACCAGTCCCAGCCTCAATAACATTTTAGAGGTTAGGCTTGTCAAAGCAGGTTGATTGAATCAGATCACAAAATAGGGAATGAGCGTTAGGTCATATGAGAACCGTGCCTCAGGCAAAGAGGCATTTATTTGCATCAGGGGCGCAATTCAATCCACAACACAATCCATCCCATAACACCAAGCCATAATGGCGTGGCACGTTCAGAAAAAGAGAACACAGACGCACTCATCAAAAACCACCACCTTAGTACGAAGGATGCTTATCAGCACAAGTGTTGGAAACGAGGTGTCTGAATCAGGATTAAAATATTTTCCCCATCCTAAATGCGTATGAGTTTTCATCCAGGGTTGATTGTCTCAGTAACTCTGGGTAGAGTCCAGAATTTTCTTTCCACAGAGGACGTGGCCGTGAGTGAAACTCTCCTAAAGATCTGTGCAAAGAGAGACCATCCTTTTATCCCTTGAAGGACACCCCACCCCCCCAAATCGATGTTGTGTGTGAGGTGTCTGAGAAGTCTCTGCCTTTCTCAGCAGTACATCAAAGATGTCACTGCCTGTAGAAGAAGGTGTTCCATCGTGATTTCTGTCCCCCTGTAGACTGGCCTCTTGAACCTGCAAGACTAAGACACAGTGATTCTGTCACGGATGGTGGAACTGGTTGGGGAAAAGCGAGTGGCAAAGTTGGCACAGCATGAAGAATGGATTCGATGGCGCCATAAGGTAGCCTCATAAAGACACTGTTCTACATCTACTGGGAGAATAAACCGAACAAAAGCAGACCGAGAGGAGACAGTTGGAGGGGCTGAACCTCCAGCTGACCTAACACAGCTAGGCCATTGGGATCATCTGGAAGGGGTCTTTCACTGGGGAAGTGGCCTGACAGCATAAGCGCCCACACCAGTGGTTGGTAACACAAGGGGGACCCTACCCTTGTTCTGCACACAAGAGAGTTGGCCAGCACTCTGAATCAGCCACTTTGTGAGGAAGCCCCTTTCCCCCCAAACAAAATAAAACCCTTCACATAGACATGCATCCCTGCTCTGCCTGAGGTGAGGGCCAGGCCTCAGTGGATAGGGCTCCTGTGAGCCTGCTGACATCTGGAGGCTCCTCAGCTCCACCTCGGTCAACCAGAAGAACACGAAATGCTGGCTCCCTGGCCACCATGGACCAGGCTAGAATTCCTTCCAAAGCCAGACACCCTGCCCCACACCCCTACTGCCCCCAGGGCCTGAAAGCATTCCTCTTGCAAACAAGCACCCTGACCAGGTGACCTCTGAGCCAGAAGAAAATGAGTCCAGCCAATCACGAGAAAAGCCATTCCAGGAGGGTAAGGGAATGTGAAGGTGAGGGAGAAAGGGGGAAACAGTCACATTGATCTACATATAACCCCCTACCAGGGGGATGAACAATAGAAAAGTGGGTGAAGGGAGGCAGTGTAAGACATGAAAAAATAATAATTTATAAATTATCAAGTGTTCATGATGGAGGAATGGTAGGGGAGGGAGGGGGGAAATATGAGGAGCTGATACCAAGGGCTCAAGTAGAAAGAAAATGTTTTGAAAATGATGATGGCAACTTAGGTACAAATGTGCTTGACACAATGGACATCCGTGATAAGAGCTGTATGAACCCCCAATAAAATGGTAACAAAAAAAAAGAAAGGAAAATGAGTCCAGATCATGTTTTCTGACCCCAGACACCATCTCCAATGGCAAGAGCCACATCTACATCTGGGCAGATCCCGACACATACCCCATGAGCTCCTTGCTATCAGAGGGCTCCCCATCTCATAAGGGGTGCCCTCTCCCTGGAGGTCTAGTGGTTAGGACTGGGCTCTCTCTCAAGATGAGTGCCCTGACTCTGACAGCTTTCTTTACAGAGCCCCAGCCTGTGTGATCATGAGTTTTCAGTGGCACCTGCGATCAGGCACCAAAGACCCAGAACAAAAAACTAAATTGAGGTGAATGAGAGGGAGGGCAGAGTGGAGACCCAAAGCCCATTTGTAGACAGTTGGACATCCCTTATAGAAGGGTCACAAGGAAGAGACGAGCCAGTCAGGGTGCAGTATAGCATTTGACTGAACATACAACTTTCCTCTAGATCTCTAATGCTTCTTCCCTCCCCCCACCCACCCCCTGTCCCATCATGAGCCCAATTCCACCTTACAAATCCGGCTAGACCAGAAGATATAGACTTGTACAGATAAGAGCTGGAAACACAGGGAATATCCAGGACAAATCAACCCCTCAGGATCAGGAGGGGAAGGGGAATGTGGTAGGGTGGGGTGGGGTGGGGGTTGTGGGAGATCAACACAACGATAGACATATAACCCCCTCAGGGGCATGAACAACAGAAAAGTGGGTGAATGGGAACAGCGGACAATGTGAGATATGAAAGTAATAATTTATCAAGGGTTCATGAGGGAGAAAGGGTGTGGGAGGGAGGGAATAAAACCAGGAGCTGATACCAAGGGCTCAAGTAGAAAGAAAACTGATGATGGCAACCTATGTACAATGGATGGATGGATGGATTGTGATAAGAGCAGTAAGAGCCCCAATAAAATGATTTTTTAAAATAAATAAACAAGATCCCTCCCTTACTTCTGTCTAGTCAATGGTGACACACAGCGAACCCATAGGACAGCGTAGAGCTGCCCCTGTGGGTAACTGCTTAAGAGAGTAGAAAGCGTCATCTTTTCCCTGTGGGGTGGCTGGTGGTTTTAAACTACTGACCTTGCACTTAGCAGCCCCACCACAACACCGTAAAGGCCTAATAATTGCTAAAACACTGCAACAAAGAACATGGTAAGAAGCACCACAAATAAAAATGAGCTCAGCCGAGAAAATTACGTGGGAAAAGGAATCAGCAGCACAAGACAAGGAAGGAAGGAAGGATGGATAACAAAGTGACAACAATAAATACATAATACACAAAACTATCTTCAATGACACAGAATGTGAACGGATTAGAGACACCAGGCAAGAGACAAAGAGTAGCGGGATTAGAAAAGAGGACTGTCAATAAGCTGTCTACAAGAGACATACCTTATACCCAAAGACAAGCATGAACTAAAAGTCAAAGAATGAAAAAAAATGATATACCAAACTAATTACCCTAAAAATGAGCCGGAGTGACCACAGTGATTTTTGGGGAAAAAAACAACAAAAAACCGAAAGGCAGACACTAGCATGAGAGACAAAGAGGGATATTATATAATGATTAGATAGTCAATTGAGCAGAAAAATATAACCACAATAAATATATAAACCACACCCATACTTCCCCCTGCAAATATATATATAACAGTCTGAAAAGCCATATGCACAAGTCTGTCTTATAGGGTTAATGTGCATGAGAATCAACTCAAAGACAGCTTATAAGAACAACCAGCAGAGCTTCACATCAGGTGGAAGAAAATCAAATTGACTGCCTACTAAGACTTACCTGATCGTGCCCCAGTCAGGCTCTCTGACTTCCCCACTACACCTTCTTCTGGATCACTGTGACCACTAACTCCAGATGCCCTGGGATTCCTCCCCTTGCTTGAATTCACCAAGCCAAGCTCATTCCTGCCTCTGAGACCCAAAACACTATTTTCTCTGATAGCTGGGCGCCGTCTAATTTCTTCGCCACGTTTTGCGATAGCGCCCGTATCTTCAGTGTTTCCTCCCTGAGGGAGAGCATCGAGCAGGGGGGCCATGATGGAAGAACTAACTGCTCTTAAGTTGGAGCTAAGATTTAGTGCGACTCCAAAACCCATTCCTGGATCTATGGGATTTTTTTGTTGTGTGTTTTTCAATCTTCCTTCGGCTCCTTTTCAAAGCCCCCTTGTTAATTTATGATAGGGCACAATGATCTTCTGTTAATATTGTCTTTGATTAGCCCCTAGTACTAATTTTTAAAGCCCTGTTGAGAGGGATCGTGGGCCAATGTAGGCTAACTCCATGTCACAGTACCTGAATTATTCACTTGTACAGAATCAATCCTTTCATGGCTGGATGCTATTTACACAATCAATGGAAGTTAGTTGTCAGGGACAATAATATTCCTGAGAATGTCAGTCACAGGCTTGCAGGACTAACACATATCTTAATACAGAATATAGGGCTTTGATGTAACAAGACTGTGTAGTATGTTTTTGGTATATGAAACCCAGGGTTGATGAACCTATAGGGACAGCAAGTAGAATGAGGGTCCCTGGTAGGGGCGGGTACAGGGGGGCGGGGTGGGGGTGGGGAGGGGCTGTGTAAAAAGGGAGCTGATGTCAAGGAGTCCAGGAAGGAAGCAAATGTTTGGAAATGGATTGTGAGAGCAATTGTACAAGGCTGCTTGCTGTGATTGAACTATGGAATGATATGCTATGTTTATTTAGCTACCAATTTAAAAGCTAAAAGAGGAAGAAAGTAAAATTGAAATAGACTTCGGAAAATCTTTAGTTCATGTGAAACAAACAAAAATGCATAAGAAAAGAAACCCTAGGGAACAGTTTTGTCACACACATGTGCTCACCCTGAGTCATAGTCTCATAAATAAAAACGGCATCTTTCCTTAAAAAAAGAAAGAAAAGAAGAAGAGCGTCTATAAAGTGACCAGAACCTCTGAGAATCGGAAGGAAACCCCTGGGGTACGAACACACCTGCGCTATAGTGTCCCCGAATGTCAGATTCCATTAACCCTTTCATGCATAACGCAAAACTCTCCTGTTAGCTCTTCTCCCAACCCCTGACTGCACAAGCCCTGTCAGGCATCTGGAATGCACATAAAGTTAATTGTCAGGTGGATCGTAACAGCCACAAAAACACAGCTCTGATTGACACACAGGGGCCCCCAATCTAGTCGATGACTCACAGTCATGCCATTACCTAAGGGGATTAGGTAAGGCCACGTGGATGACTCATGGTAAAGTGGCAGGTCTGTATATACGCTCAAAAGCTTTATTTGGGGGGGCAATTCATGAATTTGAGGGGGGAACTGGTCTAGAAGTCAGTGTACAAGCGGAACCTTTTTCTAAGCTCAGACCCCACAGGAACCGGGGGGCTTGACTAAGCCCATTGTAGATCAGCTAGCCAAGTTCTTTCCCTGCGTGGTAGGATGGGGTGCTTTTGAACTAGTTCACAGTGAGTGCACAAGCCTTGATTTCCCAGCTTAGGTTAATGTTTCTTGGAGTCGACAGAATGAGTTGGATTTTGGATTCTGGGAAGGTTCATCATGTACAAGAATGCTCAGCATAAACAACTCGATAACTGGCCTCCCCCATTCAGGGTAACTCACTCACTGCCTGAAGTCGGTTCCGACTCACAGCAGCCCTGTGTAGGACAGGGTAGAGTCGGCCCAGGGAATAAAGACTGACGCTCTTTACAGAAGACTGTCTTTCTCCCGAGGAGCAGCTGACGGTTTCCTAATCCAGACCCTTGGTTGCCCTGATGGCTTACTGGTTCCGAGTTGGGCTACTAACAGGAAGGCGAGCAGTTCAAAACCACTTGCTGCTCCGCAGGAGAAAGACTGGGCTTACTTCTCCCTATCGAGAGTTGAGGTCCTGGAAGCCCACAGGGACAGTTCCACCCGGTCCTATCGAATCACTGTTCACTGTGAGTCTGAATTGACTCGATGGCAGTGAGTCTGGGTTTTTGTTTGTTGTTTTAGTTAGGTTAAGGAGGCTTGGGCGTGCAGTAGTTAAGCACCCAGCTTCTCACTGAAACGTTATTGGTTGGGACACCCCAGATCACTGCAGGAGAAAGAGACAGGTCTGACCTCTGGGACTGCCGCCTTTCCTTAGTCACCTCTCAAGTTTGGAACCAAAGTCATCCCTGTGGCGGAACAATCAGACATTTAAGGTGAGAAGGGCACCACTGACCCATGAAAAAGTTCAGAGGGCTCGGAAAGAGGGAAGAATCACATACTGCAGGCAGGTTTCTTGTTGCATTGTTTGAAATGGATTAGTATGTCACCGAAAATGTGTTCACATATAAATGAACGGTCATAAACCGCGTGTGCATGCTGTGACTTCAAACTGGATTTATTTCAAAATTGCGGAGTCACCATGCAGCCTCTGTATTTTTATATATGTATAAGGAATGATTATAATTCAGACACATGACCGTGTTTGTGATAGTAGAGATAAAGCTTTTCTGTGTCTATGAAAGAGTCATGCTGCTGCTCTTCCCAAATAGTGGCACTTTCTGATCATTTTTAAAAATATAATTTTCTCCAGAAAACGAATATTTTCATCCTTGCTTTATCTTTCATAACAGACTGAATATTGCCTCTCGGCCATAGACATCTGCTGTTATAGTCCTCTTTGAGTATTAGACTGTTTAGTTGAGGTAACAGGGATAAGTCTGTAGTTTCATTTTTGTGCAACCGTGTGAAAGAATTAGGCCATGTTCTGGTATATGTTCTGCAATATTTAATACTTCAATCCTCAATTTTTTTCCCTCAAAATTTTAACTTCTGAGATAATTTGGTGTACGATGAGTCTTCTTGTAGCACAAAAGTTTTGCGTACAGATGTTTGAAACCAACGACTGTGGGAAGTAAGCAGTCCACCAGAAAAAAGGTGCTGTGTTTCTTATGCTCATGAATGTACTTGAAATGTTGACATAAGTCCAATGACATTTTAAATCTTGTTTAGGGAAAACATTAAAAATTGAAGCAATATTAGTCAAAGATTTCAGGTTGCAGATAGAAAATCTTTGGAAACACATTTTATGGCCATTCAAGGTAAGCTGAAACCCTATACAAAGGGTGTGCTTACTGGAAGGCAGTTGGCAGAAATGTATGGTTGGCATTTTTTTAACTGTTCATTTTGCCGCTGTCTTCCACCGACCAGAACCATGTTAGAAGCACCTCTTTATAAATAAGTGCTAATTATGCATGGAAATAATTGATCAATATCTTGTGTAGAATGTTAATAATGAAGTCATATGTTTACATCTGTTTTTTAACTTTTAAAAACAGTTTCATTGGCTCTTCATCCACATATTATACAATTCAATAATTTAGTCACATCAAGATGAGCTGTACAACCTTTACCGCAATCAATTTTAGACCATTTTCTTCTTCCTTGTACTCATTGTTATTCATGTATTTTTTTTCAATTTAGAAAATATACACAATAGAACATTCTCCAATTCAATAATCTCTACATGTCCATAATCAATTTCTTCGTGATATGATGTCAAATGTTTATACATACTTGGGTCTCTGCCTGGCCTTCTATGTTCTATCTGGATTTAAAGATATTAAACAATCCTTTACTAAGTCATTTTCTATTGCTGTGAGGCCTATAAACTCTTGTTCCAGTTCCACAAATTAGCTAAATCTCATTTGGTAGAAATAATGTGCTGTGACATAGGAAAAAGAAATTGTGCAAAAGATGTACATCAATGTGGAATAAAATTTCTCACGAAACAAAAATAAAATAAAATTGGCGAGTATTTTAAAACATGGGCCCTCTGATGGCACTGTCAGGTAACCACAAGGTGGGCATTTCGAAACCACCAGCTGCTCCACAGGAGAAAAAGGAGGCTTCCAACGCCCATGAAGATTTCCAGGTGTCGCTCTCACTGACAGCTCCACTCTGTCCTATAGGGTCACGGTGAGATGGAGTCAACTCGATGACAGTGATTTCGGGTTATTTTAAAGCATCAAAGTAAACCCAGGATGAACAAAATATCAAAAATACACGCAAAATATCAAAAATACACCCAGCCCGATTCACTTCAATTGCCACCTCCTAACCCCAGCCCGGGTGCCTAAAAATCCCCCCCCCCAAAAAAAAATCTTTTTAATGCAGTGAGAGCTTGCTTTTTTTTTTTTTTCCGAGAGCTTGCTTTAATAAGCATTTGTGTTGATTGGCGTGTAATGAAAGGCACCACCTAGAACATCAGTGTACAGTTTGCTGAATTCTCACCTGTCTGCTACCCACAAGCCATCCTACAGGGGCAAAGCCTCAAGGAGCAATCTCCGTCCTCAGAGGCTGCCCTGTGTGCCCCTCACACTCGCCATTCCCGTTGCAATCTAAGTCTGACTTTTATTACTTCAATCAGTGGAATCAGCTCAACCCAACTCACTGCTCGAGTCTCTGCAGACTCAGCGTGACCCTGTAGACTTCAGAGCAACAAGGCAGAACTGCCCTGTGAGTTTCTACACCTATGCCATGTCACAGGTGTAGAAAGACCCATCTTCCACGTGTGGCACGGCTGCTGAGTTCCCGGCCAACAGGCCACCACCTGGCGGCCACCAGGCCTGCTATCAGTGGTGTGCTAGAGCTTAAATGATGCACATTGGGTTTGCCCCAGGCTCAGGCAAAAGCCCTGAAGCCTTTTCTGAGTCTCCACATTGATTCAGCCTTCTTCAACTTCTCTAGGACCATCATCCAGTGATAAGAGCAGCTTTGCTTCAGGCTGAGGGTTGCGAAAGTGGATTGCTACCACTCGCTCAGTCAGTCCTGGGGGTGGGAAGGAGGGCAGACTAGCCCTCAGCAACTCGCTTGCCCATGCCTTGATGGAATCTTTGTGGCCATGAGTCACACAGATTGCCTTCTTCAGAAGGCCGTGGGTCAATCTTGAAAAGCTTTCTATCAGTAATAGCATAGGTATCCCAATCCTGCTCCTTTTCCATTTCTGTCGTCGGGCCTGCCACTACGATGAATCGATATTCTGAAAAGCATGCTGCTGTGATTCTCTCGTACTCCATGGCCCATCCCAGAGGCTGGTCACTTTTCTGTAAATCACTGGGCATCCTTAACAGCTTCCTGAGGATGGTCCCGTCTTATCTTTGCCCTGTTTAAGACTTAAAAGAAAATGTTTTGAAAACGATGATGGCAACATATGCACAAATGTGCTTGACACAGTGGATGGATGGATGGATGGATGGATGGATGGATGGATGGATGGATGGATGGATGGATAGGGGACAAAACACTGGCTGACCCTGCACCATCCTCACCTCGCTTATGCCTCAGCCCAGTGCCACACCCACTGTGTCAACCCCTCTCATCAAGAGTCCTCCTCCTAGGGGAGGAAGGGGCACCATCGTGATGATTGACACCTAACCACCCCCATCCCCCAACCCCACCTCTTCCAGGGAGATGAACCACAGAAACCATGGGGGTAAGGGAGATCACTGTTGAAGATATGAAAATAATAATTTACAATTTATCAAGGAGTCACCAGGGGGCCCCCTTGAGGGGGGGAAGAGGAGCTTATACGAGGATTCAATAGAAAGAAAATGTTTAGAAAATGATGATGGCAATCTAAGTATGTACAAATGTGCTTGATACAATTGATGTAAGGAATGTTATAGGATGTAAGAGCCCCCAATAAAATGGTCTTTTATATTATTTTATTTCTTCTTTTTTCATGCTTTTTAAAAAAGATCTTTTTATTGGGGCTCTTACAACTCTTGTTACAATCCATACATCAATTGCATCAGACATATTAAAACATATATTGCCCTCATTCTTTTCTAGGCATTTACTTTCTATTGAGCCCTTGGGATCAGCTCCTCTGTTTTTCTCTCCCTCTCCGCACGTTCCCCCCGCCCCCCCACCCACCACCCTCGTGGCCCCTTGATAGATTATAGATTGCAATTGTCTTCATTTCTCACACCAACCGCTGACTCCCTTCCCCTCTGTTGTTCTCCCCCCTAGAGGTGGTTGATTATGTGCTATTCATTGCAATCGGTACCCCTTCCTCCCCACCCAACCCCTTCCCCCTACCCTTTTGGTATCACTATTCCCATTCCTGGATTCCGTGTGTCGTGAGTTTTGTTTCCTGCCTACACCTACGTACATGCTCCGGTTCAGTCCAGAGTGGGAAGCGGCACTGGGGTCATGAGAGTGAGGGGTGAGGAGGCCTCAAGGGACCAGAGGGATATTGTGTGATCCATTGGTGCTCTACTGTACCCTGGTTGACTCATCTCCTCCCTGCAACCCCTCTATGGGGGGAAGTTCCATTGTCCACAGATGGGCCTTGGGTCTCTGCTCCAATCCCCCTCATTCTCGCCAACACATTTTTGTTTGTTAGTTTATTTGTTTTGGGTCTTCTGATGCCTTGGTCTTGATCTCATGGATACCCCATGATCGCACCGGCTGATGTGCTTCTTCCATGTGGACTTTGTTGCTTCACTTTCGGATAGCTGCTTGCTTAACTTCAAGGCTTTAAGACCCCAGATGCAATATTTTTTAATAGCGGGCACCATCCACTCTCCTCACCACATCGGTTTATGCACCCATTTTGTCTTCAGTGGTCATGTGTGTGTGTGTGTGTGTGTGTGTCGGGGGGGAGGGGGAGCACAACAAACTGCCATTTTGTTAGAACAAAGTGTTCTTGTATTCAAGGAGGGTATGAGCTGAGGCCCAAGGCTCATTCGCAGCCTCAGTGTATTGCCTTATAAATATATGTACATAGGCCAATACCTCTATTTTTATGGATTCATGCCTTTACATAAGTAAAGTACAAACTTCTGTTAATGCCTGTATCTATGGCTTTGCTTCCTAGACCTTTCCTGTTTCCTTTTGCCTCCTCCTGCCCCACCATCACGTCCCCCCTTCTTCCACCTCAGCTAGGTTGGTGTTGCTCTAATACCCACAGGATCTCTACAACCTCCTAGATGTTGGTTCGAATTACCTGGTTGTTCCCCTGTGTGTGGTGTTTTCTCACTTCAGCCTTCCTGCTGCCACCTTCTCCCCCTTAAGACTTTCTGGGGCCAGCCCCATTGCTTTCTTCCTGATCTTGTTTCCCATGTCTGTCTTATATAAGCAGGCAAACAAGCAATGCCCTAGTCCAAATGATAAGAAAACAAAAGGTTGAAAAATGAAAAGGAGAGAAAAAAGACAAACCATACATAGTTCCAGGTCTGTCCGCTGACCTTTATGAGACTTTCCCCCGGGTCCTGGGGGAGTTTCAGGGGTGCCCCTCCTAGTCTGAAGACTATTTGGGGCTCTTTAGGGTCTTTGTGGATTGGCTTTGCTCCAATTGCTGGTCTGATATGCTCCCTTCCTGATTTGTCCCACTATGGGGGATTCAGGCCACATTATCTCCCCACCATGTATCCCCCCAAATGATCTTTTCATAAAAAACATTTTTTAAGTCCTCTTTTTTCATGGCCCCTCCATTGTACCACACATAGTGTCCTTCTCCAGGGGCCGGATTCTCCTGACAGCCTGGCCCAAGTTATCCAAGGAGCGTTCTAACTACTTTTTCTAAGATGAGCTTGTTTGCATTTCTGGCAGTCCGCAGCGCTTTCTTTATTAGCCAGCACCATCATTCAAAATAGGAAATGCATTCTCTCTGGTGTCTTCCACTTAATATTATATTTGAGACTCACCTTTAACATTAAGTTTTACCAACTTTAAATGATCTTTTAAAATTGGATGGATGGAAAGATTCAATGAAGGATCGTTCTGTCTCCCACACCAGCTTTTGCGTTCTTGCTTTCGTACGTGTCTGTGGAGAGAAACAGTAAACCTAAATAGGTCTCTACAGACTCAAAAACTCTTCAGGAGATGTTCTTCCTCAACATTTCCCAAGTTGGTTTACTTTCTCTTTATCACTATTTTGAATGCTAAATCCATTTTTTAAGAGAACGGGACTATTAATAGAATTGTCCCTCACTGGGCATTAATCCGGTATTTCTAGAGTCAACAAATCAATGGGCATTTATCTAGTGTTTACAGAGTCATGCAATGCACTTTTGGTAGGAATTCTGGAGAGATGATATTGAAGTCCTGGTGGTGCTGTTGAACAGGTAAGTGCCGGACTACTAGTCACAAGGTCGGTGGTTCAAATCCACCAGCCATGCCAGGGGACAAAGATGTATAAAGCCTTGGAAACCCTATGTAGAGACACTATGAGTCAGGACCAGCTCGATGGCAGTGAGTTTTATGCCATCCCTCATCAGTGGCTCCGGTCAGGAAGTTCTTCAGCTGTGCCATTCCTGGTAAAGGAAAGATTGCATCTTCTTAGTTGCTTAATGACAATATTCCTTATATAACTAACAAGGATCCCCAATGGCATGGAGGTTACGAATGGGGCTGCCAACCACAAGAGTCAGTGGTTTGAAATGACCAGCTGCCCCCTGGGAGAAAGGTGAAGCTTTCTACTCCTGTGAAGATTTAAGGTCTCAGGAACTCAGAGGGCCAGTTCCACTCTGTCCTGCAGGGTGACTGTGAGTTGGAATGAACTCGATAGCCGTGAATTTGAGCTTATTTGAAATGATTTATTAGGGAGATTTGAGGGGGGTTGGGGGGGAGAAGATAATAACTTCTTCCTCAGCAAACACTCACATAAAGGTTTTAACACCCATCAATGATGATTTTTGCTTGTATATATTAAGATTTTCTTTTTTATTTTATTTTTTAAATCATTTTATTGGGGGTCCATACAACTCTTATCACCATCCATCCATCCATCGTGTGTCAAGCACATTGTCCTCCACTGCTGTTAAGCTCTCGAGCTAGGTGCGCATGGCTCTGCTTCAAGTCCTGTTCCCATTTCCAGAAGGCTCAACTTGCAAGTCCAGGAGAAGAGACATTCCCAAGAAGTGTGAGGGACATTTTGGGGTTCCAGAGTGACGATATCAGCTATACTGGATGTGGATGTGGATGAAATCATCCTGTGTAGCTTCCATACCTAGGGAGGAAAGATAAGAAGAGCGGACAACCATGCTTCTAGTGTATATGCAATGACAGATGTCAACCCTTTCTCATTTCCCCCCATTCAATATGGAACCCACTGTATCCTGCTTAGAAACCTATGTCCATGCCTGCCTCAGGCAGCACATACCGAGGATTCATTTTTCTACTCATGCAAGCAAACCTTCGACATAGATTTACAGAGCATCTGCTATGTATCGGGTACCACTGCTTACAGAAACATTGGTGCTTTGAACTCACTCAATAGCTCCACAGGACAAAGATCCAGTAGTCTGCTCTCATAGAGGATTGCCTGGAAAACCCTGTGAGTCATTTTATTCTGTCACCTGGGTCTCCATGAATCGAAACCATTCCAACAGCATGAAACAGCAACAACAATATACAGTTATGGACCCTGAAAAGATGTAGCTTTCCCAACTGGGATGGACTCCAGATAGAAGAGAATCACTCTAACCATAGCGGCCTGAGGTGACCTGCCAAAATGGATCGTTACTCACTTGACCCAGAAAACCCTAGAAAAGTCCTGCAAATCAAGAGGGTCGAACCTCCATGTCCACTTCAAGAACACCCGTGAAACTGCCCAGGCCATCACAGGCATGCACATCCGGAAAGCCACCAAATCCTTGAAAGACGTCCCTCTGCAGAAGCAGTGTGTGCCTTTCCGACGTCACAATGGTGGTACTGGTAGGTGTGCCCAGGTCAAACAGTGGAGTTGGACCCAGGGTTGGTGGCCCAAAAAGAGTGCTGAATTTCTGCTTCACATGCTTAAAAATGCAGAAAGTCATGCTGAACTTAAGGGTTTAGATGTGGATTCTCTGGTCATTGAGCACATCCAGGTGAACAAAGCCCCCAAGATGCACTCCCAGACTTAGAGAGCTCATGGTCAGATCAACCCATACATGAGCTTCCCCGGCCACATTGACATGATCCCTACTGAAAAGGAACAAATTGTTCCGGAACCAGAAGAGGAGGTTTCACAGAAGAAAAAGATCTCCCAGAAGAAAATGAAGAAGCAAAATCTCAAGGCTCAGGAATAAATTAAGCCTAAATAAAAGTTGAAGAATTAGAAGAAGAAGAAGAAGGAGGAGGAGGAGGAGGAGGAGAAAATCAAGTGTAGATTCCTTGGTAGATTTATAGACTGAAAAACTCTAAACCAGTGATTCTCAATCTTCCTAATGCCGTGACCCTTTAATACACCTCCTCATGTTGTGGTGACCTCGCCACCCCCCAACCATAAAATTATTTTCATTGCTACTTTGTAACTGTAATTTTGCTACTGTTATGAATCGGGCGACCCCTGTGAAAGGGTCATTCACCCCCCAAGGGGGTCATGACCCACAGGTTGAGAACTACTGCTCTAAACAGTCCACTAATTCCATGGGCCCTGATAAACTAACGCTGCTCATCCCAATAGAAGCAATCGATTTTACCATAGGGAAGCAATTTGAAACAAATTGGTTACAGCATGCTACCTTGAACTCTTTCATCTCTGGTATCTTGTTCCTGGTCTAGTCCTTTTTCTAGAGCTTCGACAGGTTCTTCTTTAATGTGGACAAGAAATCTAGTTCTTTGATTCTGAAACCAAACCTAAGTGGGTAAGACAAATAAATTTCATGAAAACACCCAAAGAAGTAGGTTAGTTCAAGTCTAATGCCAAAACGATCACGGATATGTCTAGGACTTCTGTGAAATTCTACCAGGCCTGAAGATCAAGGTCAAAACTAAATCCTGCCCCCAGTCCTTTCCCAAGCTGGTTATGGGTTTCATATTCTGAGGGTCTCTACACTGCTTTCATTACCAGTGCTGGTCTTTCCCTAAGGTGTCAAGTCTTCCCATGCCTGGATCCTCTTTTAAGATTTCTTTTTAAAAGTCTATCTTCTATGACAGGAGACAAGGTTAGTTATTCTAGGAAGACATGCTTCATCCCAAGATAAATAAGTATTACTGATTGTCTGCACCTATATGTGCATATATTTATATGGCAATTGAGGCATTGAGGTAGTGGATGGACTTTGGGCCTCTGATCAAGCCCTGCCTCAACACAAGAACACTTAGTTCTAACAACCTGCCAGTCTGTAATGCTCACCCTCCCAGCATGATCACTGAAGACAAAGCGGGTGCATAAGCAAATGTGGTGAAGAAAGCGGATCGTCCCCAGCGATCAAAAGATATAGCATCTGGGGTCTTAAAGGCTTGAAGTTTAACAAGCATCTATCTAGCGGAGAAGCAACAAGTCCACATGGAAGAAGCACACCAGCCTGTGCTATCAAATAAAGAAAAAAAAAGAGTGAATGTGAAGAAATTGGAATCTCATTCATTTCTCTCTTGGATTTTTTTTTTCATCTACCAAGCATTTTCCAAGAACCTACTCCATTTCAAAAGAGCCCTTCTAGAGCAATGATTAAGTGCTTGGCTTTTAGCTGAAAGGTGGATGATGATTCAGACCAACCCAGAGGCCCCACCGTCGTGACTCTCAATTCCCATAAAGATTATGGACCCTGGTGGTGTAATGCTTAAATGTTGGGCTGTGACCTGCATGGTTGGCAGTTTGAAACCAACCATCAGCATCTCCATGGGAGAAAGACAAGGCTTTCTACTCCCGTAAACAGTTACCATCTTGGAAACCCACGGGGCGGGGGGGGAGGGGGGGTGTCACTGAGTCAGCATTGACTCGATGGCACTAAGTTTTTTTTAGTTTTATAAAGATTTTGACTAGAAATCCACATGGAGCGATTCTACTCTGTGACATAAGGTTGCTAGAAATCAGAATGGATGGCATCTAACAATAATAGGAGATCATTAGCAAGGTTCAAGATTTTTGCCAAGGGGCCAATTCTTATTAGAGTTAAGTAATATCCATTCTTGCACTCTTTGCCCCACAAAACTATAACCATATCCACCCTGAGACCAGCAGTAGACGGGACCGGGCTACCCCTACTCACTGTTCTGATTGGGATCACAAGACTTGGACCCTGATGAGATGAGAGAAAATTTTGAAACAGAAACTCAAATTTCTAAAGAAAGGAGAAAGTGGTTTAATGGACAGATTGAGATTAGAGGACTCCTAGAGACTATTGCCCTGAAATACTCTTTAAACCTTGAACAGAAAGTGGGCCCCGGACATCACCTTTTCACCAAACAGATCGTCTGGCCCAAAAATGAAACAAAGGACACCACCTGTGAGCACTATGCACCTTGAAAACCTTACCTAGATGAGATTTAACAGTCAAAAGAGCACTTTGTAATAGATATTGGAAGGTGAGGGGATAGGGAAGCTAGACTAACAGAAATGTAAGCACCAGAAGAGAAATCATGAAAACATTTATGTATTGTGAATATATAACCAGAGTCACTGAAGGGTTTGTGTAAATATTGCTGAATGGTTCCCAAGTTCTGTGTAAATTTTTATGTGAACCTTACCGGCAACCCAGTAAATTAATTTTTTTCCATAAAAAAAGAGTGGAAGGCAAAGGCCAGGAGGAAGTGAGAGAACCTATGAGAGAGACAGAAGAGGTTGTACAAAGCCCAAGGTCAGTGTGTGCTTCCCTTCCTGTATTTCTCCAATCTTCGGGCGGGATATGCGTCCATCTGCTGTACAAGACCTCTTTAAAGTATTGAAAAAATAAAGACGTTACTTTGAGGACTAAGGTGCCCCTGACCCAAACCAATAGCCTCATATGCTTGCAAAAGGTAGGCACAGAATAAGGAAGACTGAAGGAAAAAGCGATGCCTTTGAATTATGGTGTTGGTAAAGAATAATGAAGGCACCATGGCTTCCAAAGTAACAAACAAATCTGTCTTGGAAGAAGTACAGCCAGACTGCTTCTTAAAGGCAAGGGTGCCTAGACTTGTCTCATGCACTTTGGGCATGTGTAGGGTGATTTCCCATTTCTTCCCCATGATCTTAGGGAATGGAGAGGGTGAAAACCCTATCTATCCTAACCTGCCTAATGGGTAAAAAGAGTGGGACTTCACTTTTAGTTAAAAAAGTTCACTTGGGGTTAAATGAACTTTTGTATTTAGAAAAATAACTTGGCTTCTTGGAACTGTTAAGATATGATAGAACAAACTATTTTGCTTAACCTTGACTTACAAAGTGTGTCTTTGTAAAGATATGATAAAACAGACTATTTTGCTTAACCTTGACTGACAAGAAAGTGTCTGCAAAATCCAGGTGTCTTTGGACTTGGCTGTTATCCCAGAAGAATATGTTAGAAGTCAAGAAATGTAGTATTAAAAAGAAACTCAGCTTTTAATAAAGTGCCATTGCATACATTCACGCTTGAGAATGTTTCTTTGGTCCTCCTGAACCCTACTTTTTCTTTCTTTTTTCTCAAGACCACTCACCCGACTTCAAGCTTTCTGTTAGGAACACTCCGGAGCCGGTCTTCGGCAGGCATGTTGTCAGGAGAGACCAGCCCTAGAAGAAGGTCATCAAGCTTGGGAAAGTGAAGGGGCAGCAAAAAATATAGAGAGGAAGCTCTTCCAGAAGAAGGACGGACAGAGCGGCCGCCACGAGCAGCTTAAGCTGAAGAGCACTGGTGAGGAGAGCACAGGACGCGGGTGGTGCTTTGCTCCTGGGTTGCTATGAGTCGGAACTGACTCGCTGGCACCCAACAATAGCGACAGGAAATCGAGTGAGCGAAGCCCTTCATACTTACTTGGATTCTTGACTCTGGAACCACAATTTCTTGAGCGAGCTGTTCTCTGTAGTGAATCCCGGGGTAAGGGTTGGTCTTAAAGGCCAAAAGGAGGGTGTGTAATTGCAATCTGGATTAGTAGGTACGACAGCGTCAGACTGTGGGATAGATTCAAGGTAAAGGAACATTGCAGGAGCCGGATATCTTACTCAAACATGCATACCCAGCACGGCCCTGTCTATGTCAAACTTGGGCCCTGTTTTTCCTCTCTGAGAGGGGGTCATTTGGGGTCTGTTCCTGGCAGAAGGGAGCATGGGAGATGCAGGAGGATATTTAAACCAGTAGTCTCGTATGTTTATGAAAGGTGGGTATTGAAAAAGGAAGACTGAAGAAGAACTGATGCATTTGAACTACGGTGTTGGTAAAGAATATTTAAAGTACCACAGACCGCCAAAATAATAGCTGGAGGAAGATCAGCAGGGGAAGGCCTCAGAGGGTCCCTAGATGGGGCAGGGAGCCTGCAAAGAGGCTGTATTTCACTCTTCCTCATCAAAGAGCCGGGACCTGAGGGAGGGAACATCTATCTACCACCTTGAGGCAGCAGCTGTCTCCAAACAGAGAGGTTCTTGAGGGCTGCTCTACTGGGACACAACTGGAACCAGCTCTCTACCTTGATACCTGTCTTCAGGCACATCTTGCCCACATTCCTGGCTGGATTCTAAGTCTTCCTCAGGCTTTGACCTTTGCGGGATTGTGTGTCTAGATCTTCGATTTTGAAACCAAATCCAAGTGAAGGAAAGAAAACGATGGAGTCAAACACGTCCTGCCATCTCAGCTCCACCCACTGCGTTTCCCCAAGAGGGGGAGGAAATGATTCTCCTCCTTGGGGTCATGTGTGACACCAGCCACTTCCTAGCAGGTCGAAGTCTAGGCTTAGAATTCCTAGCCTGGCACTTAGAACCTTCACAGTCTGTACCCCAGCCCAAACGAAACACCACCATAAAATCACTTCCAATTGTTGGCGACTCCATGGGGCTGAACTTACCCCCTTAGAGTTTCAGAGGCTGTAAATCTTTACCAAAAGAGACAGCCTCCTCTCTCTCCCACGGAACAGTTGGTGGGTTCAAATGACTGACTTCCCGGTTAACAGCCCAATGGAAAACCTACCAGGTTCTACCTAAGTAAATATACCTGCTATCCCCCACCAGGGCTCCCCAGCTATAATTTTCTATAATGACTGTGGTTTTGTAAGCAATTGGTGAATAGTTTTGAGAATTACGATACATCAAAATTTCCTTAAGCATTTCCTCTTCTCTGAAGCTGTACCTACACACTTCTTGCCCATTCCTGTGAGCTTCCTCACCCACTAAGAACATTCTTGGGAGTTTATTCTGTGTGTAAGTCGATATCATCCACACAATGCCCTTAGCGCATGACCTATAACCGAACTCACGGCCATTAAGTCGATGCCAACACCTGGCAACCCTATAGGACAAAGTAGCACAGCCCCTGTCGGTTTCCAAGACGGTAACTCTTTACAGGAGTAGACAGCCCCCATCTTTCTCCCAAGGAGCAGCTGGTGGTTTTGAACTGCTGACCTTGAGGATCGCAGCCCAACTCATTAATACTACACCACTGGGGCTCCTACTGGTCCATAACAATGCATAATCAGGGTCTCCCCACCCACCACCATCATCCCACTTCCTGATTTCTATTTCTAATCTTGATGAAAGAGAATATATAATTCTCCTGGATTCTATATTCTTCTATGTTCATTTTTGAAGCAAGTTTTTCCCTGGTAACATAATTTGGGTACGGGTTTTGGTCGAATGCATCAATGAGAGTTTTCAATTGCTCCCCGGTGAACTTGGTGCGATTTTGCCTGTGACTCATTGGTACAATCTCTGTGGAAAGATGAGGAGAGAAGAGTTATTTAATAGGCCAGGTGATACAGTCAAACTTTGGTTCAAGCAAGCGTCTATTTTTTCACTTCTTTCTTGGAATACACCAAAACTCATTAGGAAAGAAGTATCTTCAGACAGTTCACAAAATCATAATTCTCTTCAACTCACCGTTTCTCCCACTTGTTAAAAAATTGTTAGTAATCTAAAAATAATAGAACATTAAACCAAGTAGGCATCCTTCTACATCGGAACCCTGTGTGACTACAAAGGTCACATTCCCATTGAGCTACCTCGGATTGTACTAGTATATGGCATATCAAAGCTACTCTCTAAGTGTCAGTGAAATTAGACTTGCTGAATGACCTTCTAGCAAAAGATTGCTCTTGAACTCTGTCAAAAAGGCTTTCCGCTCCAAACCAATCTGGCTTCAACCAGAAACTAAAGGAAAAGATGGTTTGATGATCAGCACTCTCTGTGATGAAAATGGTTGTTGTTGGGTGCTGGTGAATCAGTTCCAACTCATAGCAACACTATGGACAACAGACCAAAACACCGCTCAGACCTGTGCCATCCGCACAAGTGGTCTCATGTCTGAGTTCACAGATGCAGTCACTGTGCTAATCCATCGTGGCGAGGGTCTTCCTCGTTTTCCTCTGCCCCATCCACTTTACCAAGCATGGTACTGGTCCCAACTCATATGTCTAAAGTCCCGTCATCCTTGTCTCTGAGGAGCATGATGGCTGTACTTCTTTCAAGACAGAGCTGTTTGTGCTTTGCATGGATTTTTCTCTTATCCTCCTTATTCGATTTACAACTTTCACATGCGTGTGAGGTGATTGAAAGGTTATGAAATCTATGAAATGGTGGAATTAGCCTTCTGGTAATGCGATCTATGCTGAATTTGGGTTATCTTAAAAATCCTCAGGGACCTTGTGCTTCTTAGACTTGGTTTGCCTCATTCTCAAGCTCATAGGTCTCTCACTTCTTCCATTCTTAGAAGGAATATTTGGGGGAAAGAAAGTCTACAGGAAATTCTGTGACCCTAAGTCAATATACTTATAAGGACATATAAGGACTTCTAACTAACTCTCCTTTGATATCAGATCAAGTCCTTTGAGGTGCAGGGAACTAGGTTAAGAGAGTTAGGGTTTTCTGGGGACACTTGAGAATTGAGACTGAGCAGAGAGCAGCTGAAGATACAAAAGGGCTAGGGAGAAATGATTAACAAGGGAGGCAGAGAGGGACAAGCTTAAGTAAGAGATTTCTTTGTCCCATCAGTCAATAAACTAACTATCCTTTGAGCGATGTATCAAGATCCAATCCACTTCTGATGAAAGCAGGTCCCAGGGTTTGTCCCAGAAGCACAGCTTAATTCCACTCCTAACTCTATATTCTAAAGTAATCAAATGGATTATTGTATTGGGAAAATCTACCGGGACAGTGGGGAGAAATTCTTTAAAGTGCTAAAAAACAAAAAATATCAATTTAAGGGCTGAAATGTGTCTGACCCAAGTCATGGTATTTCCAATCACCCCATGGGCATGTATGCTCTGGACAATGAGTAAGGAAGACCAAAGAATCGATGCCTTTGAATTGGGGTATTGGTGAGGACTATTGAATATACACCACGAGCTGCCAGGAGAACAAACAAATCTGTCTTGGAAGAATGCGCAACCTTAGAAGTAAGGTTGCAAGATTTTGATCTTCTAAAAAATGGGTGCATAAGCAAATGTGGTGAAGGAAGCTGATGATGGCCGGCTAACAAAAGATACAGCATCTGGGGGTATTAAAGGCTTGAAGATAAACAAGCGGCCATCTAGCTGAGAAGCAACAAAGCCCACATGGAAGAAGCACACCAGCCTGTGTGATCATGAGGTGTCAATGGGATCAGGTACCAGGCATCAAAGACCAAAATATCTTATCACTGTGAATGAGGGAGAGTGTGGAGAGTAGATTCCCCAACCCATCTGTAAGCAACTGGACATCCCCTTACAGAAGAGTCACAAGGAAGAGACAAACCAGTCAGGATGCAGTGTACCACCAATGAAATACACGGCTTTCCTTTAGTTCTGTAATTCTCCCCCCCCCCACCCATTATAATGATCCCAATTCTACCTTACAAATGCAGCTAGACCAGAGGATGTACACTGGTACAGATAGGAACTGGAAACACAGGGAATCTTGGACAGAAAAACCCCTCAGGACCAATAATGAGAGTAGCTGCACCAGGAGAGTGGAGGGAAGGTGGGGGAGAAAGGGAAACAATCACAAGGATCTACATATAACCCCCTCCTTGGGGGATGGATAACATACAAGTGGGTGAAGGGAGACATTGGACAATGTAAAACATGAGAAAATAATAATAATTTATAAATTATCAAGGGTTCATTGGTGAGGGGAGAACAGGGAGGGAGAGGCGGGGATGAGGAGCTGATACCAAGGGCTCAAGTAGAAAGAAAATGTTTTGAGAATGATGATGGCAACAAATGTACAAATGTGCTTGACACAGTGGATGGATGGATTGTGATAAGAGTTGGATGAGCCCCCAATAAAATGATTTTAAAAATACACATTTTGATCTTCTGTAATTGGGACATGTTTTCAGGAGGGACCAGTCCCCGGAGAAGGACATCATACCTGGCACATTAGAGGGTCAGTGAAAACTAGAAGAAGCCCCTCCATGAGATGACCTGACCAGTAGCTGCAGCAACAGGCGCACCCTAGCACTGATCGTGAGGGTGACTCAGGGATGAGCAGTGTGTGTTCTGTTGCACACAGATTTGGTATGAGTTGAGAATGACTCAACAGTACTGGAGTTTGGGGTTTTTTTTGGGGGGGGGGAGGCATTGTACTGAGCATGTTAAATATTCAGCAACAGGAGGCTGATCTTCAACCAAAAAATCCCAATGGGATATTTTTTTACATCACCTTTTAGATTGAGAATGGTTATAGATTTTCAAAGATGTGAAACTAGGCAAGAACCCTAATACCTAGCAGCATCTAATAACAGCACCTAGCAACACCAACACCACCACATCAGGATGGTATATTTGTCACAACTAGTAAGTCGGTTTTGATACATTAAAAAGTATATAATGTTATGTACACACTTTATTCATATTTCCTGAAGTTTCTCCTAATGTCCTTTTTTCTTTTCTACGGTCCCCAATTAGGGCACCATATTACATTACAGTCAATTTCTGCTAACACTCTTCTTGGCTACAACTGCTTCTCAGACCTCCGCTGTTCATGGCCTTGACCGTTTTGTGGAGTACAGGGTAGCTACTAAGGTTTCTCTGACATTTCTAAAAGACTGAGGTTATGGTTTGCGGGAGAAATTCAATAGGGTCTTGAGGAAAACTTCAATGCTTTCTGCAGGTATGTGGATAACAAAGAGTCTACAAAATAGATATCGCATAGAAGAAGAGTCGAGATAATTGTGCAAATCATAAAACAACACTGTAATAAAGACATTTCCCTGTGTATTATTATGGATGCAGAATGAGACCAGATGATAAGGGGAATCCATTTTATGGGCCTATTATTATATTTTCAAACTTGGAGCAGCACAGCTGTAGGATTCCCTGTGGGCTGAGTAAATAAAGGGAAGAATGAAAAGGCTTGCCCTTGGGGAAAATTAAGTTGTGTCACACAATATACAGTATCTAAAATAAATACCACATCAAGATGTGTGAAAAGTAAGAGTACATGAGGAGATTATATATGCAAAAATGTATGTCCTGTTGAGGTAGAAATGGGTTCCTTAAATAAGATCCAAAATCATATACTTGGAAAAATTCTTCGAATGAAAGAAATTATCATTAAGGCAAGTATAATATTTCCAACCTCTAATTTTCTCACTAAAGTTTAAATTTGGTCCCAAATAATGTCAATGTAAAGAACTATAACTCAATGTAAAGAAGACCAAGTTCCTCATACTAACAGAGAAAAGATAAAAGTTGGCAAGGATTTCATCTTGCTTGGATCCACGGTCAACGCTCATGGAAGCAGGAGTCAAGAGCTCAATCCACACATTGCATTGCGTAGACTGACTGCACAAAATCTCTGAACGTGTTGAAAAGCAAGGACGTCTCTTTGAAAACCAAGGTGCACCTGATCCAGGTCATAGAATTTTTAGTCACCTCAGATGCATGTGAAAGGTGGACATTAATAAGAAAGACAAAAGAAGAATTGTTGTATTTGAATTATAGTGCTGTTGAGGAGTATTGAAAGTACTTTGGACTTCCAAAAGAACCAACGACTCTCTCTTGGGACTGGTGCAACCAGAATGCAGAGGCAAGGACGGTAAAGCTTTAGCTCATAAATGCTGGACATGGTGCTGGCAAACAACATTGAACAGATAATGGACCGACAGAGGGACGAACGAATCCGTCTGAGAGGAAGCACAGCCAGAATGCTGCTTAGCAGGAGGAATGGCTGCATTCCCTCTCACGTCCTGTGGGCGTGTTATCAGGAGAGTTCTGTGACCGCTCTGACATACATTGAATACCTCTCTTTTGGTGCTTAGTTTTCATTACTGCCTGGTACACAAAAATGTTTGGAACGGTAAACCAGAATGCTGAACATCTGAGAATAACGTCAGCAAATGATGCCCTGAAACATTTTATGTTGCGTACACTACAAAACAAGATAGTTATAACTCAGATTGTAAACGGGGTTCCCTGTAACACCCTCCTTTCCATCCCTTCTACACCAACCAAATATCGCCTACAATTCAGGGTAGGTAAGTTCTGGTGGGATGAATTAGAATATGAGGAGCTTCAAAAATAGTTCATGGGAAAATTCCATGGTCTTTTAATTCCAATTTCTATGAACCATTTGAAGCCCCTTCATAATTTCATTTAAACTTTCAATTATTAAAACAAAATTTTTTACTACGTACTTACTGAAAACCAGATTCTATTCTAGGCTCAGTGAACTAAGCAGACAAAATATTGCTATCTTTATGGAGAGGCAGGAGATTAAAAACAAGTAATAGACAAGCATGTCGGGTAGTAATTCTACCATGGCAACAGAGGGAAAGAGAGACTGGAGAGCTCAGGTGAAATGGCCATCTTCAGTGGATTCATTGGAGAACACAGCAGGCCCAAGGAACAGCGAAAACCTCGGATCGTGAGCTTGTCTATCCTCAGATAAAGACCACCACCACTTGGCTCCATACTGACCTGTGGAATCCCCAGAGTGGCAACGTAGATTCCGGTTCCAAAGGATTTAGAAGTTGTGGCTCTTTGGAAGCAGTTGCCAGGCAATTCAGGAGGTTAGCCTTTCTGTACTTAGTAGTTGAGCGCCTAATTCTCAAGAAAGAGAGAAGGGAGAGTCCTCCATGGAGGCCGGAGATGATGTCCCAGGCCTCAGGAGACCAGGGCATAAAGAAAAAGGATTTGAGAGTACTTTTAATCTGGAAATAAAGTGGGACCCCCTGAAGAGTTCTGAGCAGAGAAATGAAATAGTAACAGTTCAACAAGTGCTGAGGGCAAGGGTGGATGCAAAGATTGGTTAGAGCAGTGGTTCTCAACCTTCCTAATACCCTTCCAGACGGCTCCTCCTGTGGTGGTGACCCCCAGCCTCCAACCATGAACTTATTTGCGTTGCCACTTCATCACTGTCATTTTGCTACTGTGTGAATCATAATGCAAATATCTGATCTGCAGGATGTATTTCCATTGTTACAAATTGAACATCATGGAAGCATAGTGATGAATCACAAAAACCATATGTACTTATAGATTGTGAAATATTTACTTCTAATTACAAATAAATGAAACTTTGGCTTCAAGCATGGTGTCGCACCCACTTGTTTGTGGGTGGATCTGCATGTGGATGGACTCGCCTGGAGATGGATAGAGGAGCGGTGTCTCGGTTCCTAAGACCATGGGAAATATGTGTCTTCCCATGGTCTTAGGCAACCCTTATGAAAGGGTCGTTCGACACCCCCCCCCCCAAAAAAAGGGGTCGCGACCCACAGGTTGAGAACCGCTGTCCTAGATCGTTGGCATGAGCAACTGGCAAGCAGGTGCTGTTGTCCTAACCTGGGGTGAAGGAGAGCAGAAGGTGTAGTTTGGGTGCATATTAGACTTTGGGGTGGAACCCACGGAACTCGAGATGTCTAAGGGAGGCCCGGGGGTGTCGTGCTGATGCACTGGGCTGCAATCCACAAGGCTGGAACCACCAGCCACTCCTCGGGAGAAAGAGTTACGACCTCAGAAAGCCACAGGGGCAGGTCTAGCCTACCCTATAGAGTCACGGTGAATCAGAATTGACTTGATGCAGTGAGTTTATCAGAGACAAGGAGATGGAGAAATCAGTCTGGGGGTTTGCAGCCAATAGCTCACAGCCTTGAAAATCCCATTGGTGTCCAGCTCTGCTCTGTACACAGTGGGTTGCCATGAGGTAGAATCAATTCAATGGCAACTCATGGTGAAGGTCTCAACCTCAAACAGAACCGGCACGCTCTCAACCCCAGGACTTAGGCTGTTGTCTCTGCTTGCAAGGTGCCTCTGTCGAGTTCTCTCTCGTCTAGAGAAACCCAAAGCTGCTTTGATCCTAGACGTTCTGCTCTCTGAACTCCCCAAACACACACTTCTACGTGTCCACCACTAATTTTACTCACTGCTGAAGAATTGTGCAAATTAACACATGTGATGGTGCTAGGCTATCAGAGAGAATGCTGTATAAAACTGAAAGAATAACAATTACTCTGAGTAATTGCAATTGAAACGTGCTGAAAACAAATACTATTCTTACATAGGTAGAATAGTATCATAGCAACCCTATTGGACAGAGTAGAACTGCTTTACAGTGTTTCCCAGACTGCAATTGTTTACAGGTGCAAGACTGTACATTTTTTTCTTAGAGTGGGTGGCTCGAACTGCTCTTTAGGTTGCTGGCAAAGGGACTAACAGGTGGGTAGGTAGGTAGGTAGGTAGGTAGGTAGGTAGGTAGGTAGGTAGGTAGGTAGAGATGTTGGTAGAAAGGTTGGTAGGGAGGGAGAGCGAGGGAAGGAGATAGAGAGGTTGGTAGGTAATTGGGTAGGAAGGTTAGTTTTCTTGTGTAGTTCTTAAACACCTGTACATTTCTGAAATTCCCAGTGCTCAAACACATAAAGGTAACTTTTTTTTCCATAAAAACCCATCCAAAAATTGGTTTTTCCTGGACCCTAGTTAAACTATCTAAACCTTTAAAGAATGAAATTCCAACAATTTTGGACAGGCCCATGAGGCTTTTAACTCCAATATCCTCCCCAAACCAAGGGAACTTCAGGTAGGTAAGTGCGAGGGGTACTTACTGTTGACAAGTTTGGTCTTTGCCAAGTTGAAGAGAAGCCTGGCTTCCAAGGTCCAGGAGGGTGATCAGCCGGGAGGCTGGGCTTTATTTACTCAGCCCACAGGGACTCCACCCACGTGTGAATCATCCGAGTTATTCTAAAGCCCCACCTTAAACACTGCTTAAGTGCCTCTGCTTTGGTTCTAATTTAGAAGCATAAGCCTCTCAATCTAGACAGACCTAGACAGTACTTTCCCCCCCAAATAGTATTCAAGCAATTCTGACCCCTGCAGCTCATCAGACAAGACCAATCATTAGACTGGACACTAGAGGATAGATTGAAGAGGATCCTGTCTGCTGTTTGATAAAGTAGCTTGATTGAAAACAAAGAAAACCAATAACGCGATGCATTGACCCAGAACCTAAACAATCACACATGTCACAGATCAGGAAGATGACACGAAACTAGGCATTTTGTTTTGTTAGACATCAAGTCACTGTAAGTCCAGGTTTTCAGCAGCTAAACCAAGACAGAAGGCACCGGCAGAGTTCTACAGAATTGAAGATTTCATGAGGATATTGAGATGCGGAAAGTTGGAGTTCAACCAATGGATTCCAATCAAACCCACGGCTCTCTAGTTCCTTCCGATCCAGCATCCCTAGGGAACTGCCTCTGTGGAGCTCCAAGACTGTAACTCTTCTTTTTAACCGAGTTTTATTGGCATATGTTCACATATCATAAATAGTTCAGTCGTATTAAGAAGAGCACAACATCGCCACAATCAATTTCAGAAAATTTTCTTCTTTCTTGTGCTTGCTGTTATTAACTCCACATTTCCCCATAGCCTCCCCTGCTGTGCCCCCACCCCAAGGAAGCATTAATCCAATCACTGAAACTGTAACTCTTTATGGAAGTAGAAAACTTCATCTTCCTTTGTCCGAGGAGCTAGTGGTTTCGAACTGCTGACCTTGAGGTTAGCAGCACAATGTGCCACCACTATGTCACTATGAACCACAGGGGTATTGCTAAGTTTAACTAGCTTTTAAATAATGTATTACATATGCAAGTATACTTTTAAAATTAATTTTCTTTTCTTTTAGTTTTATCTTCTTTTTTTTAAATCATTTTATTGGGGGCTCATCCAACTCTTATCACAATCCATACATACATCCATTGTAGGTCAAGCACATTCATACATTTGTTGCACTCATCACTCTCCAAGCATTTGCCTTTTATTTGAGCCCTTGGTATCAGCTCCTCATTTTCCCCCTCCCTCCCCGCTCCCTCATGGACCCTTGATAATTTATAATTTTTTATTATTTTGTCATATTTACACTGTTCAATGTTTCCCTTCACCCACTTTCCTATTTTCCATCCCCCAGGGAGGAGGTTATATGTAGATCCTTATAATCGGTTCCCCCTTTCTACCCTACCTTCCCTCAACCCTCTGGTATCACCACTCTCACAACTGTTCCTGAAGGGATCATCTGTCCTGGATTCCCTGTGTTTCCAGCTCTTATCTGTACCAGTGTACATCCTCTGGTCTAGCCGGATAGAGGAAAGTTATATGTTTCATCATTGCTACACTGCAGACTGACTGGCTCATCTCATCCCTGATACCCTTTTGTAAGGGATGTCCAGTTGCCTACAGATAGGCTTTGATCCCCAATCTGTACTCCCCCATATTTACAATGATATGATTTTTTGTTCTTTGATGCCTGATACCTGATCCCTTTGACATCTCGTGATCACACAGGTTGGTGTATTTCTTCCATGTGGGCTTTGTTGCTTCTGAGCTAGACGGCTGCTTGTTTACCTTCAAGCCTTTAAGACCTATATCTTTTGATAGCCGGGCACCATCATCTTTATTGACCACTTTTGCTTATGCACCTGCTTTGTCTTCAGCGATCCTGTCGAGAAAGTGTGCATCATGGAATGCCAATTTAATAGAACAAAGTGTTCTTGCATTGAGGAAATACTTGAGTGGAGGTTCAATGTCCATCTGCTGCCTTAATAGTAGACCTATAAATATATGCACGTAGATCTATTTCCCCATCCTCATATATAAATATATTTACAGATGCACGTGCCAGTGTTTAGACCTCTATAAATGCCCTTTGTCTTCTATTTCTTCCTATTTCCTTATACTTTCCTCTTATCCCACTATCATGCTCAGCCTTCATTTGGGTTTCAGTGATTTCTCTCGGTTACATTGCCCTTGTTCAATCCCTACCAGGCCTCTCACACCTCATTGCCACTGATTTGGGGTCACTTGTTGTTCCCTTGTCCCTGGGTTGGTCAACAACACTTCTTTTCCCCCACCTCCTCCACTCCCATGTCTCCCCAGAACCATCAGTCCCATTGTTTTCTCCTCCAAACTGTTCATACAATCCATCTTATCTAGATAGACCTGCAGAGACAGTAATATGCACAAAAAACATAGCAAAACAAAACGACAAAAGAAAACAAAACGACGACAACAAAAATATCCAATGACAAAAAAACAAAGAAATAGAAAATAAAACGAAAAAAAGAGAAAAACTATAAATAGTTCAAGTTCTGTTTGTTGACCTCTAGGAGTGTTCTCCAGTCGAATTCGATGGGGTGTCATGCCCTGACCTCAAAGTCTATCCTTGGCACTCCCTCGGGACCTCCCTGCTCCCCCGCTGCTCTGCCACTCTCCCTTAGTGTTTTGCCTCGGTGTGGTGGGGTCAGACAGGGCCAGTCCTGACACTGTGTCTCCAGTGCTGTCCCCATAGAGCCATGGGTCACCAAGGAACATCGTGTCTCATAGTGGGGCCAGCCATATGGTCCACTCTGTGCATTGGCTGTTCTGAGCAGGGATATCATCCTCTAGGCCTGGTGAGCCAGGATGTGCTCCACTCTCTCCTCCTCCCCATTCATTTGCTCCTGTGTGCTCTGATCAGACATGCCCCTCTCCCTGAGCTGCAGCTTTGGTGTTGCCCTCTAAGGTAAATCCTTCTGGGGTGAGGGACGACTGTCTACAAAGTTGGGATTGGGGCCGGAAAATTAATTTTCATATTTCTATCTTTTGAAAAATTTAACTTTTCAGTTAACACCAGGAGTAGGGTAAGTCAATCAGGAATAAAATTTAAAGTCATTCTAAAATTTTAGTATCAAGATCAGTGCTATTTAATATCATCTTTAAAAAATAAAATTTAACCCCAAAAGTCCAAGTTCAACCAGACACAAAAATTTCTTTTAATCATTTTATTGGGGGCTCATGCAACTCTTATCACAATCCATACATCCATCCATTGTGTCAGGCACATTTGTATATTTATTGCCATCATCAGTCTCAAAACATTTTCTTTCTACTTGAGCCCTTGGTATCAGCTCCTCAGTTTTCCCCTCCCTCCCTCATGAACCCTTGATAATTTATAAATTATTATTATTTTTCCATGTCTTACACTGTCCGATGTCTCCCTTCACCCACTTTTCTATTGTCCTTCCCCCAGGGATGGGGTTTTATGGAGATCATTGTGATCGATTTCCCCTTTCTCCCCCACTTTCCCCTCCCCCTCCTGGTATCACTACTCTCATTATTGGTCCTGAGGGGTTTATCCGTCCTGGATTCCCTGTGCTTCTAGCTCTTATGTGTACCAGTGTACATCCCCTGGTCTAGCCGGATTTGTAAGGGAACCATTAGAGAACTAGAGGAAAGTTGTATGTTTCGTCGGTGTCATACTGCACCCTGACTGGCTCATCTCCTCCCTTAGACTGTCCTGTAAGGGGATGTCCAGTTGCCTACAGATGGGCTTTGGGTCTCCATTCCACACTCCCCCTCATTCAAAATGATATGTTTTTTTGTTCTTTGATACCTGATCCTATCGACACGTCGTGATCACATAGGCTGGTGTGCTTCTTCCATGTGGGCTTTGTTGCTTCTCAACTATATGGGCAACATAAAATTTTAAAATAAAGACAGGCTCCTACACTATACTGCAAGCAGAAATGGAATACAGGTCAATGAATAAAAAGATCTCACTTGCAATTTTTTTTCATGATATTTGACCCATCTTGAAAGAAGTTAGCAAATTGCTCTGTTTTCTTTTTCTTCATCGTCCTATTTTTATCTTTGGGGATTCAGATAAACTTTACCAGTCAATTAGTTTTCCATTCAACTCATACATTTTGTTTCCTGACTTGATCGCAGTCCCCACAATATATAACACCACTCTCCCCTTTTCCTCCCCTTGCCTACCATTTCCTATCATTATTCTGGGTCAGAGGCTAACCTATTGATCTTGTGTGGTGGATAGATCTAATACATCTCCCTATTGTTATGGTCCACCGTAAGCACCTCTCTATTGCTTGACTGAAGAATCATGCGCCAGGGGTGAGTTCAGTCCCAGGTTTGAATGATGACTAAGGACCATTTTCTCTGGCATCCCACAAGTGCCTATCAGACCAGTTAGCCCAGCCTTTCTCACTGAGTTTTGTTCCACATTTGTCTTCTACTCTATCCAGAACCTTCTGTGTGATCCCTTCCGGAGAGTTCATCCGTGATGGCCAGGCATCACCTAGTTCTTCTTCATGCTTCTTTCAGCGGAATAGTGAGAAGCTGTCGGCTGCCCCGTGGCAAGTTGTCTTCAATACTAAAGAATAGCAGGGGTGTGTCCATTTCTCCATCGGCGGGGGAGGGCATTTGTGGGGAGGGAGAAGAGAGCCATGTCCCTAGAAAAGGCTACTTTAGGCTATTTGGTAAAGTGGGTCAAATGAAAACAAAGAATGAGACGGATTGATCCATAGCCTAAACAATGGGTTCAAACATAACCAAGATCAAAACGATGTCACCGAACGAGCCCATGTTTTCTTCTATTGTACAATGTTGCTGTTAGGCGCCGTCAAGCCGGCTCCGACCCATAGCACCCCTCCACACAACAGAATGCAGCAGGGCCCGGTGCCGTGCCTTCCTCGCCGCTGTTCCCATGCGGAGCTCATCCATGCAGCCACTGTGCTAACCCGTCTCCTGGAGAGCCTCCCTCTGTCGCACCACCCCTCCACTAGATCAATCCCGGCGTCCCTCTCCAGTGACTGCTCTCTCCCGACAATACAGAGGACAGAAAATGAAGGACCCAGCCCCCCACTTCTGAGGAGGAAGCCCTTGGAAACCTATGCTTGGCTTCCAAGCGCTTTTCAATGATCGAAAGCCTAAACAAAGGAAACGGAACAGCGTCGGAAGCTACTACTGGCAGACGGGCCTCAGGTCCAAGGGCACTCGGAATGTGACTGAAGAGATGATTTGTCACAGCGGAGTTGCCCACGGTGACGTGTGGCCCCTCAAGGCTGAGGGAGTGGAGGCGTCCACTGAAACAAGAGGCAGAAAAGAGATGACTTTGGACGTTGTCAGAGTGGAAAATATGCGCCAGAACAAGCTGGCCGTCCCGGCGAGCTCTGGTTCTCACAGGTTCCGCTGCCTAATAAACTGCAGGCTACGCCAAGGAGGTCAGGACGGGCCCCTGTATTCATGTCTAATCTCCACGCCAAGCAAGCCAAATCGAGGCTCGGTAGATGCTCGGTAGTTCATGCCACCAAATGGGTTTATTTTGACCTCATGGCAAAGTGAAACTTGAAGCTTTCTGATATCTTTCAGCAGTTTTATTGGTACATAATCCACCTGTCATACAATTCAATCAGGCTTTCAGGGTGTTTTGATTTATACGTAACAGATAAGGAGTTGTGAAGTTGTCATAACTGATTCTTGTTGAACCTTTTTGATACAGTAAGCATTGGACACAATGATGAACATATTTTTCATTTAGTGTTCTTTCCAGCTGTACAGCTGGGCACCATTACTGTCCTCGTATTTTTGATGTGAGGGAACAGTGACCAAGAAGAGGCCATCAAGAATAACTGGAGCGCCAGAGCGCCAGATTAAGCCTAACTTCAGAGCCGAGACTTATCTTGATAGATGCAAAAAATACCAACAATGGTGACAATTGCGGATACGTTTTCTATTTCACACATGTGACCCAGGTGTCTGACACCAGGCTTAAGTTTGAAAAATTCACACCTTCTCCATTGACCTTGCACATTTGTAGGTGCATCTCTGATGGAAGGGTCTGTTTCCCCACCACTTGCTCGTGGGGGGCATTTTTCACGTTCTTGTTGCGAGGGGCCATCGAGTTCGTCCTGACTGAGAACGACCCGACGTACAATGTACAACGGAATGAAACAGCTGCCTGGTCCGCATCACCACCACAACTGTGATGCTGGAGGCCAGGGTTCCAGCCCCAAAGGAACCTCATAACAGAGATATATATAGCCTGTCAAATGGAGTCACGTCCGCCAGTGTGCGTGTGCGTGTGCGTGTGTGTGTGTGAGAGAGAGAGAGAGAGAGAGAGAGAGAGAGAGAGAGAGAGAGAGAGAGAGAGAGAGAGAAGAGGGAGGGAGGGAGGGAGGGAGGGAGAGAGAGAGAGAGAGAGAGAGAGAGCAGGGCTATGTGTGGAGATGGTGGTTGTGTTAAGACTTGTTGATTATAGTTGGCTCTGGTTTCTCATGGCTTCTTCGTCCTTCCTAGCTCCACTTCCTCTGCTCTCTGCCGTTTCCCATGGAGACCTTGAAAGGACCAAGTCCCAGGTGAGATTTGCTTTGCTTCTTGTTACCCTCCTTTGTTCTCTGTTGGATTTCTTTTTTTAAGACTTACAGAAGGCCACTACTAAATTGCGAAAGAATGAATAAGGAACAGTCGCGACGCAGGCAAATAAGGGAAGGATCGAAAGATCTTAGTTGGAGTTACCAGAAGCTGTCAGTACACAAATGATACTGTCCGGCTATTGAAGTAAAGTGGACGGGGCACTTTGTTTGGAATCTTGAATGCTAAAGCCCATGTGAAAGATAATTCAGTGTGAGGTTGGCTCTGGGGATTAAGAGGCTCAACTCTCCTGAGATCTAGGTCTGGTGTTCCACTCCCCGCCGTCTTCCCCATTTTAGGAAATAACAACATGGAATCGTTGTTTTTTAATCTCCTCTCCTTCACGTCAGAGCTTCAGCAGGAACCATGGATTCTTCTTGGAACTTCATGAATGCGTCTGCTTCTCATAGACCTCGCCACGAACTGCCTGCCTTGGCCCTTTTTGCCTTGACCAGCGCAGCAGCCTCCTCACCATTTCTCCTGTCCTCCTTCTCTGGATGGGTGCTGTTGAGTTGAAGCCAGCTCACAGTGACTCCAGGAGACAGAAGAAAATTACTCCATAGAGGCTGTGTTGGTCTGGGTAGACCAGAGAACCAAATTCATAGACATTCATATGTGTGTAAGAGAGAACTTTATATCAAAGAGCAATCGTACATTCCAGCCCAGTACAGATCAAGCCCATAAGTCTGATATTAGCCCATACGTCCAATACGAATCTATAAGTTCCTCTTCAGACTCACGAAATACATGCAACGACACCCAATGCAGGATGATCATAGACCAGTAGGTGAACGGTCTTGTGGGTCCAATGGCGGTGCAAGCAACTCAGCACAGATATGGGTCTC
The DNA here is from genome assembly GCF_050624435.1 of Tenrec ecaudatus. Taxonomy (NCBI): domain Eukaryota; kingdom Metazoa; phylum Chordata; class Mammalia; order Afrosoricida; family Tenrecidae; genus Tenrec; species Tenrec ecaudatus. Next base: position 1,572,881 of record NC_134547.1, on the reverse strand, counting down.
CACGTGGCTCGTCCAGCTCCAGGATTCTAGCAAAGCTCCATGTGTCTCGTCATCAGGAATACAAAGCAGAGAGTGTATCTGTCCTGCCTCCAGCGAGCTATTTATACCTGTAGCATCTCCACATCAGGTCATCAAGCAGTGATCTGATTGACAGGCTGAACTCCACCCCTTCACTCTTAATAGTCTCAAGTTGGCACCAGATTATGTAACTACCACAGGGGTGTTCTAGGCTATAATTTCGACAGGAACTGATTGCCTATGCTTTCTCTTATAGAGCAGCTGGGTGGGTTTGAACTGCTGAACTTCTAGTTCCCAACTGAGCGCTTAACGATGGCACCACCCTTCAATCCTCCCAACAGCTCACTCTTCACATAGTGGTCCTTGAAGACAAACAAGCAGCCATCTACCTGAGAAGCAACAGAGCCCACATGGAAGAAGCACACTAGCCTGTGTGATCATGAAGTATCATTGGGATCAGGTATCAGGCATCAAAGACAGAACAAAGAATCATATCAATGTGAATGAGGAGCAGGGTGGAGTGGAGACCCAAAGGCCATCTGTAGACAATTGGACATCCCTTACAGAAGGGTCACAAAGAAGAAATGAGTCAGGGTGCAGTATAGCACCGATGAAGCATACAACTTTCCTCTAGTTCTTTATTGCTTCCTTCTGCACCCCTCCACCCCGACTATCATGAACCCAATTCTACTTTTTTTAAAAAAATCATTTTATTGGGGGCTCTTATAACATCAACTGTAATCAAGCACATGTTTACATATGTTGCCATCATCGTTTTCAAAACATTTTCTACTTGAGCCCTTGGTATCAGCTCCTCTTGTCTCCCCTCCCATTCTCATGAATCCTTCATCAATTATATATTGGCAGCATGATTCCATATCTTACACTGTCCACTGTCTCCCTTCACCCACATCGTCCTCATCTCTTCGTCACTGCCGGCCTCTTACGTCCTTGCTTAGCATTGCCTCTAGTTTGCTATGTTCAAAGACCAAGCCACGCCTGCCTGCTTCTCTGAACAGGCCAGGGTCATTTCCATCACAGAACCACTGTTCAGTCTATTCTGTCTATCCCTTCTGCTCAGCCTGCTCTTTCCTCAGACCCTCGCAAGTTTATCCCCTCCCCACCTTCCTATTCATAAGGTCTCCGCTGGAGCGTCTTTCTGCAGAAAAGCCTGTTCCGATAGTTTTATCCAAAATGTTGTTGATTTCTGGCATGAACGTTGTCCTGCTTGCTGCTTAGCACGGGTCTCTAACAAAACGCGAAGACGACATCATTAGGCATTCATTCTAAGGGTCCCAGCTGCCCTCACGCGAGGCAGCAAAAGCCTCCAGCATGCTGGGCTCCACGTTCAAAAGAAGAAAAAGCAGGCGATGTCTCCAGCATCACATCTCTCCAGAGGCCCCTGGGAGCAGGGCCCCGCTGTCCCCACTTGCTCTGCGAGCTCTCACCACCTCATCCCTAACTGTGACTGCACCTGCAGCCGCCGCCCTGGGTGTCACGTGACCCGCTGCTAATGGCATCGGGACAAATGAGGTTAAGCGCACTGAGCTTTACAATTCTCTTAACTGAAATTACCGTGTGCGATACAGTGTCATTTCTCTTTTTTTCCTTTTCACTTTATTGGGGGCTCATACAACTCTTATCACAGTCCGTACATCCATCCATTGTCTCAAGCACGTTTGTTGCCGTCATCATTTTCAAAGCATTTTCCCTCTACTTGAGCCCTTGGTATTGGCTCCTCATTTTCTCCCCTTACTCCCCTTACCTCCCTCCCCCATGAACCCCCTGATAACTTACAAATTATTTTGTCATGTCTTTCACTGCCCGACGTCTCCCCCAACCCCCTAGTCTGTTGTCCATCCCCCTGGGAGGGGCCATAGGGAGATCATTGTGATCAGTTCCCCCTTTCTCCCCCCACCTTCCCCTTCCCCTTCTGGTATGGCTCCTCTCAATATTGATCCTGAGGGGTTGATCTGTCTTATATTCCCTGTGTTTCCAGCTCTTATCCTTACCCCTGTGCATGCTCTGGTCTAAACAGTTTTGTTGGGTAGAATTAGGGTCATGATCGTGGAGGGGGGGCGTTAAAGAACCAGAGGAAAGCTGTATGTTTCATCGGTGCTATGCTGCACCCTGACTGGCACGTCTTCTCCCTAAAATTCTTCTGTAAGAAGGTGTCCAATTGCTTACAGATTGGCTTTGGGCCTCCACTCCGCACCCCCCCTCCATTCACATTATGATTTTTGGCTCTGGGTCTTTGATGCCTCATAACTTATCTAATTGACACTTTATGATCATACAGGCTGGTGTGCTTCCTCCATGTGGGCTTTGCTGTATCTCAGCTAGATGGCCGCTTGTTTATCTTCAAGCCTTTAAGACCCCAGACACTATATCTTTTGATAGCCAGGTACCATCAACTTTCTTCATCACATTTTCTTATGTACCCACCTTGTATTCAGTGATCTTGTTGGGAAGGTGAGCATCTCAGAGTGCCAGACTATTAGAACAAAGTGTTCTTGTGTTGGGAGAGTATTTAAGTAGGGTCCCAATGTCCATCTGCTTCCTTAATACTAAACCTATAAATATAGGTACGTAGATATATTTCCCCATTGTCATATATAAATATATTTACATATGTATATGGCTGTATTTAGATCTCTGTAGATGCCGTTGCCTCCTTCTTCCTTCCTCTATTTCTTCTTACTTTCCTCTTGTCCCATTATCATGCTCAGCCTTCATTTGGGTTTCAGGAATTCCTCTCGGTTACATTGCCCTTGATCCAGCCCTACCAGGCCTCCTACACCCTCCTTGCCACTGATTTTGGATCACTTGTTGTTCCCTTGTCCCTGGGTTTGTTACCACCCACTTCCTTTCCTCCACCTCCCCGTCTCCCATGCCCTCCCCCACAACTGTCGTCCTGTTGTTCTTTCTTCCAGGTTGTTTATGCTGTCTATCCCATCCAGGTAGACATGCAGTGACAATAATATGCACAAACACAAGACTGAGCACAACGAAACAACAATAGAAAATTAAACAATAGCTACAACAACAAAAAGGTAACAACAAGCTTATAAATAGTTCAAAGTCTATGTGTTGTCCTTTACAATTGTTTTCCAGTCGAGTCTGATGAGGCGCCACGCCCTGGCCTCACATTATATTTTTGGTGTTCCCTGGGGACTTCATTGCTCTGCTCCCCTTGCTGCTCTGTTGCAAACCCCCCAGTGTCTCACTTTGTTGTGCTGGGCTCAGGGTGGGCACAATTCCTGCTGTGTGTCTCCAGTGTTGTATCCCATGGTGCTATGGGTCATTGATGGACATTGTATCTTGTGGTGGGGCTGGCCCTATGGTCCTCTCTGTGCATTGGCTGCTCTAAGCAGATATACTGTCCTCAGGGCTTGGTGGGTCGGGATGTGCTTCACTCTTTTTTCCTCCCCACTTGTTGGCTCCTCTGTGCTCTGATCAAACACGTCCCTCTCCTTGAGCTGTAACCCCAGTGCTGTCTTCGGAAATGAATTATTAGGGGGTGGAGGGGGGCTATCCACTTAGTTGGTAAGGGGCCAGCCCCTCAGGCCTTAGAGTGGCATTTCTTAATATGGCTTTTCTGTGTACATTTCTGTAATGCTCACAAAGTGATTGGGTGGCATTATGCAAACAGGGCACATCAAATATTAACAGAAGAGATGGGTCTGCTTTAGGTGCCACTTCCCTGGCTATAAAGATGAATCATCTCGGCAGGGAGAAATCCCAGGACTATTGAAAGTGGGGTACTTTTGAGATTTTTGCCTGAAGTGGCCAAGTTCAAGTCCAGAGGCACCAGACTCTGCAGCAGGGATACCATAAGACAAAGCAAAAGAGCCAGGTAGAGACTCAAGGCCAAGGCGAGGAGATCGTGAAACAGAACAGCGGAGCAGTGCTGAGACTATGAGACTTTGAAGAAGAGCAGTGAGCTGGCTCTCTGGCCAGCAGAGGTCCAGGGACCATGTGGCTGAGAAGCGGGGCTTGGAGACAGACTTGACTAGAGCTGAGTTTTGACATTCCTTTTGTTCACAGGTATGTTTCAGGGTTCACAACTGAATACTCACAAGAAAATTGGAAATGGGCGCTCTAGTTGGCCTTCGACAGGCATGTTACCTAGTGGTCAGGAGCATGGCCCAAGAGTTTACTGAACCGAGACTAACTTCCTGGCCCAGCTTTTACCAGCTGGGTGATTTTGAGCCAGTTTTATCCACTGATTCTGTTTTGCTGCTTTTGGAAATCTACCTCCTGATATCAATCTCCTTACATGTTTTATAGGCTTTCACAGAGCAAATTTTGCCATTACTGTGTCATTTCTCACAAATGAGGTGTCAGGGCACCAGACCAGATGTGATCTTCAAGTTGGAACAAGGTGGGGAGCCCTGGACTGAGAGGAAAGCACTGCCAAGGAGGCAATGTCCTGGTGAGTCCTTCTCCACCTGGCAGCTGAGAGACAGTGGAAATCTGTGAGGGGTTCCTGATTGAGAAAAGTAGCTTCAGAGGCCCCCAAAGCTAAACCCACTGTCATCCAGCCACTTTTGACTCAAGCGAGCCGATAGGTCAAAGGATAACTGCCTCATAGCACTTCAGAGACAGCAAAGCATGGTAGAAGCAGACTGCCTCATTTCCCCCAGCTTGGAGCGGCTGGTGGGTTTGACCCACCAACCTTTCCATTAGCAGCCCAAGACTTCACCCACTATGTTACCAGTGCTCCTTTCCTGAGGCCGAGACCCCTGAAAATGGGCAAAGGAAACTTATTGAGGGTGCCAAACACAAGAACAAACCCTTGGGGGCATCAGTCCTCACGCTGGTCTCTCTAGCTTTCTGAAACGTGAAAGACACAATACCCGCTCTTTGCTGTGTGTTGTCTTCCAGCCCTATGCCCATCACTGGTGACTCTGTTTCCCCATGAGTGTTTCTTACACAAAAGCCGTCATCGTTGTCATCATCTCCTTTAGCGCGTTTGTGTTAGTCCGGGTAGACGAGAGCAACAAATTCATAAACACGCATATGTGTCTAAGAAAGAGGGTTTGTACAAGAGCAAGTGAATGTTGAGAAAACAGCCCAGCCCAGTCCAGATCAAGTCCCTAAGTCCAGTATTAGCCCATATGCCTGATAACAACCTGTAAAGTCCTCTTCTGACTCAGAAAACACATGCAATGATGCCAAATGCAGGAAGATCACAGGCCAGTGGGTGGGAAGTCTTGTGGATCCATGGGCGGTGTAAGCATCTCAGCGCTGGCAGGGGTCTCCATGTGGCATCTCTGGCTCCTGAGGTCTGGCTCCATCAGCCTCTCTCCAGGTGTCTTCTCCACAGGGATGCCTTGCAGGGAGTGAGCAGAGAAAGAGAGTGTGTCTCCGGTCTCCAAGGAGAAATACAGGAGTTCCCAGAATCCCCAGGAGAAGGCCATGCCCACCCAGAGGCCTCATTGGCTATATCCTGATTGACAGACTAGACTCCACCCCTTCACTCTTAATCCTCAAACTGACTCCAGATTCTGTAAGGACCGTGCCATTCCAGCTTGTCCAGCTGCGTCCTTCCTTCTAAAATGTTGAACGCTCCTGCTCTTTCTGGTTTCTTCCTTGGTCCCTCCTCTCATAGCTCGGGCCTCATGTTATATGTTGGAAGGAGTCCCTTCTTTATCTGTTTATCCCTGGGATCCCATATAGGCTCCCCTCCTTCCCTTAGCCTCCTGGCTTTTGGTATCACTGCTGCTTGGGTGTGTTTGGCTGTTCTGACCCCCTTGCACAGCACATGAGAACTCCTGCACATGAGGAACCCTGTGAGTGTGATAAATGTGGGGAAAGATTCACTACGTGGTCATACCTTTTACTACGGGATAGAACTCATATTGATGGGAAATGCTGCCAATGTCATGCACGTGGGAAAGGTTTTGTTCAGAAGGTACGACTCACGGTGTCTAAAGAAATTCCTAGTGGAGAGAAGCCCTTTAGTTGTCCTAAGTTCGAGGAAGCCTGCAGGGATCACGCATCCCTCGATCATCACATGAAAATCCATAATGATGAGGAGCACTGTGTACGCCGTGAGTGTCGGGAATCCTTTCGCTGTCAGTCATGGCTCATCAAACAGGAGAGCTCTCACACCAGAGAAAAACCCTATGGCTGTACGGAACGTAGAAAAGCTTCTTCCTCAATAGGGTGCTTCCTACAGATACGGAAGAGACGGTATCCTATGGAAAAGCCCTGTGAGCGGACTCCATGTGTACAGCCTTCATTGCCAGCTCCGGCTTCACGTGAGAACCTGCGCAGGAGGTAATCAGCGTGGCCCCTCTTTCTCCCAGAATAGACGGCTCACTGCACACTGGTGAACACAAGCTCAGCAGGGAAGCCTTTCGTGTATGAATTGGTGAAAACACACGACATAAATCGACAACATAATAGACACAATTTAACCATTACTCTATTAAATAATATATGGGGGGTGCCTCAGTAGTAGAGGGCTTTGTGTCATTTTAAGGTTGCTAACTCAATAAAGCCATGCCTTGTTGTATTGTGCTTCACAGATGTTGCTGTTTTCAACAAAGTGAAGGCTTATGGAAACCTAATTTAATTTATTAAGGAATCGTGTGCCTGATTTCTATCACCTTTGTCTCGTATATACCATAAAGCTTCAAAAAGTGTAGATTGTGGAATGTTTCTATGAAAATTTGAAGCCTCATTATTTCACACACGCATAAAAAGAACAAAAAAAGATAGAACCAATATCATTGGGCGAGGGCCATATACTCAAAAATATGACATCCAGTAACCTGTGAAAGTAGTATTTTTGGAGGAATGTTTTCCTATGCAGAAAATGTTTGATTTTCAGCTGCATTTGTATTCATTTAAAATTTATTGTCTAAAATGTGTGTGTATTTCCTTGATTGTCTAAAATGTGCATGTATTCATAATGCCCTATACTTATAAATATTCAAGTTACAATTATTTTTCTAAAATATATGAATCTATGCATCTCTAGCCTACATTTGTATTAGTCTCTCTGGATAACATTAATAATTTTAAATGTCCTAATGCTTTTGCTTAATAAAATGACATAAAGAAATAGACAAATTGGGATTGTGCCTTAATTTATAGGCATGTTTTAATCTCAATGGTGCTGATAAGACTTGTTCCTCAGCACAGGGTTGCCATAAACTTTTAATTTGTTTAACACAGCAACATCTGTGAACCTCGATAATAACAAGGCATGTCTGCATTGAGTTAAAATCCTTAAAATGACACAGAAGCCCTCTACCTTTGATCTACATTCCCCACCCCCTTAGTTCTTTACTAGTCTTGGCCTAGAGCAGTGGTTCTCAACCGTCTTAATGCCAGGACCTCTAATAAAGTTCCTCATGTTGCGGTGACCACCCCCCCAACCATAAAATTATTTTCATTGCTACTTCATAACAGAATTTTGCTATTGTCATGAATCAGGCAACCCCTGTGAAATGGTTGCTCGACCCCCAACAGGGTCAGGACCCACGGGTTGAGAACCACTGGCCTAGAGAGAAACATGGCATGCTGTAATTTGAATAATTCAAAATAGGTTAATAAAGTAACTATATTAAAATGTTGTGGTGAGGGTGGCAGGAAAGCCCATAGACTAATGCCAAATGAAGGCTAGTACACGTGAGTTCAATACCATCCGTGGGCTTGTCGGAGTGAGAGCAGACTACAGTTAAAGGTCTCAGAGGACGTCATGTGGACAAGAAACTGGCGGCAGTCCTGCGGCTTCACTTCACTCCTTACACTGTTGTTGAAGCTTCTCTTTCACAGAAGCCCAGTGCGAGGGAGTCTTTCCCTGTGCAGCGCTTGGGCCTTAAGATACTCTTGAAAATCCCGTGTTTCCTATTTAGGAGCTGTGTGCCCTTGAGGAATTACCGCCGTTCTTGTGAGCCTCAATGTCTGTTGGGAGCCGATAGCCATTAAGATCCTGGCCTCAGACACGTAGCAGAAACTTGGCCGCTTTCTAACAGCAAGGCTTTGTTTCCTGCCCAACTTTGCCCTCACATTCCAAGCTACTGTAGCATGAGCAGTTCCGATAACTGACCTTGTTGCCATTAGTCAAAGTACTGAGCACCCATTGAACTGCAGACATACCATATTAGGAACATAGTGATAAGTTCACCCGTACGTCACCACGATGTCTTTGAGTACTGTTGCGCACCCTTTGTACCTTATTGGGAACATGTGGCTGATTGGTTGTTACACAGTGTGCTTCATTGGAATATGTGCCTCCCACTTCCTTCTCTGTTGTGAATATATACCCAGAGGTTTGGCAAAATAAACGGGCTTGATCAGCACTTGTCTTGCCCCATGTCTCTCTTTCTTTTTCCCATCCAGGTTCGTTGCCCCTCCGGGTCACTGCGTGAAGGTCTCGCTGGACGAGACCCTAACAAATGTCCTCATATGGAATAATGTCGATGACTACAGTCGGATGGGTCTCAATGTCGAGGCATGGCACAAGGAGAAGGTTTACTTGCTAAAAAACATTTGTAACAGAATCATATTTTACTTATTGGTCTGAATGGAGAGCACGGAACCCCTGAGATGATGACCCCACAGGTCAGGAATAACTCGCCCCTGTGGCTCAATTTTCAGCAGAACAAAGATGCTAGGAAGGTAAATGCTACTTAGAAAAACCTACCCTTTGAGTTCAAAAGGGCAGCATTTGCCCAAGGCCAAAGTTTAGCAGGCAAGGAGGAGCAAAGTTACACAGTGGAATTGCAACCAATTCTGTGAAACAAAACATGTATGAATGTTTGAATGGAAAACGGATTTAGTCTATAAACTTTCAACCAATTTACAATTAAACTTTTTCCCCCTTCTTAAGTAAATGGGGTCATTAGATGGGCTTCTCAGTAAATACAAATAATTCCAAATAAAGTCATTTAGGGGAAGTAATGGCATAAAATCATCACGGTTATCTGGGTACATTAGTCTTATCATGATGGAAAACAGCAGTTTCCTTGGGTGATTGTAATATGCACAGAGGTTGTCATGCATCTTCAGACATCAGCATGATCAATGTCAACCACACGGTTATTTTTGTACGGCGTTTCAGCAACTTAGGGGAATGCTAAGGGTTTTACTTATTTCGAGAGCTAGGATGACATGTGACTGTGCTATCTTGCTATGAAGAAAAATATGTTTTTGCTCCCACAGAACATAATTAAGTGCAAGACACTGCTACCGATACCATCTCATTTATTTCACCCTGATTTGAGATCTCACTGCCATCCAGTCAATTCTGACTCATAGTGACCCTACAGGACAGCGTAGAGCCACCCCTGTGGGTTTCCAAGATTATAACTCTTTATTGGAATATGGGAGTAGATAGCCTCATCTTTTTTGAGGAGAAGCTGGTGGTTTTGAACTGCTGACCTTGTAGTTAGCAGCCCCACTTGTTATCCACTATGACAATACAGCTCCTGTATTTTCAGACAGGTACCTATTATATCCAAGTCAGAAACTGAAGTTTAACAATGAATTAACTTCACAAGGTCACAACTTATAAAGCAGTTAGCTCAAAGCCCGACACAGCTAGTGCTCAAACAATGATATGCTGACAGTGGCATCACATCTCATTGTGTCTGTTGGTGGTTTCCAGACTACAAACCACCTATAGAAAGGGAAATCAAAGGTCTTGCTTTACCCAAATATCTGACATCATTTGATTTAGGTTTCTGAAGTATAAAAGACATGATTTTTTTTAAAACCACCTTTGTCTTTCCATTCTTCTGGTTTGTGCCCCCAGTGGATCTCCAGTACCGGAGAGTCTGAGGTGTGAGACACTGAGTACACCACTGAGAAGGACTAGATCACCTGTAGAAATAGAACCCTGAATTACAACCCCTGCGGCAACCAGCCCGAGGACACATCATTGCCTCAGCAGTTTGAAACCAGCAGCGGCTCTGCAGGGAAAGGGCGGTATTTTCAACTCCTATAAACAGTTACCATCTGGGGACCCCCAGGGGCTTGCTGGGAGTCAGTATTGACTCTATGGAAGCGAATTTGTTTTTTGGTTTGGGGGAAAACCAGACATGTGAACTATCTTATCCTTGGTTGGTACAAACAGTTAAATGTTCCGCTGCTAAGCAAAAAATGGGCAGTTCAAACCCACCCAGGGATGGTTGCCTTGGAAAAGCCCATCCCCCGCCCCCAGTGAGCTGCTGTCTAACATTCACGGTCATGAAACTGTATGTTGTTGGACTTGCTTATTCATTGCTCAGCTGCTCACGGGGAGACCAGTGGATCAAACCCATCAGCTGCTCCTTGGGAGGAAAGACCTGGCCTAGGAAGCCCCATGGAACAGAGAACTCTGCTCTCTGAGTCATAATCTATTCACTAGCGCACATCATCTTCCCTTTAGGTTATTGGGTGACACTTGACGATTAGTCATAAAGGTTGGTGGTTCGAACCCACCCTGGTAATCTTCCTGAATTCACAAACCTGAAAACCCCGTGGGATTCAACTCTGCACACACGGGTTGACATGATTGGGAATGGAATCGGTAGCAACTAACAACCTTTCATTTTGCATGGTCTTCGTTATTTATAAGGAAGGGTCTGACAAACCAAGTTCATTATCCCTCCCCAACATCTAGGAAGAAAGATCTGGTGATCTACATCCCCAAACCTGGCAGTGAAAACTTGAAGGGCCACCACTGTCTGATCCTCCATTCATTATCCGTATGGTCCGGGACCGTGCGGCATTTCAGCTGTTGTGGCTTTAAGACTGACATGAGTCAGGCAGGGCAGTTAACAAGCTTCCTCCACTTGCAGTCCCACCATCTCAGATCATATTCCCAGCACCTGAAGCAAACTCTATCACCCAAATACCTGTGCACCATATTAGTGGGCCCAAGGTGTTCAAAAATTGGGCTCTTCACCCAAGTAGATTAGCTCCCTCAAGACCCCAGCATCTTCTTCGTGTCTATTGGCGGAAAGGGGTGATCTTTGGTAAGTCCTTCCCAAAAAAAGATTCCTTCTAATAATTTTCTTATGCCAGTTTTCCCTAATACGTTTCATGAATAACATCCTGTTGGGTGTTTTAAGTCAGAGTGGTAGTGAATTTTTAAGGGATCTCTTGGTACAACGGTGAAGCAACTCAGCTGCTAGCTGAAAGGCTGGCAATGCTGATGGTTCAAATCCACTGGCCGCTCTGTGGGAGAAAGGCTTGCAGATGACGGCGTAGGCTATCCCGTGAGGCAGCTCTACTTTGTCGCGTAGGATCCCTCTGGGCTGGTATCCATTCCATGGTTATGAGTTGGGTGGTTCAAACCCACCCAGGGGTGGGTATCTTGGAAGAAAAGGGCTCCCCGGAGAGCTGCTTTCTAACATTCACAGTCATGAACCTTATGCTGTTGGACTGGCACACTTGAGCTTGCCAGGCGTTAGAATCAGTGTTTTTGTTGAAACAACAAATAACACCACCAATTAAGAGGATTCACAGGATCGGTAAGGTACTGGGATATGATGAGGATCCTACAGGAGAGCCTGGGTATCTTTGCACTTGATTTAAATGCTGCAATATTCCCGCTTTCCACGCCTCGGTTTCCCCGTCACAGGATGGATGGCCCTGCGGCCCAACTCCGGGTCGTGTGTCCACTTCACCTTGAACAGGACACGGGGAGAAGCGCTTCTTCTCAGGCATGGACGTAGTCGGAAACTACATGACCCAGCAGGCCGTGCGCCGTGCGTCGGCCGCCCGGCTGGACCAATGACGGCCTAAGAGGAGGGGAGCGTTTCCGGAATCCACGTCAAAGGGGCGGGACTTCCGTTTACTTCGGATTGTGCGCCATTTGCCTGTGGCGATTCTGCCCCTTCTGGTCTTGACCCCTAGAGAAATTATCCGGGGCTTCGCCCCTCTTCCTTCGTCGGGACCAAACCCTTGTTTGAGGGGTGAGCCCCGGCCCGGGCGTCCCCTCGGCACGTGCCTCCCGCTTCACCTCCTCAGGCGCCAAGGGCGGCGCCCGGAGCCCTGCGCGTCTTACCTCAGGGAGACTGAGGCCCGGAGGGCGACGCTCAGCCCTGTCCCCTGACCAGGGCGCCGCAGGCTGGGTCTGCGGGGGCCCCCTCCTGGCCTCCGGGGCCCCACGATGGCGGCGGCGCTGATGGACCCGCCTCAGGTGAGCGCGGGCGGATTTCGGGTGTTGGTGAGACTTCGGCGGCTCACCTGTAGGTCGCCGGTTCGAACCCGCCAGCCGCTGGACAGCAGGGCAGTGAGGCCGCCCGCGCCCGTGACGCCTTACAGCCTCGAAGACCCAATGGGTCTCTGAGTTAGGGTCGACTCGACTCTGGACTCTGGTTTGGGACGTGGGCTGAGCTCCTGGGAGCCTGGAAAATCAGTGGATTCTGTCCAGTGGGCTGGCCCAAGCCCTAGCCCGAGGGCAGTGTCAGGACCCTGACTAACCCCCCCAACTCACTGCCACACCCGTGGATTCTGCCTCAGAGCGATCCCCTGAGATCAGAGAACTGCCCTCTGGGTTTCTGAGACTCAGTCTCTCCCAGAGCAGAAAGCCTCATCTTTCTCCGGTGGAGCAACTGGTGGTTTCGAACCGCCGATCTTTCAGTTTGCCACCCTACTAGTAACCCACTACGCCAGCAGGGCTCCTCCCTGACCCGCGCTCAGTATGAAGCTCTTTCCACGGGCTCTTATAATCCCTACTTAGAATAAAAGAATAAATACCATCACCACCCCAGACCCTTTGGCACAACGGTTCATTCAGCAACGTGCTACTGTCCCAAACTGGCGGGCAGTTCTATGAGAAAAAGGCCTGACAACCTGCTCCTGTAAAAGTTTCGGCCGAGAGCAGGGTATGGGGCAGCTAGCTCTGTGCTGTCACACGGGGTCGCTATGAGTCTGAATCTGCTGTTGGCACCGAACAGTAGAATAGTGGCCGACTCTCGTGTGTAGTGGTTGATTGAAGAATGGATGGTGCTCGCTCCGAAGTCCTGTTTCCCAGAGTGGGGAATATTACCCAGGGCCACCAGAACTGGCCCTGAGGCTGCACAAGCAGATGTCCACACCTTATTCTCGATTCTGGGTTCTAGTACACACGGTTTTAACTGCTAGGGAAGCCCTGAGTTGTTTTGTTTTTCTGAAATGGGAGAAATTCGCTCATAAGTTTGGGAGCCTTTGTTCTAAAGGTTTATGCTGTGTGTGACTTAAACCCAACTCCCTACCTTGACCTGCAAGTTTCCACCTCATACACCTGGACCAGTCCCCTCCCAACCTTGTCTTCCCATTTTCTCCTTTCTCCCTGTTCTCCAAGCACACCATTTTGGCTGTGCGAGGTTCTTTTCAGCCTTTATCCCCAAAGGTCGCACATAGGAAAGGGACTTCAGAAACACCATGGGAAAATGCCAGTGTCTTTTATTTCCACTTTTCCCATGAACTTCCAGATTTATCGGTCAGCTTCTTAATTCAGATGCATTAAAAACAAAGGCAGGGATCAGAATTTCCTCCATGCGTGTTCAATTGATCAGATGCTGCTCAAATTGGAAGCATGCTCTGATGGAATGCTAGTGGCCTGCCATCCCCCGTGCCCCTCCTTAGAGAGCCAGCTCAGTTCTTTTCCAGTGTCTCCTCTTGGAATGGTGCCTGGTTTTGTCACTAGTCTTCGTGCAAACCCATTGAGTAATGGGATGGTTCCACCTTTGTTTCTGGGCCAGGAATTGCTTGCTCCTGAAAGGCAGTGAAAAGACTGAGCCAGGATGCGTGGTGGCCATGGTCACCATGATGGTAGGGAAAGGGAGAGGCATCCTTCATCCTTACAGCTCACTAGGACACAGGCGCTACATCTCTGGCGTGCTCCCCTTCTTAGGTGCCATCGTTTGGAGTGGCTTCCTGGCACTTCCTGCTAAAGTAGCACTTGCCCTACTTGTCTGTAGTCTGGCATTTTTTGTGTAAGGCAGGGGTGGGGAACCATTCTTCTGAGAGCCCTTTGGATATTTATAACATCATGTGAGGGCCATACAGGATCATCCACTGAAAAATGACCCTGTATTTGGTCAAACATTTCATTAACTCACTCCGGGTGTGCAGGCTGGAACTGCTACTCTTTGGGGAGCCGTGGGATGTTAGCTGGTGTGATGGCTCCTCAGGCTTTGTGCTGCCTGCTGGCTGCACCTTCCCCACCTCTGGTGTAGCCATCTGGAAAAATTACTAAAGCCTGCTGGGTTGAGGGTTTGTTTTGTTTTTAAGTTTCTTTGTGAATTGGGTGAAGAATTACAGAGCAATTTGGTGTTATGTTAAAAAAAATCCATATACGTTTTATTCCATGTCATTGAGTGGCAAGATCACCTCACTTACTCCTTTATTTTTTCTTTTCATTCATTCACCTTTCCTACCCCTTCCTGCCCTCTGAACTTTGCCTTTGGGCAGGCACTCTGCTTCTGGTCTCAAAGGGCTGAAGGTTACAGAGGACAGACCTCACTAGTGGAATAACTTATCTATTTTGCAACTGAAAATTGATCCATGAGGGTGAGTTCGCTTTCTGACCTTAAAGGTGACTAAGGGCCATGGCTTTGGGGGTTTAGATTGAGGTTTTCCAGGGTGTGTGGGCAAGCAGGAGAGTAGACCATCAGAACAGATGAGACCTGGTGACCGGCCTTTGTTGAGTCTCTGGTATTGTAAGTTGTGCAGTCATACATCACCTGAGTTAACCCTTACTTTATCAGAGTTGAATAGTAATATCATGTGCACTTGGAGCTCAGAGACCCTTGTTATCTGCTCCAGGTCATATAGCTTGGAAGCACCAGAAACTTGCATGCTGTATGCTGATAACTGGAGCCTGTGCTTTTAACCACTCCTTTACATGATGACCCCTAAAGTGACCTTGACTTTAAGCATTGGGGAATAGAGGTGGGTCATTTCAGATCCCAAACCCACTGCCACTGTGTCGATTCCAACTCTTAGCAAACCTGTAGGGCAGAGTAGAGCTTCTATGGATGCTTACAGAATCAGCCCGCCACATCTTCCCCCCACTGTACAGCTGGTGGGCACCAACCAGTGACCTTTCAGTTAGCAGCCGAGGGTTGACCAATGTGCCTGGCAAAGGCAGGGTTTTGGTTGTTTCAGGTGCTGTAGCGACAGGGCCCGGGAGGGTGAATGTTGTTCACATTTCAGTCAGTATGAACATTGTGGCCCGGGTTCCACATTGTCCCTGCCCCCTGTGTGCTGTGGCCTGAAGCGTCTTGGCCTCAGGGAAGTGAGAACCTGGCGAGACAGGAGAAAGAGGAGAGTGGTCCCCTGGAAGTCTCCCAGGCTAGGAGGGGCCGGAGTGCTGGAAGCACCCACCCCTGCTGCTGCTCAGGCAGGCACCTCCCATGGGGGTTCTTCTGGGAGTTCAGAGATGAGAGCCCCTCCCCTCTGTCCCCTTTCACAGAAATATTTTCAGGAGTGGCTGAAATGGGTTTGGCAGCCGAAATTCCTAGACTGTGGATTGGCTTTGATGAAGGAGGGATGTTGGGGTTACTCTCTGGGAGCCTGGAGTAGAGGGTTTAAGTCCTGCTCTGCTCAACTCCCTGGCTGTGTCCTGGAGAGAATGAGAGGATGTTCACCTTGCTGACTGGGAGTGTGTAAACCCAGAGCCCACCATGCCCGGACCAGAATCTGGAAATCTCAGTGCTGCTGGTGGGACAGTCCAATGAGAGCAATGAAGTGAGAACCTCAAGATGATGCAGCAGCCAAGTGTCAGATTTAGGTGTTTGGAGTCAACGCTACGGGAGCGTCACTTCAGAGTGGGCCTGGTAGTTGCTTTAGCACCCCTGCTAAGCCCTCAGCACAGGGAGAGTGGTGGTCTTAGTCATTACTGCCTCCTTTCCCTGGGACATCTGAAAGCCTGTACCCTCTGCATCTCATGGTGGAAGCAGGTTGCTCTTCTCCAGGAGCCCTGGGTGGATGCTGTCTTTTCCACCTGGTTTGATTCTGTCCAGCGCAATACCCGCCTCACCTGCAGTACTTGGAAAGACCGTTGGAGACCCTCCAGCAATATCGGTGTGCCGAAGGGGCTCCAAGCCCAACCCCAAACCTCCCAGTGCTAACACTGCTACCGCTCTCTACACTCTTCAGGTGCCTGTAACCTTCGAAGACGTGGCTGTGACCTTCACGCGGGAGGAGTGGGGACAGCTGGACCTTACTCAGAGGAGTTTGTACCAGGAGGTGATGCTAGCAAACTGTGGACTGCTGGTCTCTCTGGGTAAGATCCTCCCCACAGCGACTGTCTTTGTCCAGACTCGGTCTCTTGGGCAAGAAACACCATTCCCCTTTGACTTCCCTCCAGAGGAATGGGGGTGCTGGAGGGAAATGGGGTGTCTCACAGAACCCAGAGGCAGGCGTTCCGGCAGGAATTCTGGTTGTGTCCTGGCTTCTCTCCATGAGCCTCTGACTTCCAGTTTTCACTGCGCAGTTTCCCAAGTGCACCTCCACAGTGGGCCTTTGACTTTGCTGTCCTTGCTGCCTGGTGGGGGCTCACGGCGAAGTCACGCGGTCTGGCACTTTGGGAGCACACTAGAACCTTCACCTGCTTCTGAGGCCAAATACCATGCCAGCGCCTGCTCTTTCATGCTCTCATTCTCTCACCACCCTTTTTACACCATCCTGAGCCCGTGGGGAGATAGCACCCCCACCAAAACCAAACTCGCTGCCGTCGAATCAGCGCTGGCTCAGAGCGATCCCCTGTGGGTTTCCTATACTCTTAACTGTTTATGGGCGTAGGAAGCCCAGTCTTTCTCCCTTGGAGCAGCTGGTGGTTTCAAACTTCCAACCATGCAGATCTCAGCCCGAGTGAGCACTATGCCACAGGGCTCCTTTGACAGAGCCTGAACACCTTTCTTAGGGCCACCCCTGGGTGCCAGACCTGCAGTGCGCTGAGCACCCTTAAAGTGTGCAGGCCACACACAGCAAAGGATTCTCAGGACCAGTACATCAGTCCTGCTGAGGCCGCTCTGCCCCGTTTTCTGTGGGTACGCAGAGACGGCTCGGGAAGAGGCTGCAGCAGGAGTCATGGTTAACTGACATTTCAGGACACTCAAGAAAGCCATGCCTGCCTCCCTTTTCTTTCCCACGTCTTGAGCATTGAGTCTGTGCTCAAGCAGGAACTTCCTTACACTCACAGCCCCGAGCAGGCCGCCCGTGCTTCCTGGAACCCCCTAGTGTCGTTTCAGACTGGGCGTGATCTTCCCTGGATGCGCCACACCGGCAAGTGGCTCTGCTTTTGCAGTGTACCCGGAACAAAAGGTTATTCCATTTTGGAAGAAATCTAAGAACCATGAAACCCTGGTGGTGTCATCGTCGAGTGAGCTCAGCTGCTAACAGGAAGGTTGGCCATTCAGACCCACCCAGCAGCTCAGATCACCACCTGGGACACCTGATGAGCAGGTCTGCTCTCTGCGAGGCCCCTGTGGGCTGGCATCGACTCAGTGGCACTCCACAGCAAGAGCCCTAACAGGAGGCACTATTCAGAAAAGCTGCTGTGAACGTGTAGAGCTGCCCCGAGGGCCCAAGCTCACAAAAGCACACCACCACACTTTTGTCCAAGGGAACACTGGTTGGTTCAAACCACTGACCTTAGTTATAGTTCGCAGCCGAGTGCTTCGTCACTGCGACTTTGGGGATTTAGTTACACCCCACACGTTGTCATACTAGGATTCAGGGGAGCCCTCAGTGCAGTGATTGAAGAACCCCTTCTGGGGCAGTTCGACTTCATTCTCAGGGTTGCTGTGAATTGGAATTGACCATCGGCCAAGGGTTTGGTTTTTATCGGGGCTGAAACTTCTGTGGCAGCGTGGCACATTGCGGAATACGTTAACCTGGGGCCGTATTGCAGCGGAGGCTTTGAAGGAGGTGGCATCTGGGCTGAGACCCAGAGAATCCGAGTTAGCAGGTGGAGCAAGGCACCAGCAGGGCACGCAGCATTCTAGGTGGAGGAGCCCATGGCTGCAAAGGCCCTGGCTGTGAGGAGCGTGACTCCCCCCAGAGAGGAGGAAGCCGCCCCTCCTCTTCCCATTACTGAGCTCGGGCTAAGCTTTCCGCAGATGCCAGCTTGCACTTGCTGAGCATTCGCTGGTTAGATCTTGGCCTGTGGTTTAGGCTCTGGCCTTTGAACTTCCTGTGGGTCTGGTGCCTCAGCTACTAGCTGACCGGTAGAGTCATCGGGATTTTGTCCCTGCATCTGTTAGTACATGCTGGGCTCACACGGGTCACCTCCAGGCAGGGCTCCAAACTGGTTCAAACCGGGCCAGTCACTCGTAGCGTAGACAAGCGCTGTGCTTGCATTGCGTACCGGCCACGTCTGGTGCCCAGGGTGTTTTCATCTGAGTAGGAAACAAGCAGGAACTTGGGTAGTGCAGTGAGCTGCTAGCTGGAAGATCGGCAGTTCAAACCCACCAGCGCCTCTGTGGGAAAAAGATGAGGCAGGTCTGCTCCTGTTCAGATGAACCGCCCAGAAATCCTGGAGCACAGTTCTGCTCTGGCCTCGAAGGGCTGCTGTGCGCCAGAAGCGCCTCCCGGGCAACCAGCGTCAGGAAACCAAACAACTGTGCCTGGCTGAAAGACGCCTACTGGCCATGCCAGCGGTGAGTGTGTGCTGCCTGCTCTCCAGAGCCCAGCCAATGAAATCCTGCAGTGGGCTCCAAAAGCACTCTGGCAGAAGAACTGTGACCGGACTTTTGGTGAAACACATTCCTGGCAGGACCCTAGAGAGAGTGTGGTTGGCGCCATCTCTGAGCAGGCCACAACTGTCTGCTCCCTACGTGCATCATGCAGCCTCGTTTAAGGTGGCAATTTGAAACCTGTTTGAGGTCCTGCCTGATGGAAATACATTACGCCACCTAATGAGACGCTCAGGGGCAGAGGGGACTCCTAGGTTGGTAGGACATATGACACAGTCCAGGTCTGTTTGTTTGCCTCCTTTCCTTGGTCCTGCTCCTCAAGTGAGTTCTCTGGCAGTGGTTGCAGGGTGTTAGGGGTGGCAGGTCCCCTCAATCTGCTTTCTGGAATGAAGGCTCACACTTGAATGAGTGGCTAGTCTGGTCACGCGCCCACCTCTAATGACCGATGATCAGGATGCAGTGTGCACATGGAAGGGAGCCACGAATCATCTGAGAAGGTGAAGTCTGCTGTGCTTCAGGCTCCCTCGCCCCAGAGTCGCTTCCATTGGTCTGTGAGTAGGAACCAGTCAGTTCCACTGGCAGGGGAGACCCACGGACTGAGATGAATTAGACAGCACCTCTGGAAGAAGGGCTCATTTCTGTGGGTCTTGGGCTGTTTGTGAACAGTGTGGGTGTTCTGTAGTCGGCAGGTCAGAAGGAATGGTGCTAACTGAGCAGCCTGTCTCTGGGGCCCATGGGTGGTGTGTGTGTCCTCAGTGAGTTGCAGGCCTTGGCAGCTTGGATGGGAGTGGCTTCATTCCCAGGTCTCTTTCTCATCCTGAAGCCCCAGACTGGACCGCGGTTGAAGTTCTTCTCTCACACACCTCTGTGGCCTTTCCATTCTCCATGAACAGGGTGTCCTGTGCCCCGGCCAGAGCTGATCTACAAGCTGGAGCTTGGGCAAGAGTTGCAGGCCGTGAAGAGAGACCTATGCCAGAGCCCCTGTCCAGGTGGGTTGACTGGGAGCTGGGCAAGTGGGAGGCCCTGCAGACTGGAAGGAGACCGCTGACCCTACTTGCTCCCCCGGCCCAAGGATGTAGGGACTCTGACGTGTGTGCCCTCTCCCCCGTCGTGTGCTTCATTGCTCTGGAGGAGGAGAGCACCAGGAAGACCCTGCCTTGTGAGGCTTCGCAGACGCGGCCTCGTGTCTTTGTTTACGTCCAGATGGATGGTTTATGGCCACTCTGAGCAGCAAGTCTGTTCGGGACACGTTTCTGAAACCTGTGCTCGATTCATGCCTTTGTCACATTTTGGTCATTTTCTCACAATTCCACGGTTTTACCTAATGCTATTCATTGTATATGTGTATATTGTATATTGTCCTGGGACTACTCTAGTGTACACATCACTTTTTTAAATCAGCAATTTTATTTATTAAGAAAATTTGTATTATAAATGAAGGTTTACATAGCAGATCATCAGTTTTACATTCAACAATTCATACACTTGGTTTCACCTCACTGATTGCAATCCCCACAACATACCATCCATCCTTTATTCCATTTACTAGTTTCTTGGTGATCTTCATGTGGCTTCTACATTTCCTCTTGATACTTGCTTGTTTTTTTGTCTTAAGCTGCTCCTTTTATAGCGTGAAAGTGATTGCCTGAAAAAAATATTCTACACTGATGTGGTTTCATTAACAACAAAGTAGGTCCTATTCCCAAATCGGATTATAGCCACACATACAGGTGTTAGGAATTCCAGTGTACAGTATTTGGATATACAATTCAATACAGATAGTGACATTTCTAAGAGTGGGATTACAGACTATGTGAATATTCAGTGTTACAAGATAATTTCCATTGTTTCCCAAGGCCTTATAACCAATTTAAACTTCACAAGGGAAATAAATGCAGGAGGTTTCATTGATCTGATATGTGAGACTGTAAGGCTCCTTAATTGTTGCCAGTCAAGTGGATACCAAGTGCCATCTTAGTGGTCTTGATTTGTATTTCTCTCTTAGAGAATTTGAACATTTTAATATGTTTTGTGGATATCTTTTTATTTATTTACTTATTTTTGGTTTTCTGGGTCTGCAGTTTTGTTATTTTATTTTTCCATCTATATCTTCTCAGTAATACTAGTTCATAAGATTTTTATATTAGCTGTTTTTCATTCTTCATGTGTGTATTTGTACATTCCTGATGGTAACTTTTTTATCAATTATATTTGCTGGAAATGCACTCTGGTCATTTTTTTTTCTCTTTTTTTTCTCCTTTTTTTTCTTTTTTTTCTCCTTTTTTTTCTCTTTTTTTTCTCTTTTTTTTCTCTTTTTTTTTCTTCTTTTTTTTTCTCAGATGTTTCTTTCTAATGAATTGACCATTACATTTCCAAGTTCTGAAATGGCCAACAGACCATAGGAAGACATTTCTTTAGGCGCCTGCTTGAAGCCAACAGCTCCATCAAACTGTCAGCCTTGATTCAGGGCCAAGCACTCTGGTCATTTTTAACAAATTTGTTCACTCTCTTTGAAGTATATTTTGAATAGGCTCTTATCTTGGTGTAGTTTAGTTTATAAAAAATTTAAGGATTTAATTACTTATTAAAAATTTTGCATTACTCCATGATCAAGAAGATGTTCTCATTTATTTTATATCAGAAACACTAAATTGGGTGCTTGGAGGTTGGTTTGAATATAGTGTGTAGTTGTATGTGTCCCTCGGCTGAGGAACCAAATGTTCTAGCTGTTGGGTATGTAGTCTCTCTTCTGCTGTGACTGAGCTCGCTCTTCTTTGCCTTGGCCAGTTTGTCTCAGCCCTGTGCCAGGACTACGCGCCTCAATGGTGTATTATTTCATGATAATGCTATTACCTTACAGGGTTGAGTCCTCTCCTTCCTAAGGGGATATTATTGGTTCTTTGCTTTTGTACATGAATTGTGGAATCAGATTATTAAGTTCCATGGTGAACCCAATTGGAATTTCATATGAAGTTTTATGTATTGAACTCAGACATTGATTTGGCTGCAATGTCAGCTTTATATTGGTTCTCTGGGTCTAGACTTCTTTTATGTGTTAAGTGTTGAAGTCTTCCTCATTTAGACAATATTTATGTTGCTATAGTCTTTTCACCTAGCCATTCCTCAAGCTTACTAGACTTGCTGTGTCCATTTAGATTCTGCTTATGATAGAAGCCATATTCTGGGAGTTATAAGTTGGGTCCTAGGACGTGATAGTTAAGGTTTATTGTGCCAGCCTGGCTGATGAAGGGCAGTTTAACTGAAGAGCGGAGAGATAAATGGCTTGGTGAGCCTCGTCTGTATGGTCTCTTGCTCTCTGATGGTCAGAGCAGTTGCAGCTGCCCTAGCTAGTTCTCTGCCTCAGCTGCCAAGACTCACTTCCTGCGACACATCCCTGAGGAGAAGCCTCATGAACCTACCCTGATGCAGCCCTGGGTGCTGGAGCAGCCATGTGGAGACCCCTGCCAGCACTGAGATGCTTATATGCTCAATGATTTGGCTTTCCTCCTATATTCGGCATCATTGCTTGTGTTTTGTGAGTTTGAGGAGAACTTTGTAGATCAGTGTTGGACATATGGGCTAATGTCGGACGTATGGGCTTGGACTGGACTGGGTTGGGATGCTTAATGTACAGTTGCCCTTTATATAAAACTCTCTCTTATACACATATGAGTTTCTGTGGATTTGTTTCTCTAGTCTACCCAGACTAACACATAGGAGTAACCATAACCATCTCCACTGTCACCCAAGAGTAGAGTCTTGAGATGCAGCCTCCCTTCTGCCCTGCCTGCCTTCTGTTTCCTCTTCTCTGCACAGATGTTCCCTGTCTTCTCCGAAGACTCTGTGCCTTGTGTGCTCTGTCTCCTGAGGCTGCATCACCCTTCCCATTCTTTGTGTCAGCTCCTATGTCTTCATTAGGAACACCTGCAGCCCCTCCTTGGGGAAATCTCTCCCCGTCTCCTTGGGCTACATTAGGTACCCGTTCCTAACACCTTGAGATGTCCTCACTTCAAGCACATTCACCATACACAGTGTCATTACTCTGTCTTCTCTCACCACTTCTGGAATCAGAAAGGTGTTTCTACTTCAGACCCTCTGTCCTCTGGTCTATAAAGGTGTCAAGAGTCCAAGGATGACAAAGGAAAACAATTGCAAACTTGGGCGTCAGAGATGTTAAAGGACAGCAGGCACAGAAGCACTATTTCCATCTACTCACTGGAGTGGTGGTTTGATTTGTTTTATGTTGGCATTACTAATAGGCTCGTTTATATCTTTCAGGGGACAAGGCAAGGCTTAAGACCGCAGAGCCAAGCACTCCTGCTCTGACCTTCTCTGAGGGAACTTTAGTCCATGGACAGCTGACACAAGTGTCCTCCAAGGATTCTCAGGTGGGACAAGACAGGTGTCAGGAGGGACCACCAGAAATACCGGCCCAACACTTGAGACCAGAGATAGACACCCAGAAGGAGCAGCTCCCTTGGGGGAAAAGCCCTGCGCATGATGGTTTGGGGACAGGTAATGATGTGTGCTCAAGGACTCCACAGGAACAAATCTCTGCGGGAGATGCGGTCCACGAAAGTAGCTCACATGGACCTGCTAAAGATCCCGCGACTCATGAAGAGAGAGATCCCCATATCTGTAAGGAATGTGGGAAAGTGTTTAACAAGAAACGTCTTCTTGCCCAACATGAGCGCATTCACTCTGGAGTGAAGCCCTATGGGTGCACGGAATGTGGGAAGTTCTTCCGGAAGAGCACTTACCTCCTTCAGCATCACATGGTCCACACCGGGGAGAAGCCCTACGAGTGCAGAGAGTGCGGGAAGGCCTTCAGCCGCAGATCTCACCTTACTCAGCACCAGAGAATTCACAGTGGGGAGAAGCCTTACAAGTGCACTGAGTGTGGAAAGGCCTTCACCCACCGCTCCACCTTCGTCTTGCACAAGCGGAGCCACACTGGAGAAAAGCCATTCGTGTGCAAAGAGTGCGGGAAAGCGTTCCGTGACCGGCCAGGCTTCATTCGGCACTACCTCATTCACAGCGGAGAGAACCCCTATGAGTGCTTTGAGTGCGGGGAGGTCTTCAAGCACAGGTCCTACCTGATGTGGCACCAGCAGACGCACACCGGGGAGAAGCCCTACGAGTGCAGTGAGTGCGGGAAGGCCTTCTGTGAGAGCGCGGCCCTCATTCACCACTCCGTCATCCACACCGGGGAGAAGCCCTACGAGTGCCCAGAGTGCGGCAAGGCCTTCAACCACAGGTCCTACCTCAAGAGGCACCAGCGCATCCACACCGGGGAGAAGCCCTACGTGTGCTCCGAATGCGGAAAGGCCTTCACCCACTGCTCCACGTACATCTTGCATAAAAGGGCCCACACCGGGGAGAGGCCGTTTGCGTGCAAAGAGTGCGGGAAGGCCTTCAGCAGTCGGGCCGACCTCATTCGCCACTACACCATCCACACTGGGGAGAAGCCCCACGAGTGTGTTGAGTGTGGCAAGGCCTTCAGCCGCAGGTCTGGCCTTACAAGACACCAGCGCATTCACAGTGGGGAGAAGCCCTACGAGTGCGGTGAGTGTGGGAAAACTTTTTGCTGGAGCACAAATCTCATTCGACACTCTGTCATCCACACGCGCGAGAAGCCCTACGCGTGCCGTGAATGTGGTAAGGCCTTCTGTCGCAGCTCTTCCCTCACTCAGCACCTAAGGGCTCATTCGGGGAGAAACCCTGTCCGTGGGACAGATGGGAAGAGGCCTTTTAACAAGCGACAGACCCCGGTCAACATTCAAGAACTCTTCCTAGGGAAAGACTTTTTGAATGTAACCAGGGAGGGAACTCTCTGGCCCGAGGAACCGTCTTACCCAGCAGCTGATTGCTCGTAGCAAAGGGAAAGCGTGCACGTGTCATCCCTGTGAGGACGTGATCTGTAGCTAAAGAGGCCTATTAGAAATGGACGACCTAGACTCTGCATTGAAAGCATGGCCTAGAAGAGACCCCCAGTGGCCACTGTGCACTTGGGAAAGCCTTCGGCTGCATTTTACTCCTTGGTTTACAGTGCAGCGTTACCTCAGGAATTTTTTTTTTAATAAGGAAGTGTCAAAGAGAATTTAGCAAAAAGGGGGAACTTTTTCAGATTTTCTGCCAAGTCTATGACAATTTGTGATTACTTTCTTGTTTTATTTGGGGTCGGGGAGTGGTGGTGCAAGATAAAGAGCCTTGTCTCCCTTTCGTTTCTTGGATGTACAACCCTGCCTGTTTGTCAGATGAGTTTAGTCATTTGAGAGCAGGGCAGAAAATCCTTTGAAAGCCTTTGTTCCACAGTATTGGCTCTATTCTCTAGGAGCTTAAATGTATGAGAAATATGTAGCATTATCGTGAGATCCTTTGATATTTAATAAGGACACATACAAATGGGTACATTTCCTTGCACAGTTAGGACTTGTTTTATTAATGTACTTTAACAGAACATTCTTTTCTTAATCCTATCCTACTTTTTTTTAGTTTTTTTGCTCTAGCTATGTGGCAAATATTATAATTGGGTAAAGTGATTTCTGTCTCATCTTTGAAATGCATTCAAAGTTTATTTAGCATCCTTAGTTCCTTTGACTTTCCATTCCACATGTTTCCATCCCAGTATTTCAGAACCATCCCACACATTTCTATAAGTTTTAATATTTTTATTCAGTTTTAAATATATCTTGATTCTTTTTGAGATACCCTCCCTGTCGAAGATTATTTAGAAGTGTATATTATTTCCTGGTGTATTTTCTTTACTGATTCCTTTTTTTGTTTCTTGTTCAATCTGAACACATACTCGGTGTGATTTCTAAGCATTGAAATTATTGATGTTTGTTTTGTGACCCAGAACATGAATGGTACCTCTGGTTGAATGTTCCTTGAGTGTTTGATAAAAATGTATATTCTGCCACTGTTGTGTTGTATTTTGTATAAATGTGTATGCGATCCTGTTGGTTGATTTTGTCATTTAGATTTTCTATACCCTTGCTGAATTTCTGTCTAATTTTTCTGTTTTATTTCTGAGAGTGGTAAGGAAGTCCCCAACTGTAATTGTCAATGTTTCAATTCCCCTTTTACTTTCTGTTAAGTTTAACCTCATGTACTTTATATAAAGTTCTGTTCTTGGGTATATAGATATTTAAGATTGCTATGTATAGATGCATATATATTATATATTGATCCTTTTTTCATTATGTAATGTCCTTCTTTCTGCCTGTTCATTTTCTTGGCTCTCACATAACCTCTTCTGCATTTTATAATCAATGTTTTTGTGACTTATCATTTTTCATCAATTTATACCCAACCTTCCCTATATCATTATATTTGAAGTAAGTTTCCTTTAAACAGCTTATCCATTCTGCTGATTCCTGTCTTCTCACTGATGTATTTAAACCCTTTATATTTAAAGCAATTCTTGATCTAAGATCTGTTTTTTTGTGTGTGTTGTTTTGATATGTTGAGACATAAAGTCTGCCATTCTTATTTTTTTAATTCTCATGTTTCTTTTGCTTCTGTTGTTTTTTATCATGCTGGTTTGGGTTTTTTATGCTTCATTATTTCAACATTTTCAGAATTATATCAATGTATTTATAATTCCAGTATTATGGATTTTTGGAGTTCTTTAGTAATTGTTTTAGAATTTTAACATGTATATATTTTATAGTCTGGTATTAACATTTTAGCACTTTGATGTATAGAAACCTTCTATTTGGTCTTTTTAAATATCCAATCTTCTTACATAGTACATTGAATAAGGAGTCTGGTAAGCATTGGCCTGCTAGCTGCAAGCAGGGATTCAAACCAACAGCTGCTCTATGAGAGGTGTCATAGAAAAGTCACAGTCTCAGAAGCCCTATGCAGAGCCACTTTGAGTTGGAATTAATGACTGTGGGTTTTTTTTTAATTGGATGTTGAATGTTATTGTGGTTTAAACTATCAAACATTTTTCTGAAGCTCATGAGAAAGATAGTCTTTCATTGCTTTCACCTCTTCCATTGTTCTTTCTTCCTACCTGAGATCTCAAGACTCACCATTAGCACCTCCTTTTGTGAAAAATTGTTTTATTGGGGGGCTCGTACAACTGTTATCACAATCCATACATCCATTGTGTCAAGCACATTTATACATTTGTTGCCATCATCATTTTCAAAACATTTTCTTTCTACTTGAGCCCTTGGTATCAGTTCCTCATTTTCCCCTTCCCTCATGAACCCTTGATAATTTTAAAATTATTATTACTTTTCCATGTCTTGCACTGTCTGGTGTCTCCCTTACCCCCTTAACTGTTGTCCCTCCCCCTGGGAGGGGGTTATAGGTAGGTCGTTGTGATCGGCTCCCCCATTCTCCCCCCACCTTCCCTTTGCCTCACTCAGCCTGGGGCCCGAGGAGTTTCTCTAACACCTCTTTATTTTGGAGTGCTCCCTCTTGCCTGCCTTCTTGTTTGCATCTGCTGGTGGCAAACTGTTTTTGTTTGACCTCTTAGGATGTGCCTTTATTTCCCCCTGCAGTCCTCAAGGGCCTGTTTTGGGGACATGAATGTGGGTTGTCAGTTCTTTAAGTGCCCCAAACCATGGCCCCACTCGATTCTGGTCTGTGTGGTTTCAGATGGCAATGTTCTGCCACTTGAAGAGTTTCTTCCCTTCTGTACCAAGCATCACTCTATCTTAGCTCCTTTCAAAATGTTTTCCTTTGTAATGTTCAGAATTTGATAATGCATCAACTTGTACTTCTGGCTTATAATTTATCTTGGCTGGTATTTACTCAGGTTTTAAAATATGCAGATATGTTGTCATTTGTTAAACTTCTTGGAGTATTTTCAGCTATTGTTTTTTTTTAAGGATCACCCTCTCTCTTCTATTAACACAAAATATTCTTTTTTTAAAAAAACAATTTATTAGGGGCTCATACAACTCTTTTCACAGTCCATACATATACATACATCAATTGTATAAAGCACATCCATACATTCCCTGCCCCAATCATTCTCAACAAAATATTCTTTTCTTAGTTTGTTAGTTTCCCCCAGATCCCTGAGCCTCTCAGTCGATTTTCTCTCTGTTGTTTATTATTTGCTGTTAATCTTGATTCTTACCTCTGTCATCTCTAATCTGCAGTTGAGCTTATTTAATGAGTTTCAGTATATTTGTTTTATCATTTTCATGTGGTTCTTTCTTAAACCTTCTTTCTTTGCTGCATTTGCAATGCCTTAGAAGGACTACAAAACAGTGTAGTCAAAAGTCGTAGTACTTTTTGGTCGTTTGTATTACTATTAAAAATGCCAAGTTATTTGCAGGGATATGAGACCTATGGTCTTCCACACAGGGATTCCCCAGATACTTCCAGAGTAGAATGTACAGCTTAGGGAAATCTTCACATGGTTTACAGATATGCACTCCTGGCCTGGTGCGTGTGTGGAGTTCCACAGAACTCGCGAGGTCTTGTTGGAGCTTCAAAGGAGAATGGGTCGCCTCTCTTCCTCGTTCACCCTTTTTCTCTTTTTGACCATGTTCCCTCCCAACTTGTCCAAGACCTCTCAACGTTGTCCTTTTATGCACCGATTATTTCAACTTGAGCAACTCTTTCTTCACTGTCTATAGCTATGTTCATGTGTTCAGGCTCAACTGCAGCCTCTCTCTACTCTGCCTGCCCTTTCACTAACAAATGCCACTTGTGCAAATGGCTTGTGAACTGTGTGTCTACATCCTCCTCTTGCTGTTTGTCCCACAGATCATCAGAGTGTCTTCCACCACCATTACCTAACTTAAAACATGCTTCAGAGAGGTCCCTGTTGCCTTTTACCTCCTTGTTGGCCCTGTGTACTGATGGTTCTCTTCTATGACTTACAAGGCATCTCTTGGAGCCTGTGGTTTCCCCACCTTCATTTGTGGATGCGCTGTGTCTTTCTACCATCTCTTACACAGTTTTGCTTCCTGCGGGGGAAAGAAGTGACCCCAACAAATCATCACTGGTCCGGTAGGCGCAATTATATGCCAATAATAGTCAAGATTATAGCGAAGTCATAGAGAGCATGAGAGAAGAGCCAAATAAGTCAGACGCATTTCATGGTGGCATGCTCTCCTCCTGGATGGCCATGATCTTCCCAGCCAGGTCCATTCACAGCGTGGGCCTCTAGGTGGGGCAGAGACTCAGCAGCCAGCTGGAGACCTGGCAGGAGATTCCAAGACCCCATTTATTGCTAACCAAGGGTTATATCTACTTAGGGGGGCATGATTTCAGGTAACCACATGTCACAGGAAGGGGCAGTACAATAGGCATATATACACATCATTGGAAGGGACTGTACAATAGGCGTAAGTGTGACAGGAAGGGGTTGAGCTAGGGCAGTACACATGATAGGAAGGGGAGGAACTAGAGGTATATATGTGACAAGATGGACTGTACCTAGATTGATGACAGTGACCTAACCTTGGCCAACCTTGGGCGGGCTTGACCTCTCTAGGGTCTCCTATAAGGAAACATAACTACTATCCCTATCAGAAGGGAGTGGGTCCTACTTGTGGGATAAACAGTGGTGACTGCTTGCTCTAGATGGCTGACAGCTCTTAAGGAGAATAACCCCTGATCTGCTTCTAATGACTTCCAAGTGTATAGCCATTCGCAAGCAGCTAAGTTTGGTACATATTTGGGGGAGACAACTTGGAAAAAATCTTTCTGTTTCCCACAATTCCCCCTTGTGTTTTATACATAAAATTCAAAAGAGCCACAGTGGCTACGTGGTTATTTTCTATAAACTGAAAGCTGTCAAGACAAATTTAGTGACCAAATTAATATAGCCAAAAAGTCAGGCTTATAGAAAACAATTTGAATCCAGGCACGGGGGATAAAGTTCCCCTGTGCCCATCTACTATTGGAGGAAGGTATGAGAGGGCCTGAATGCCATGGCAGGAAGAAATAGACCAAATAGGAGTGTCCGCTTCTATAATAAAAGCTTCTGGCCACACAGAAATCAGCTGTGTGCTAATGTATTGGACAGGGTTCTCTAGAGAGACAAACCAGATTGCTAGTAATTATATATAAATATATTTATAAAGATAGATATATAATTCAAGAAATAAACCATTAAATAATATACAGATAGATAATACAATAAATTAACAGTTAAATTATAAAGCAGTGAGACACTAGCAGTCCTTCAAGTTTTGAGAGCTGCCAGGTGCCAGTCCCCTTCTGTAGAGAGAGCTGGGCTATATATACCCAGGCAGCAAACAGAAAGGCAGGTCCCCAACTGTCATCAACTGTCAGTCCCCAGCTCCAGAGATGAACATTCCAATCGTGTGGGCTTAAAGGGACCTCAACTTAGAGCGACAGTCCACAGGCTAGGCATCCCACAGGTAGTGTACCCCTTTAAACAGGCACAGAACAACCAAGGTGAGGCTCACCGAGCCATTTATCCCTCTGCCCTTCAGTTAATCCTACTTGTGTTTATCGGCCAGGCTGGCACAATAAACTATAGCAGCTAATAAGAGACAACCTCAAAACAGCACCATATACGAGGGTAAAGTGGGGAACAATATCATGAGAATGTGATTAGGACTTACCTACAACTCACAGGGTGAAGGTTCCCCCTCCACCTCTAGATACCTAGCCTGCCAGGCTTCTTTGTGAGAATAAAGGATTTGTCCTTAAACACTCTCTTCCCGTTGTCTGCTTCCCACAGCATTTGCTCTATGCGCGAACTTCAAAAGTGCCATAGAGGCCGTATGATTCTCATTCACACGCCTCAACTTTCTCTAGAAGCAACATGTGATAGCTAGGGCAAAATTTATGATTATGAGCAGCACTGTTAAGCTGGAACCCAGGCTGTGAGAAATATTTTGAACCCAAGCTTGCGGATCCAACCCATGTTATCCAACAGTGGCTTAATCATGTCAGAGCCAGGAGACTCCTCAAGCTTGTCTTTAATGTATAGAAAATGTCCTCCTTAAGCTGATGAACATCTAATGAAATAATTCCCTTAAACCCTCACAAGTGTTTCCTAATCAAGTCGCAATCATGCAATGCCTTATTATATGGAGTTATACAACAGGGGTTGTAGAAAAATCAGTTACATTCCAATCACATTTTAACATTAATTGATGTTGCAAGTCCATAATTTGCTCTCCCAGCCACTGGACAGTTACTTTGCTGCAGCTCCGCTACTTTCCCCCCAGTTCATCGTCCACCTTTGCCCGAGTGGCCCAGAGCTGATGTGAGTTCAGTTGCCACTTCTGCACGAAATGTTCATTCTTGATGGACTCCTGTAGAGCACTCCCAGCGACGGCAGCAGTTGTGGCAATGGCTGTGAGTCCGATTATAGCTGCGATCAGCATTCCCCCGAGTCGGCGAGGTCTTCTCAGCATCTCCGACACCACTTGCATCAAGAAGGACGATTCTGGACAGCTCTCCCATCTGCGCTTCATCTCCACCGGGATCCACACCCCATCCTGCTCTTTAGGATGAGGGTGCTGTCTTTTGAAAGGTTTACAAGCAGAGTATGGTTAATGCAAGTGAACAGTTTACAATTGTGGCAAGTGGCACTGCGAGCAGCTTCATTTATAATGATCTTTCCTACAGTGAGCACGTAAGGGAGCTTTACACACAGACTATCGAGTCTCATTCTTGTGAAAAGTAAAAGTACAGCCAGACCGACTGGTGCCAGTAAAGCTTCCTGTATAGCCTGTTAAAGGCTTCGTGGCAAGCGGTAATTTCCACAGGTCCCACTTCATATCCTGTCACAGGCTTCAGTAACCTGGGGCGGGGAGGTGCCAGGCCTCCATGCCAGGCCATCAACTTTGACCTGGTAGTGGCAGTGCCATGTGGAGTCTTTTGCCACTCACAATTACCTACCACGTGAGCTGAAATTGGATTCCTCTGAGTAGTTAGTTAGAAACTTTCCGTGGGGGCCACAATCAATGTTATTTCTGAACAGTGTCATTTCTGAACACCTTTCCACATTTGAGTCTGTCAGCAGCGACATGCCGGTAACGCCTAACTTTACCGGTTTCCATATCTCCTCTCCCCTCCACACTAGTGGAGTTTTCATATTCTGCAAATGCTTCCCCCATTATCATATAGAAGCCATAGCTGGTTTCAGAGATCAGCCAGTTATTCCATGCCTGAGAGTTAATGGCTAAACAGCTAAGGCTGGTGCCCACACATAAGACAGAGTTTCAAGACCCAGAGAGAAATTAGATTTTTGCTTTGCTCATCAGGATGTCTGGCCATTCCCTCAACTTTCAAGAGCACAGCATGAGCTTCCCGTCTTTCCTCTGGGCCTTGCTGAAAAGAAATCCACCTATCTTCTTTGCCTGTAGAAACATAAGCAAATATCCCCTCCTTTTGGGGTGTCAGCAATCTGGAAAAAGATAATATGATTAAGATGTGGTTCCTTTGTGTTCATTTTTCTCCAAAGGTGATTGTATCCTTCTAAAGGGGTCCATCAGCTTCATTCTGCACAAACATGAATGTATAGCCCTTTCTCCAGGTGACAAATGGACCTGGATCCCAAATCGATGTCCATCTTCTTGGGACTCCTTAGGAGCTGCTTCTGTGGAAGTGAAGATGTGTTTATCTGCCTTAATTTTGTTACAAACTTTTAGTAAGGAGAGAGATTCTTTGGTTAAAATGACCAGATGAAATTTGTCACACATAAGATTCCTCTTCTCCCCGTTCTGTTTTAACAGTGCAGATTTTAAAGCACTGCTGGCAATCTCAGTTAACTTGTTAGGCTTTGACCCAGTAAAACTACTAGTTGAGAACTTCTTACTCCATTCAGAATGAGTTGAAAGATTGAAAAAATTCTTAATAAATTTGTCCGGCTATTCTTGAAGTAACTTACCAAACAGACAATTTTTTTTCTCCAAATTTACCAATAAGGTTACAGGTTCTTTACACTGTATGATTTTACAGTCTTGCGATGTTCTGATCTGGCTAACGTCTCTCATTCCTTTAGGGAAGGTTAATGGGCGGGTCTTAAGCACTCCTGAATGCCCTAAGAAAATGACCCCATATGCAGAGCTTGAAAACCTTTTTTCTCCAATTTCTAATTCCATGTGGGGGGCGCTGTTGTTTCTCCACAACAGCACTCCAAAAGACCCCTTGATATATAGGGTGGTCAGGCTTATCAAACACTTTTTCCTGAGAGGTATAAATTTTTGTTAGGTTTCTCTCTCCGGCCTAAATCTCAGCCTCGGTCCTTGGCTCCGCGCGAGATTTTATGCCGAAGCCAGGCTCGTGATCCAAGTGAATTTAATGAAAGTTCAAAGAAGCATCAGGTTTTACGCGGTACCCATAGGATTCCTTTGACCATGCGGCCTGGCAGAGACTGCTCCGGGACACACAAGGATCTCTCCTCTCCCACAAAGACGACCAGACCACCCAAGCAAGACAAGACCAAGAGACCAAGAGACACTCTCCCTTCAGGTCCCTGCCTTTTATGGGTTCCCAGGGGGAGGTGTGGTGAACGACCCCAGGTCGATCCCATTGGCTGAATTGCAATCACCCGGCCCAGGTGGGCTGCTCCAAGTGTAACGCCCATCTGGGCCCACCCATGGGAAAATCCAGCTTTTGTCCTTTGCTGGCTCTCCTGGGCATGCGTAAATGGACTTCCCACTTCCCTAGGCTAAGCTACCTGACATTTTTACTTTAGAAATGCAAGGAAGCAAAAATTTACTTAAGCGATCTTCCTTCTTTATAAACCATGGTATATCAGATTTTATCGCTGCCTTAATTTTTTCATAATCCTGATCAATAATTCCAGCAACAATCTGAACACCTTGAGAATTTAGATTAGACTTTCCTAATAATCAGCCTATAGTTCTTTCAGGCAGTGGACCCCAATTACTGCTTGTAACTTCTGATTTAATTACAGTTTTTGGCTTTTCCTCACAACTCTGATCAACTCCAGTATCGATTTGAATTCCTTAAGTACTTAGGTTAAATCTTCCTGAAAGAAACTATTATTCTTTCATACAGAGGCTCCTGCTCTTTGGAATCAACAGGCTGCTGCAAGGACTTCTGAGCCATTTCTTGGTTAGTCAAACACTGCCGTGAGAACGGGCTGGGCTTTTGCCTATTTGGTCAGGTCTGGTCTCCTGCTGTGAGACTGGGGGATACCTGGGATTGCTGCCATTCGAAGATTCTCTTGCTCTGTTGGGCAGAGGCTTTGCCTTCTGAGCTCTGTTGGGCGGGACTTGGATCCAGCTCCTTCCTTTATTTTCCTGTCGGGAAGGAAGCCTTTGCTAAAGGCCATCCTTTCCTGTTGAATCTTGAACAGCATTGACTCGCCCAGTTTATTTCCTTCCTACAGTGGGGTCAAAGTTCAGGGTCTTTTAAACCCATGCTCTGACACAGACCACAGCCTGCTCTTCGTGGCCAGGCTGATTGGCCTGCACTGCCTACCCTGTCTTTGAAGATGACCTGTCTTTCCACAACTAAAGCACTTTCTTTTAGGTCTGGTGTAATTTGCCAAGGCAGCTGTCATGCTATTGGCCTTGTATTCCTCTGTCTCTACATTCCTGTATATCCCAAGATAATCTAACAGCGTGCCCTGTTTCCTGTAGGGACGCAAGGCATTTTTACAGTGTTCATTAGAGAAATCGTAAGATAGCTATGCAGTAGGTCTCTTACTGCCTGGATATTTTTTACACATTTGGAAATAGAATTTTCCAAACGGGACACAAAGTCAGCATAGGATTGTTCATTCTGCTGTCTTATAGCCATATAACTTGGCTTTCTCTCTTCAGATGAAGTTATATTTTCCCAGGGCCTTAGGCAAACCTCACGTATCTGTCCTATTGTCTGTTCGGTAAATTGTAGTTGGAACTCAACTGTGATATAATTCGCATCCCCTAGCAATTGATGAATTCCTATATCTATCCCATCCTCAGCATTCTTCTGAGCTTGTGAATGGGCTTTAAAATCCCGCCACATACAAACAATATTGTAAAAATTCTGAAGGATAAAGCCAGTTTTGCCGCAACTCTCCAGTCTGTAGGCATCTCTTGGACACTGATAAAGCCCTTACCATGCTAATTACAAAATGTGAGTCTGGGACATAATCACTGACTGCCTCCTTGAGATCTTTCAGCAACTCAGAGAGGAGGGCACTGTGAATTCCTTGTGGGTGTTTCCCTAACAGGATAAGACATTCTAAATTCTAAATCTGCTTCCTTCGCTATGCTCTACCTGTGAAAGCAAAGGTGACTTCCTACTCCCTGCCTCTTTGCTTCTCACTTCCTCAAACCTCACCTTCTATATTAAATCGCTCCATTTGCTTTTCTTTGGATCTAATCTCATCTCCCTCCAGCACTGACTTGTTTGGTTGTATTGTGATTCCCTATGCTATACTCTGGTGGTGGCGCAGATGCTTCTGGTCTGCTATCTCCTTCTGATTGAGACTTCATTTTCTCAGCTCCCTTTAAAAACTTCTCATCTTCCTGATACTCATTTTGCCTGCTTCTCACCTGATTGAAGTCTATGTAGCTTAGAGGCTTCTCACTGCTCTGCTGGTCTTGTTCCTTTGCTCTCACCCTGCAGAGGCTCCGACACTGCTTTAATCTGCACCCACAGGACCCAGGTCTCCATGGGTAGGTATGCTCTGTCCTTGCCTGTGGGCCTTTCTTAAGTTCATGGCTACCATATCCCAGATCTCCATCTCAAAGGTTCCTGACTCCGGAAAAGAAGGATTAAATTTCTTTACC
The DNA here is from genome assembly GCF_050624435.1 of Tenrec ecaudatus. Classification (NCBI taxonomy): domain Eukaryota; kingdom Metazoa; phylum Chordata; class Mammalia; order Afrosoricida; family Tenrecidae; genus Tenrec; species Tenrec ecaudatus. Next base: position 1,537,519 of record NC_134547.1, on the reverse strand, counting down.
ACTTGAAGAAACTTTCATTCTTATTCGTTACCACTACATTTTGTTTCTTCAAGAGGTGGCAAAGCGTGATGCCATACTCTGTGTCCTTGCTCTTTGCCTGACCCATATCTCACTTGGACCAGAAAACACACCTAAAAAAACAGCTCAAAAAATTTTTTTCCCGATTCATCTCTGTCCGATGAGGCTGTATAATTGTTCAATGGGATATAGCTCAAAAAAGAGTTATTTTCCTACAAGGCCACACATAACAGGCGCCATTTGTGGGGGGGTGTGGGGGGAAGAGGGCCCCCAACAAATCATCACTGGTCCAGTAGGTACAATTGTACAGCGATAATAAGTAAAGGTTATAGTGAAGTCATAGGGAGCATGAGAGAAGAGAGACTGAAGTAATGAAGTCAGACAATTCAAGGTAGCATGCTCACCTCAGCCCCGCTTGGTGGTCCTCGTGGGAAAAGCCCAAGAACAAGAGCAGGAGAGGCTCAAACACTGTTCTCACCATGGGTTATCACTACTTAGGGGGCTATGATTACAGGTAACCTCACGTCACAGGAAGGGGCAGTATAATAGGCATACACATAGGGGCTGTACAGTAGGTGTAAGTGTGACAGCTAGGGCTGTATACATGATATATGACAAGATGGGCGGACCCTAGATTCATGATGGAGGCCTAACCTTGGCCATCCTTGGGTGGGCTTGACCTCTGGGGTCTCCTACAAGGAAGCAGCTACTATCCTTATCAGACAGGCTTGGGCCCTACTTGTGGGATAAACAGTGGTGTCTGCTTGCTCTAGCTGGCTGATAACCCTTAGGGAGAATAACTGCTGATCTACTTTTGATGGCCTCAAATGTGTAGTCATTCGCAAGCAGGTAAGTTTGGCATGTATTTGGGGGAGACAAATGGGGAGAACTCTTTCTGTTTCCCACAGATTCCCAGGATTTGTTTCTGGCCATTGCCCCTCTCAGCTGTGACATGATTCTCTCTCAGAGAATTTTGCTGATGGTGATCTATAGAGCATCCCCAATTCTATGTCTCTTGGCAGAATATTTCTCATGGCCATCACCCACTGGTCACACTTCCATACCCTCCCTGCATTCGTGCACACTGAGCCTGTGTGTGTCGTGTAGCCTTGTCCATGGCTCTGCAGATAAGCATCCATCATTATACAAACAAACCATGCAGAATGTCGCCGTGTGCTAACGCTTACATTTCGCAACAGCTCTATGTGGTAGGCATGTTATTTCTGTTTCACTCATCAGATAACGGAGGGACCGAGACTTGAAGGAATTATATACGAGGCTGCACAATCCTTGAATTGGGGTCCAGTCTGACTCCAGAACCAATGACCACATAGCGTGGTGGGGCTTGATTTTCCTGGACACCCTTGAGCTAAAATTGAATCATAAAAGAAGAATTTCCCTCTAACTTTCTCATTTATGGATCCTTGGTGGCACAGTGGTCAAAGCACTTATCTGCTAACAGAAAAGTTCAGGAAGTGAAGTCTACCAGCTGCTCTGCAGGAGAAAGACATGGCAGTCTGCTGCTGTAGAGATTTACCATATATACTCGAGTATGAGCCTCACCGAATATCAGCCGAGGCACCTAATTGTACCACCAGGACTGCATTAAAATGGTGCTGGGAAAACTCGGCTTGTACATGAGTACATACGGTATAGGGTTGGAAACCTCCTGCAGCAGTTTTCCTCTTTCCTGTGGGATCAGTGTGAGTTGGAATTGACTCAGTGGCAGTGAATTTGACGTGGGTTTTTCTCATTTGGCAGTGTTGACCTCCCTGTAGGTTGAATGGTAACGTAATAACATGTGATCTTGCTTTGCTGGTTGCACAGTATTCCGCATCTCTCTGTGGAAGATGCGGAGCCCTGGTGGCATAATGGTTACACTGGGCTGCTAACCAACAGGCCAGTACTTCAAAACCACCCTTCTCTCTGTGAGAGAAAGGGCTTTCTACTCCCAAAAAAAGCTAACAGTCTCAAGAAACCCACAGGAGTAATTCTATCTTGTCCTATTTGGCCATGGTAAGTCAGAATTGACTCGTTGGCAGTATGTTTTGAGAGTAAAGCAGAGTCAAGATAGACGCTGGGCTTTGGAGTTGGTGCTGGAAAAACAGTCTGCCTTTATTGTGTAGAAGACCTTCCTTCACTTCATACATGTAATTGGCTGGAAGTATTTTTAAAGTTTCACAAAGCTTTGTAGACAGATGGCACCGTGTATGTACAGCATGTATATATGGCATATTGACCTTCAAGAAGATCCACTTGACCTGCATATGGCTGATCTGGGTAATTGCCGGGGTTTAGGAACATAGGGAATGACTTCAGATTCTGACTCTGGGAAGACTGACATGACCCTACTTAGTGTCATATACAAGGTTGTGATTTGCTAGAGCAAAAGGATAAAAAAAAATTTTTTTAATGTACATGTGCTGAAGTCAAAGAAGATTCCATCAAGAGTTCCATCCCAGTGAGCTCACACAGCACGTGCTTACTTTAACCTGCAGCAGCAAGCTGTAGCAGAGTACTTGTCTACCAAGGAAGCTCGTCAGAGATTCAGTGCCCAGGATTTGTATTGAGGATTGCTCACACTACTGCTGTTTGGTCTAGCACAGTGGTTCTCACCTTTCCTAATGCCGCGACCCTTTAATACAATTCTTCATGTTGTGGTGACTCCAACCATAAAATTTATTTTCATTGTTACTTCATAACTAATTTTGCTACTGTTATGAATCAGGTGACCCCTGTGACAGGGACGTTCGACCCACAAAGGTTCTCAACCTGTAGGTTGAGAACTGCTGGTCTACCATATAGTAACACAATAGATGACCAGAAGGAAAAAGCATTCAGAATAAACCATGGTGTCTGCACAAGCAATTCAGGAACCAAGTGGTCGGAAGCTTTCAAAACCAAGGATCCTAAACATCAGCCAAGGAAGAACCTCGCCATATCCAAAGGGCAGCAGGACCATGTTATTTATTTATTTCCAGAGTGGTTTAAGCATTGCCAAAATGCTCAGAAAGTTCAGATCATTGTAACAAATATTTAAAAAGAGTAAGTCACAGCTCTGAGGTGAAGGCTTATGTAAGCCAGTGGTTCTCAACCTTCCTAATGCGACAATACAGTTCCTCACGTTGTGGTGACCCCCCCCCACCATAAAATTATTTTTGTTGCTACTTGATAACTGTAATTTTGCTACTATTATAAATCGGGCAACCTTGTGAAAGGGTTGTTCGACCTCCAAAGGGATCGCGACCCACAGGTTGAAACTGCTGATGTAACTATTGTAGTACCCACACCCACCCCCCCAAAAAACACCCGTCACTAAGTCACACTAGAACCTACAAAGCAAGCCAGTCAGGATTTAATTTGATGACAGTACAGAGGATGTTCAGTAGGAGAGCTCCTCACCTCTGCCACCTACTTCCCAAAGTTGGAATTAAATATAATGACATTTTCCCATGAGCTTTTGTAGCCCACTTGTGTAGATGGATTACAACCGTGGCTGCAACAGAGGAGACCTAGTTAGGAAGATAGAGGCGCTAAGGATGCTAGAATGGCCTAGGGCGGAAGTACTGGTTCCCTTCAGTGTCGTAGGATGCCACCCATAGGAACTAGAGTAATGCGTATCACTAGAACACCCTAGCCTGGGGACCGTGCCACTGGCTCGATTTTGCCCTTGACAACCAGGTTTAGAGTTGCACAATATCCCATCGGAGGGGAATTTTACCTGTTCCAATGGTTGCTAAAAATGCCTTCTCCAAAGCTTCCGCCTGTCATACATGTAACATGGGGTCTGAGTGGACACTGGCAGGCACATTAGCGTCCCAGTCAGTCATTTAGGATTGATCCAGTCGGTCGCTGAATGACCAAAATGGTGTCACTTAGGTTAGCCACTCTACCTTGCCGGGCTCCAGAAGCATGGGTGGTTTTAGAAATCCCTTGTAGGCATCTGGTCAGATCAAGTGCTAAGGACCTGCCCTTGCTCTGAGCCTCTAAGGGCGCCAGTGCAACACTGAATCTCCCTCATGTGCAGTCATCCCTCAGAGATTGCAGGTTCCATTCCAGACCACCTCAGTAGAGCATCACAATAAAGCAAGTCACGTGACTTGATCTTTCCAGTGACTAGAGAAGTCATGTTCACACTGTCATCTATGACGTGCAATAACATAAAAAATTGTAATACTGTGAAAATGAATAAAACCTGGCAGAAACACAAAGTGAGCGCTTGCTATTGGAAAAAATGGCTCTGACAGACTTACTCTGCAAGGTTGCCACAAACTTTGCTTTGAAGGGGCATATCTGCGTGCACGCCGCAATAAAATAAGGCGCAACACACTGTGATTTGCCTGTATTAATTCCTTTCCCCTCAGTCACTATTTCTCCTCCCTATCTGTCATTGCGAACCAAACTTCTCCACCTTTGGAAGGAACTTTCAAACGAACTTCCAACTTTGACTAAGCCAAAGTTCCTGACTGGTGCAAATGGTTTGCATTTGGCTTCAAAGAAACCCCTGTGCTGCAAAGTGGTTAAGCCCTTGGTAAATGTTGGCGGTTCAAACCTACCCATCTACTCCCCAGGCCAAAGTCATGCCAGTGGTAAAGATCGTTTGCGAATATGAGGAAGAGAAACATGGAGCAGATCTACCCTGTGGTACACGGGGTTGCCGTGAGGTAGAACCCACTGGCTCATGGGTTTTCTTGTGACTGTATAGCCACTTTTCTGACCCAATTTGCTAGTAGCATTATTGATCTAGCAGGTGCCTCTCCTGAAGCCCATTGCCATTCATGTAGAGCAGAAACACCTGGGAACAGAACCAGTGGGCTCTCAACTGCCAGGCGACACCCCCACATTTGTTGATCACTCCAGTTTTGCCAAGTGCCGCGAAGGCACCATCCAGCCCAGGGAGCACTGAAGAATTCCAGCTGAAAGGGACGTCTTTTGCTTGGCGACCGTTCCTACTTCCAGGACCCATGATTTGCAGTCCAAGAAGTGCCGTGTCTGGTAGGAAAAAAGAGCTAAGGTGATACAGAAAGAAGTTCATAGAGAGACCAACACCCTCTTCTACCCATCTCCCCGCTCTCCCCAAGGAAAATGCAGGACTGCCTCCCGTGGGTCCCCTCTCCCACTTTGGGACCACCATGTGTAAACCAAGCTGATCTTCTGTTGGTCTGTTGAGAATGATCGATCTGGCACTGCCGCAGCCCATAGAGCAATAGGACACAAGCTTCCTGAACAATCCCAGGCACATTGAAGCTGGTTGAACAAATTAACTCTCAAATGTGTACTCGACTCGCTTTAGGGGCATCAGTGCAGAGGTGTGAGAAGGCTAAGAATTAACTGCATGGAGGGGAGGGGTGACCCAAAATGGGGTTTGGAGCAAGAGCACATATGACTGTGGAATCAGCATTGGCAGCTGGTGGCAGCAAGGTAACGTTAGGAAATGAATTACTATGTAGTCAACTATTTTGATAATTCCTCTTGAGGCAGGTCTAGCTGCCTCAATTTGTCTCAGTGGAAGCTCTAGGCTAATGCCCCTTTAGAAAGGAAGTTATGTTCATGGATTTCATGAAAGAGAAGACAATATAGTTTAAGAGATGGAGTGCCTGGCCTTGTATTAGAAATCATTTTTATTTGTAAAACAACGGAGATGGTTTCAAGTCTCCTTCACTTTCATAGAGCAAGGTGGTGTCATCTGCATATCAAAGGTTGTTAATGAGCCTTCCTCCAATCCTGAGGTTGTCAGCTTCAAGAATTCCCATTTCTTGAATGATTTGCTCAGCATACAGATCAAATAAAGTACAAGGATACAACCCTGGCAAACACGTTTCCTGCAATGCCTCTCGTCTGGTTTGAATGACGGCCTGTTGGTCTATGTACAGCTTTCACATATGCACAATGAAGTGTTCGGGAATTACCATTCTTTGCAATGTTGGGTGCTTTGCGTAGTCAATAAAGCACAAGTAAGCTTCCTGGTATTCTCTCAGCCAAGGTCCTTCTGACATTAGCACTGTTACTGCACATGTTCTAAATCCAGCTTGGCTTACTCTCAGCTCCCTGTCAATGTACGGCTGCAACCATTATTGAATTATCTTCGGCAGAATTTTGCTTGCATGTGAAAATAATGATGGTTAACAAACTTTCACATTCGGTTGTTGGGCACTCTTCTTTGGAAGGCGCACAGTACAGCTCTGCTATGGTTGGTTGGTTGGTTGTGTCGCTAACTTCCACATGCCTGACCATAGACTTAGAGGGTGCTTCTAGGTCGTCATCAGTTGTTTTGTCAAACATTTCAGTGATTGAATGTAGATCAAGTGAATTCTAGTGAAAGTCCTTGCAATGGGAAACAGATTCATTTCGTTAAGAAGAAAATGTTGAATCAACTCCAATCAGAAGTCTTTGAAATGTAAAACATTTACCTGGTTAAGGGGTAGTGACCAATTGCTCACACAAATTCACCTGTTGATTCAAGGAGCATCTGTGTTAGCAGGTTTAACAAACTGACCCTTTATCTAAGTTAGAGATTCTGATTCTTGTCTGCTTGGCTTATTAGAGCAGTGACACTTTGATGGAGTGTGGGGTATCTGAATGGTTTTCAAATCAAGTTTTGATTTAGATCTAAAGCCACCCTATTAAAATATCCTCAAAAAACTTCACTGCAATCCAGTCGATGCTGACTCTACCATGCTGTGGCTACTGGGATTGAACTACTGACCTTGCAGATATACATACTAGCACCTTGATTTTTTTAAGGTTCACCAGCACAGTGTACTCTCAGAGATATCACTAAACATCCCTACATGAAGTAAATGGAGAATTCAGTGGTGGTGTAAGAGTGGGCAGTTTTATTATCCAGTTAGCAACGTACTTGCCTTTTGAAACAATACCCATTATAAACTTCCCTTTTGCTTGCCCAATTCTCACCTAACTCCCATTTTCTATGTCATTAAGTTTACTCTAACACACAAGAGCAGATCCTGCCACTGTGGGGATGGAAGGGGAATTCCCAAGTCACACTTCACAGGCAAATTGAAGTTAGTTTCTTAAAATTACCAGCACCTAGACAGAACAATTTCCAGGCTTGGCCTAGTAGGCAACGACTTTGATGGAGACAAAAGACAGCGACTTTGCCCATCTCATTATGCAGAGCTCAGAATCTCTTCTAGAACTTGCAAGAGGTGTTATGAAGAAGAGAGTGAGGTTAGACTTTGAAGATGGATTTATAAAATGCTAATAAGGCAGATCAGGTCTCCTGAGCCTCAGCCACTTCCCAGTGGTCTCATGGCTGCTACATTACACCCTGAAGAGCGGCCTACATCCGGTGGTGTCGTTTATAAAGAGGGGAATGGGGGTTGACTGGCAGGCTGAGGCAGTAGAAAAGTGTCCACAACATTGTGCCTCCATTCAAGTACTGCGACAATGCAAGAACACTTTGTTCTATTAAACTGCCATTTCATGATACTCACCTTCCCAACACATTTGCTGAAGACAAAGTGGGTGCATAAGCAAATGTGAAGAGAGCTGATGGTGCCTGGATATCAAAATATATAATGTCTGGGGTCTTAAAGACTTGAAGATATACAAGCAGCCATCTAGCTGAGAAGTAACAAAGCCCACATGAAAGAAGCATACCAGCCTGTGTGATCATGAGGTGTCGAAGGGACCAGGTGTCAGACATCAAAGAACAAAAATCATATTGTGAATGATGGGGATTGTGGTGTGGAGACCTAAAGCCCATATGTAGGCAACTGAACATCCCCTTACAGAAGGGTCTCGGGGAGGAAACTATCCAGTCAGGGTGCAGTGTAGCAACAATGAAACAACTTTCCTCTTGTTCTTAAATGCTCCCTCCCCCACTATCATGATCCCAATTCTACTTTACAAATCTGGCTAGACCAGAGGATGTACACTGGTACAGATAGGAAATGGAAACACAGGGAATCCAGGACAGATGAACCTCAGGACCAGTCAGTGGTAAGAGTGGCAATACTGGGAAGGTGGGGTAGAAAGGGGAAACTGATCACAAGGATCTATGTATAACTCCCTCCCTGGGGGATGGACAGCAGAGAAGAGGTCGGGGGAGACATTGGACCGTGTAAGACATGACAAAATAATAATTTACCAAGGGTTCGTGAGGGGAGTGGAGAGGGAGGGAAAAAAACGAGGAGCTGATACCAAGGGCTCAAGTAGAAAGCAAATGTTTTGAGAATGATGGCAACAAATGTATAAATATGCTTGACAGGATGGATGGATTGTAGTAAGAGTTGAACAAGCTCCCAATAAAATGATTTTTAAAATAAGAAAACTGTCCACACATAAGATACTGTCGAAAGAGGAGATTCAAGTGCAAGATGCACTCCAGATGAGGCTACTTACTACTTGCTGAGCCAGGTGTTCAGAGTAGGCCTGCGTCTTAGGCTGCGATACTTCAGAAGCATATTGCCAAGCCTGTCTCCAGGGCTGCCTCTGTGTAGGTGCAAACCTAGTAGTTGTGAGTTTAATCAGTTGACCCACCAGGGGTTCCTAAGGAGCTTTACTTGTCCCCCAGTCCTGGCCCTCCACCTCACTGTGAGGCTCTCGACCCTTTGATGCCTGTGAACCTCGGCCTTGTTCTAGGGTGAAATCATCGTCAAGTGACAGGAGCAAATCAGAGCGTTTACTCAGCATATGCCACAGTGAGAATATCGGTGCCCTCTCCCTCCCCAATTAAATACGGTAACTGAAAAAACACACCAGAATAATGTCTACCTGAGTCTGAAGAAACATAAAGTCAACGCTGTGTACGATTACAAGTCAGTAAAAGTCTCACCTCATAGATTAGCTAAAAATGGTTACATCATTGTGATTCTGCCATTTAAATGGTTATCTTTCCTAAATAATTCTTGGTACAAATTTCAGTAACGACCATCCAAATATCACTGTCACCATCGAGTGGATTCTGACTGAAAGCAAGCCTGTACTATAATGAGTACTATAGTACTGTAGTGTGGATATTATAGTACTAGAGAGAGTGCTACAGTGTGGAGAGGACCACTCCACAGGGCTCCCAAGTTTGTAAATCTTTACCAGAGCAGACACCCTCCTCCTTCTCCGACGGGGGTTTAAGCCCCCGATCTTTCAATTAGCAGCCCACCACTTAATGCACTACACTAGGGTCTTCATTGGTCCATCAAATGGTATCATTTAGCAAACACTGAAAGGAGAAGACTACAATGGGGAATATATGTGCTAATTGTCTACTCTAGTTCGTGTGGGAACCTTAATTTCCAAGATTGTTTTAGTAACTAGGGAAACCAGTTTCTGGAGAGTAACAATGTTTGGTTTTTAAAAAGGTTTGTGTGTTGGTGGGGGGGAAGGGGGTAGATGTGGGAGGGGGCGTGGCGAAACGAAGGAAGAGCCTCAACAAGATTGATTGTCACAAAGGCTGAAACAATGAGCTCAAACATTTATTAAAATAATTATGAGGATGGCATGGACCCCTGCAGAGTTTGTTCTGTTGTATGAGGGACCGCCTTGAGTCAGAGATGACGTGACCGCGCCTACTGCTAATGATGCGTTTTATTGCTCAGGGTCCAGGTTACGTGTTTTAGAAGCTCAACGGAGCTTCCAAAAACCTCAAACACACTGCCTTTAAGTTTATTCTGACTCAGTGGAACCCCACAGGTCAAAGTACAACTGTCCCTGTGGGTTTTCAAGGCTGTACATCTTTACTGGAGCAGGCAGCCTCATCTTTCATCCATGGAACAGCTGGTGGCTTTGAACTGCTGGCCTTGGGGTTAGTAGCCTAACTCGAAACCCACCATGCCACCCAAACCCACTGCCATCAGATTCTAGCCCAAAGTGACCTTAGAGGGCAGAGTGGGACTTCCCCTCTGGGTTTCCAAGGCTGTAACAGAAAGCGTCATCTTTCCCTCACCCACAGGCAGGGGCAGGCAGAGGATCATTATTCCCGTTTTATGCGCTCGATCAGCTTCCTCCTTAGCAACAGGAGGCGGTTCTCAGGGTTCTTGAGCATATCAATCAAGAGTTGGTTTCAGAACCCAATTTTGTCTAAAGGGGATAAAATAAAAGGCGCCCTTCGAACTCCTGCCCTTCCCGGAACCCGCCCTCCCGCTCTGCGCCCCGCCTCCCCCAGGTTGGTCTCCCCAGGAGGAGCCCGCCCAGCCACGCCCGCCCGGACCGCCCGGCCCGGACCCCGCCCCTCGTCTCTGCGACCAACCACCTTCGGCCGCCGTCCCGAGGCTGCCCCTGCTCTCTCCTATTGGGCCTCGCTACCGCCCACTTCTGACACGCCAACCAATGGGAACTGGGTAGGGCGGGCACTTTAACCGCCGTTTCCGGGTCGTGTCGACTTTCCCTCCAGGCCTCGGGCAGAGGCGTCGCGGGGCGACGTGCGTGTCGCCGAAGCCGCTCCGGGAGGCGGCGGTGGCTTGCCTGCTCCGGGTTGGTGGTCTTCCTGCCAGGATTCCGAGGAGCCGAGCCCCGAGCTCCGGCTCCCGAGGGCCCAGGACGGACGGCATTGACAGGCCGAAGGTATGAGTTCCTGGAAAGCCGCCAGCCAGTTGGGCCCTGCTCAGCCAACTGGGGAAGCCGATGAGAACCAGGATCCGGGAAGGTCGGTGGACTCCGAGCGTCAGTATCTCTCTCTCTCTCTCTCTCTCTCTCTCTCTCTCTCTCTGTCTCTCTCTCTCTCTCTCTGTGTGTGTGTGTGTGTTCGTTCGTTCGCAGACTCAGTAGTAACACCTCCTTCTCCCCACCGCTTCCCCTCTCCCACCCACCCTCCTCCGTCCCAGTAACGACAGAGCGTCCAAAGCAGCCCAGCATGTGCCGCCACCCCTTGCATTTGAACCTGGAGGAGGGTGGGATGAAGAGGAGACCGCGGCAGGGTGGGGGCGTGTCGTGTGAATGAATGCGCGGCATTGAAAGCAAGCATCCATTGAAAGCAAGCATCGGGGAGCCCTGGTGGTGCCGTGGTTAAAGCCCTGTGCTGCTCGCTGGAAGGTGCGGTTGCAGCTCGGGCAGCCTCGAACGCCTCACGGGGCAGTTCTCTTCTGCCCTGTGGAATCGCTAGGAGTTCAGATCGACTCAAGGACAGCGGTTCCATGCGGTTTTTCACGTTGGCATTTGGCATTGGCTCGACACTGGTTTGTCTCTCTGGGCCCTTGCCATGTCAGCGAAACACCTGTGCCCCTGTGCCTTCTCTCGAAGTGCCGTTCTTGTCTCCCTGACCTCTCAGGCCGCGCCTAACGATTGATGACTTTGAGATTGGGCGTCCGCTGGGCAAGGGGAAATTTGGCAGTGTGTACCTGGCTCGGCTCAAGAAGAACGGCTTCATTGTGGCCCTGAAGGTCCTCTTCAAGTCACAGATCGAGAAGGAAGGGCTGGAGCATCAGCTGCGCCGGGAAATTGAAATCCAGGCCCATCTACAGTAAGGACTAACTCTGGACGAGGCTCCCACACGAGTCTGAGCCCATTTCCCTCCGGTTTCTACCACCCAACCTTCTCTGCTTCCCACGGCAGGCAGAGCCCTATATTCACCGCACTTCCACGCAGATAGTCCATGTAAGGGTCCACTGTGTGCCTCTGCCGGTCCCCTTGCTCACTCCCAGACAGGAATGTTGCTGTTCTGGTCCCAGCACACTTTGTCTTCAGGGGCACTTGAGGGAAGGGGTTTGGGGGCGGGGGGGGGGCGGAATAGGAGGGGGCGTCTAGGTTCAGCACTGGGCAACGATTGGCTCAGCGGTTCAAACTCACCAGTCAAGTCTGCGGGAGAAAGAGAGCTGATCTGCTCGTGTGAAGATTACGGCTTTAAAATTTCCAAGGTGGGGAGTCCTCCTATAGGTTCACTGTAAGGTGGGCATCAACTACATGGCAATAGGCTTGGTTTGGGTGGTTTACGCCCAGTCACTTGGGGCAGCATCATAGGTTTAGGCCCCAGGGAGGACCCTGACCAGTCTCCATCCCTCCTCTAGACACCCCAATATCCTGCGCCTCTACAACTATTTCCACGACGCTCGGCGGGTGTACCTGATTCTGGAGTACGCCCCAAGGGGCGAGCTCTACAAGGAGCTGAAACACAGATGCAGATTCGATGAGCAGCGCACAGCCACGGTCAGCGGGTGGTGCTGATGGAGGAGAGGGCTCCAAGGTCCACGTGGGTTGTGGCTTTTGAGCCACCAAGGCTTATGAGCGGCCTTTCATTTTCTCACAAGATAATGGAGGAGCTGGCAGACGCACTGATATACTGCCACGAGAAGAAGGTGATTCACAGGGACATTAAGCCAGAGAACCTGCTGCTGGGGCTCAGGGGTGAGGTGAAGATCTCAGACTTTGGCTGGTCTGTGCACACGCCCTCTCTAAGGTAGGTGGGGCTGGGGCTGGTTGGGAATGATCTGATTTTTAAAAAAATCATTTTATTGGGGGCTCGTACAGCTCTTATCACAATCCATCCATCCATCCATTGTGTCAAGCACATTTGTACATATGTTGCCATCATCATTTTCAAAACATTTTCTTTCTACTTGAGCCCTTGGTATCAGCTCCTCATTTTTGTCCCATTCCTCCCTCACAAACACTAGATAATTTGTAAGTCATTATTTTTTTCATGTCGTACACTGACTGATGTCTCCCTTTACCCACTTTTCTGTTGCCCATCCCCCTGGGAAGGGGCTTATAGGTAGGTCATTGTGTGCATTCCCACTTCTACCCCCACCATTCCCTTCCCCTCCTGGTAACACTACTCTTATTATTGGTCCTGGGGGAATGATCTGATTTAATTCATCCCCCACATTAAGGCAGTGGTTCTCAACCTGTGGGTCGTGACCCCTTTGGGGATTGAAAGACTCACAGGGGTCACCTGATTCATAACAGTAGCAAAATTACAGTTATGAAGTAGCAACGAAAATAATTTTATGGTTGGGGGTCACCACAACATGAGGTACTGTAGTAAAGGGCTGTGGCATTAGGAAGGTTGAGGACCACTGCATTGAGGTTTAGCTCCAATCCTGGGTCGTCTCTGTTAGAATGGAGTTGTATGAAAGACCGCTGGGGGAAAGGTAGTGGTGTTAACAAACCCAGGAACAAGGTAACAACAAGAAATCCAAATTGGTGGGGAGAAGGGTGTAGGAGGCCTAGTAGGGCGTGATCAAGGGTAATGTAACCAAGAGGAATTACTGAAACCCAAATGAAGACTGAGCATGATAGTGGGACAAGAGGAAACAGGAAAGAGCTAGGAGGCAAAGGGCATTTATAGAGGTCTAAATAAAGGCATGCACATATGCAAATATATATATATATGAGAAAAGGGAAATAGATCTGTGTGCATATATTTATAGGTTTAGTATTAAGGTAATGGAAGGACATTGGGCCTCCACATGGGTGCTCCCTCAATGCAAGAATACTTGCATCTATTAAACTGGCATTCTATGGCGCTCACTTTCCTGACAAAATCGCTGATGTAAATGTGAAGAAATCCGATGGTGCCTGGCTATCAAAACATGTAGCATCTGGGGTCTAAAAGGCGTGAAGGTGAATAAGCAGGCATCTAGCTCAGAAGCAACAAAGCCCACATGGAAGAAGCACACCAGCCTGTGTGATCACGAGGTGCCCAAGGGATCAGGCATCAAAGAACAAAAAATCATATTGTGTGCTCATCTCCCTGATAGGATCACTGAAGACAGACGTGTGCGTAAGCAAATGTGGCGAAGAAAGCTGACGGTGCCCGGCTATCAAAAGACAATAGTGTCTGGGGTCTTAAAGATTTGAAGGTAAACAAGCGACCATCTAGCTCAGAAGCAACAAAGCCCACATGGAAGAAGCACACCAGCCTGTGTGATCACGAGGTGTCAAAAGGGATCAGGTATCAAGCATCATCAGGAAAAAACCCAACAATATAGTGAATGAGGTGGGGAGGGCGGAGTGGATACCCAAATCCCATTTTAGGCCACTGGACATCCCCTTACAGAAGGGTCTCAGGGAGGAGACAAGCCAGTCAGTGCAAGGTAGCAATGATGAAACATACAACTTTCCTCTAGTTCCTAAATGCTTCCTCCTCCCCCACTATCATGATCCCAACTCTACCTTGCAAAACTGACTAGACCAGAGGATGTACATGGGTACTGATGGGAGCTCTTAACACAGGGAATCCAGGGTGGATGATCCCCTCAGGACCAGTGGTGTGCTGGGAGGGTGGAGGGAGGGTGGGTTGGAAAGGAGGAACCGATTACAAGGATCTACATGTGACCGCCTCCCTGGGGAACAGACAGCAGAGGCGTGGGTGAGGGGAGACGGTGGACAAGGCAAGATATGACAATAATTTATAAATTATCAAGGGCTCATGAGGGAGCGGGGAAGCGTGGAGGGAGGGGAAAAATGAGAAGCTGATGCCAGGGGCTTAAGTGAAGAGCAGATGTTTTGGGAATGATGAGGACAATGAATTTACAAATATGCTTTACACAATTGATATATGTATGGATTGTGATAAGAATTGTATAAACTCCATTAAAAAAAAAGAACGACCACTGGGCCGTGCACCTTTCCCATTGGTGCAGGCACTGTGTGAATCCCCCACCTCGTTGGGGGTCTTCCTTGTTTTCACTGGCCCTCTGCTTTACTAAGGATGTTGTCCTCATCCCTAAACTGATACCTATGTCCTTAGGTAAACCGTGTGGCTCAGTTAGACCCTGCAACTCTCTATTTTAATCTCTCACTTTACTTGTAAATTTCCATGCAAATAAATTAAGGACCATGCCACCATAACTCAGAGGCATTTCATCACGTCACGAACCATCACATATATAATGATCTCCAGGTCACGGATGTTTGTCCCAAAGCACGTGATGCTTAGAATATTCTTGTGCAACACTGGGCTGAAGAAATATATGTATAAATTCTAAAGTAAAGGATCGGCACTTGCCTTCTCCGGGACCTCGACCCCATCCTCGTCACAGGGGTGTGCTCTGCTGGGCAAAGGGACAGTGTGGCATTTTTGACCTCCTATGGACTAGGCCCATGCTTTCAGTGTGTCCTGCTGTGCCTTCCTCTAGGAGAAAGACAGTGTGTGGGACTCTGGACTACTTGCCCCCAGAGATGATCAAGGGGCACACGTACGACGAGAGAGTGGATCTGTGGTGCATCGGGGTGCTGTGCTATGAGCTGCTGGTGGGAAGTCCTCCTTTTGAGAGCCCCACCCCCGCTGAAACCTACGAGCGCATCCTCAAGGTGTGAGGACAACCTGTGGGCATCCCGGGGCATGCTAGCTGGTCCTGACTGCTGGACCTAAGGTGTAGGGGGGCACACGAAGCTTACCTAGGAACATCCAGCATAGTCCTTGGAAAAGATGTAAGCAACAGGGAGAAGCTCAACCGAAGAAAGTAACTGGACTCCCCTTTCTTCTCTCCTTGGCCTCCTAAGGTGGACATGCGTTTTCCCTCCTTCATGCCTGCTGGGGCCCAGGACCTGATCTCCAAGCTGCTCAGATATCATCCCTTGGAGCGAATGACTCCGGCCCAGATTCTGAAGCACCCTTGGGTCCAGGCCCACTCCCGGAGGGTGTTGCCTCCCACGACTCATATGGTTGCCTGAGCCTGGTCGGCCATTTCTTGGTTTGAAGGACTACCTGACTCTGCTACCTCACCTGTCTTTTGTTTTATGTTGTAAGATAATAATAAAAGTGGACTCATTTGCACCAGATTTTGTAATGCTGTGTGAGTTGGTGTGTTTGGGGGTAGGCCCTTACCTTCTCTCTCTCTTTTTTAAATCAGTTTATTAGGGGCTCATACAACTCTTATCACAATCCATGCATACATCAATTGTGGAAAGCACATTTGTTCATTCATTGCCCTCATCATTCTCAAAACATTTGCTCTCCGCTTAAGCCCCTGCCATCAGTTCCTCATTTTTCCCCTCCCTCCAGGCTCCCCGCTCCTTCATGGACCCTAGATAATTTATAATTTTTTGTTTTTTCAAATCTTGCACTGTCTGACATCTCCCTTCACCCATTTTTATGTTGTCCGTCCCCCAGGGAGGAGGTTATATGTAGATCCTTGTAATCGGTTCCCCCTTTCCTCCCCACCCTCCCGGTATCGCCACTCTCACCAATGGTCCTGAAGGGATCATCCGCCCTAGATTCCCTGTGCCTCCAGCTCCTATCTGTACCAGTGTACATCCTCTGGGTCTAGCCAGGTAGAATTGGGATCATGATATTGGGGGGTGGGGTGGGGAGGAAGAATTTAGGAACTAGAGGAAAGTTGTAGGTTTCATCGTAACTACACTGCACCCTGACTGGCTCGTCTCCTGCCCGAGACCCTTCCGAGAGAGGATGTCCAATAGCCTACAGATGGGCTTTGGGTCTCCACTCCGCACTCGCTCTCATTCACAATGATAGGATTTTTTGTTCTGATGATGCCTGATACCTGATTCCTTCAACACCTCATGATCACATAGGCTGGTGTGCTTCTTCCATGTGGGCTTTGTTGCTTCTGAGCTAGATGACCGCTTGTTTAACTTCAAGGCTTTAAGACCACAGACACTATCTATTGATAACCGGGCACCATCAGCTTTCTTCGCCACATTTGTTTATGCACCCATTTGTCTTCAGTGATCGTATCAGGGAGGTGAGCACACAATGATAAGATTTTTTTTTCTTTGATGCCTGATAACTGACCCCTTTGGCACTTCCTGATTATATAGGCTTGTGTGCTTCTTCCATGTGGGCTTTGTTGCTTCTGAGCTAGATGGCTGCTTATTTGCAGCTAGATAGCCACATTTGCTTATGGACCCGCTTTGTTTTCAGCAATTGTGTGGGGAAGGTGAGCATCATACCAATTTAATAGAACAAAGTATTCTTACATTGAGGGAGTAGTAGAGTGGAGGCACAGTGTCCATCTGTTACCTTAATATTAAATCTATACATATATGCACATAGATCTATTTCTACATCCTCATATATAAATATATTTACATATGTGCATGCCTTTATTTAGACCTCTATAAATGCCCTTTACTTCCTAGCTCTTTCCTCTATTTCCTTTTACTTTCCTCTTGTCCCACTATCATGTTCAGCCTACATTTGCATTTCAGTAATTGCTCTCGGTTACATTACCCTTGGTCACACCCTACCAGGCTTCCTACTCCCTCCTGGTTTGGATCACTTGTTCTTCCCTTGTCCCTGGGTTTGTTACCACCATTACCTTCCCCCGCCCACCTCCCCCTCTCCCATGTTTCCCTGGAACTGTTGGTCCTGTTGTTTTCTTCTCCAGAATGTTCATCCAGCCTATCTTATTTAGACAGACCTGTGGAGATAATAACATGCACAAAGACAAGACAGGAAAACCAAGCAACAAAATAAAATAACAACAACATAAACAACAATAAGTCAATGAAAACAAAATACAGCACCAAGAAAAGCTTGTAGTTAGTTCAAGGACTGTTTGTTGGCTTTTAGGAGTGTTTTCCAGTCAAGTCTGTTGGGGCACCAAGACCTGGCCCCAAAGTCTATTTTTTGTATTCCCTGGGGACTTCCTTGCTCTCCTCCCCTTGTTCTGTTCCACTCCCTTAGTGTTTTGCTTCGGTGTGGTGGGATCAGATCGAGCAGATTTCCCTCACTGTGTCTCTAGTGTTGTCCCTTATAGGGCCATGGATCAGTGAGGGATATCGCGTCTCATATTGGGGTCGGCCATGTGGTCTTCTCTGTAGATTGGCTGCTCTGAGTGGGAATATCATCCTCATGGCTTGGTGGGCCATGATGTGCTCCACTCTCTCCCCATTCATTTGTTCCCTTATGCTCTGATCAGACATGTCCCTCGTCTGGAGCTGCAAATTCAGTGCTGTCCTCTGAAATAAATTGTTCTTGGGGGAGGGTCAGCTGTCCATGTAGTTGGGATTGGGGCCAGACCCTCAGACCTCTCCACTGGTTCCCTACTCCATGTTGGCATGTTGCATTCACACCTTGGAGCACTGGGTTGAAGTCTGGTCCCTCTTTTCTCTGTGGAGATATAAACAATACCCTCCCCTTGGGTGGGTTAGTGAGTGCCCTGTGCCCCAGCTGCCCATTTCTTTTTAAATTTTTTTCCTTAACCCCCATTCCTTAGTTGGCTGCCATATGTATCCCTGGATTTGGTCTTGCCCCTGCCATACTACCTCGTCCTCACCCCAGGAATGTTCGTATATAGTAGCTTTATCCCTATGCCCCTTTTGAATTTTTTTAAAGCTTACTTCAATGGACTCATGTTGTACTTACTTATCCGTTTGTGCTTGGCTTGCTTCGCTTAGCACGATTTCCTCCAGTTCTTCCCAAGCAGTGATGTGCTCCATATTTTCATCACTTCTTTTTAACAATGCATTGTACTCCATTGTACGTATGCACCACAGTTTTTTAATCCACTCATTAGTTGATGGAAAATTAGGTTGTTTCGAATTCCTTGCAATTGTGAACTGTGCTGCGATGAACATTGGAACACAGATGTCTGGCCGTGGTTTGTTTTTTTCCTCTTTCGGGTACATGCCCAGTAGGAGGATTGCTGGGTCATATAGTAACTCGATTTCCATCTGTTTTACATATCGCCTGATTGATTTCCATAGTTGCTGTAATACTTACAGGTTCACCAGCAGTGGATGAGAGTTCCTGACTCCCAGCATTTGTTGCTTTCTGATTTTTTGAATTGTTATTTTAATTTGCATTTCTCTTATGGGTAAAGATCAGGAACATTTCCTCATATGTTTATTGCCCATTCGGATTTCTGCCCCCGTAAAACTTCTGTTCAGGTCCTTTCTTTTTCTTTTGGGAAGCCAGCAGAGTATTGTGGATTTTAGTAATAAGTCCTTTATCTGATATGTCATTGCTAAAGATGTTTTCCCAGTCCATGGATTCTCTTATTACTCTTTTGGTGAATTCTTTTGATGTACACTGGTGTTTTTTTTTAAACGTTTTATTAGGGGCTCATACAACTCTTATCACAATCCATACATATACATACATCAATTGTATAAAGCACATCTGTACATTCTTTGCCCTAATCATTTTCTTTTCTTTCTTTTTTCCTTTTCTTTTTTTTTTTTTTTTACATTTTATTAGGGACTCATACAACTCATCGCAATCCATACATATACATACATCAATTGTATAAAGCACATCCATACATTCCCTGCCCCAATCATTCTCAAAGCATTTGCTCTCCACTTAAGCCCTTTGCATCAGGTCCTCTTCCCCACCCCCCCCGCCCCCCGGTGTTTGTTTTTTTACACTGGTGTTTTATCTTCAGTATATCCATTTGTCAATTCGGGCGTCCTCTGTGTTTGTGTCCTTCCTTATTTCTAACAGTCTATATATTCCCTGTGCCAAAGTTCTCAATTTGGTCTCAATTCCCTCATTGATGGCCCTAATAGTTTGGAGTAAACTTCAAGGTCTGTGATCCACCTTGAGTTTATTCTTATGCATGGAGTGAGGTAAGGGTCTCATTTCATTTTTCTGCAGGTAGATAATTTTTTCAACCACCACTTGTTAAAGAGGGCATCTGCTTCCCATTGGATATTTTTTCAGTCCTTATCATAGAGGAGTTGTCTGTATGCTGATGATTTTATTTCTGGATTTTTAGTTTCTTTGCATTGGTCTGAGTATCTGTCACTGTACCAGAACCATGCGGTTTTAGACAACTGACTGTACAGTATGTGCTAACATCAGCTAAAACAAGCCCTCCCACTGTGTCCTTCTTCTTGAGGAATTCTCTGTTAATTCTGGGCTTCTTCCCTCTCCATATGAAGTTGGTAACCAGTTTTTCCATTTCTTTGAAGAAAGATGAGGGTAATTGTATCGGGATTGCATTATACTTATATAACGCCTTAGGCAGGACTGACATCTTTACTATGTTGAGTCTTCTAATCCATGAGCATCGGATATTCTTCCATTTGTTGAGGTCACTATTGGTTTCTTGTAATAAAGTTCTTTAGTTTTCCACATATAGATATTTTGTTCTTTTAGTCAGGTATATTCCTAGATATTTGAGTTTGTGCTTGACAATTGTGAAGGGTACCGCCTTTTTTATCTCCTCTTCTGTGGTCTTATCCAATGTGTACAGTGTCTGATGGACTTCTTTTTGCTGATCTTGTATCCAACCACTCTGCCAAACTCCTCTATTCTTCCAATACTCCACTTGTGGAGCTTTTGGGATTTTCCATATATAAAATGATATCATCTGCAATATAACTATAGTTTCACCTCTTCTCTTCCTTCCCCAGACGAATACCTTTGATGTCTTTTCTTTGCCTAATGCTGTTAGCTAAAACCTCCTGTATGATATTAAATAAGAGTGGAGACCAGGAGTATCCTTGTCTGGTCCGCTTATTCAGTGGGATTGTGTTCGTCTTTTCTCCATTCACTACCACTTTGGCTATTGGTTTTTTACTTATAGCTTGTATTGTCTTGAGGAGTTTTCCTTCTACTTCTATCTTCTCAAGTGTCTTAAACAGGAATTGGTGTTGGATGTTTTTGAATGCTTTTTCTGCATCTATTGATATTATCATGTGGTTCTTATAGTTTTTCATGTCATTATGGCGAATGATACTAATGGTCTTTCGTATGTTGAACCATCCCTGCATCCCTGGTATGAATCCCACTTGGTCATGGTGAATTATTTGTTTTACATACTTTTGTATTCTATTAGCCAGTATTTTGTTAAGGATTTTTGCATCAATGTTCATCAGGTCTATTGGTCTATATTTCTCAATTCTTGTCGGATCTTTTCCCTATTTTGGTTATACTAACTTCATAGAAGGAGTTCGGGAGTTTGCTGTCTTTTTCTATGTTCTGGAAGAATTCTCCAGTGAAGCCATCTGGTCTAGGGGATTTTTTTATTGGTAATCCCTTGATGACTTTGTCTACTTCTTCTATTGCTATGGGTCTGTTGAGATTCTTGACGTCCTTTGGGGAGAGTGTAGGGAGGGATTGGTTTTCCAAGAATGTGTCAATGTCTTCAAAGTTGTTGAAATCATTGGAATACAATCCTTTATGGTGCCATGTAATTGTCCTTTTGATTTCATTAAGATCTGTTGTAATGTCCCTTCTTTCATCCCTCATTCTTGTTACTGAAATTTGTACCCTACTTTTTTTGGGTGAGGTTTGCCAATGGTCTGTCGATTCTGTTTATCCTTTCCAAGAACCAACTTTTAGCAGCATTCATTTTTTCCCATAGTTGTCTTATTTCCCACTCCTGAATCTTATCCCTGATTTTATTATTTATTTTCTTTTGCTATTAGTGGGATTGTTCTGCTGACTCTACTCTAGTTGTTGTAAATTTTGTGCCAGCATATCAATCAAGAGCCTCTCTTTCTTTTTCAGGTGTGCATGTATTGCTATGAAACTTTCTCTGATAACTGCATTTGCTGTGTCCCATAAGTTTTGGTATGTTGTGTTCTCATTTTCTTTGGTTTCTAGAAATTTCCTAATTTCATTTCTGATCTGTGCCATTATGCACTCCTTTTGCATGAGTTATTAATCCTCCAATTGTTTTCTTCGTCTTCCTTTTGTTGATTTCCAACCTTATGGCACAGTGATCAGAGAGAGAGAGGTCTGTATGATATCAATGTGCTTAACTTTATGTAAAATCACCTTATGCCCCAACATGTGGTCTATGTTTGATAATATGTCATGTGGGTTTGAAGAAATGTGAATTCTTTTGTATTTGGATGAAAAGTTCTATAAATATCTATCAGGTCAAATTGTCTAATTATAGTATTTAGATCTCTAGCATCCTTGTTGAGTTTCTGCATGATCTCTCTTTCTCAGAGAGCAGTGTATTGAAGTCACCCAGTATAATTGTTGAGGCTGTGATTTCTTATTTCCACTTTTGGAGTGTTTGGTTGACGTATTCAGTGAGTCTCTCATTCTGGGAATATATATTTACCAGGTGTAGTGGTTCTTTGTCTTCCATTCCCTTGAGCATTACATAAGGTCCCTCCTTATCGCTTTTTATGGTTTGCACTTTGAGGTCAATTTTATCTGAGATTAGGATTGCAACCCTTGCTTTTTTTTAATTGCTGTTTGCTTGATATACCTTTCTCCAGCCTTTGATTCGCAGTCTATTTTTGCTGTAGCCTTGAGATGTGTATGTTGTAGGTGGCAGGTTGATGGATTGTGTTTTCTAAGCCAGTCTGCTAGCCTCAATCTTTTAATGCCTGAATTCAGGCCTTTGATATTCAGGGTTCTTATCTCCTTCTGCAGACCCTGTCTTGTCATCTTACACCTTTTGTGATGGGTGTTTTCCTACCTTCGTTTCTTACTAGTGTGTTGTGTGTGCGCGCACCATTCTTGACTTCTTTCCATCCTTAAGCCAATGCTATCTTGGAGTCTTTTTTCTCTTTGTTGCCCTCTGGGTGAGGTGTTCTATGTGGCAGTCTCTTATTTATGCTTGGTGAAGGTTGTTATTCTGCCCATACTGGGTCGGCAAGGATGCTTTGTAGGGCTGGGTTTCTTCTAATGCATTTTTTGAGTTTTTCTTTGTCTGGGAAGACTCTTACTTCTCCACCTATCTTGATCGATAATGGGGCTGGATAGAGTATTCTTGGGTTTGCGTTGTTTTTCTTGAATTTTTGGAATATGTTCCTCCACTCTCTCCTCTTCTTCATTGTTTCTGCTGATAGGTCTGAGCATATTCTTATTTGGTAACCTTTATATGTGATTTCTTGTTTTTCCCTAGCTGCTCTCATGATTTTCTGTTTTTCCTCAATGTTGGATAATTTAACTATTGTGTGACTTAGTAACTTCTTGGGATTCAGTCTAGCTGGTGTTCTTTCATCCTCCTGAATGGTTGCCTGTTTTTCATTTATTAAGCTGGAGACGTTTTCCTCCAATAATTCTCTTACTGTTGTTGCAGATTACTTCTTTGTTGTGTCCTCCTCTGGTAATCCAATAATTCTAATGTTGTTCCTCTTCATAGCATCAGACCTAGCTTTTAGGTTTTCTTCAGCTTCTCTGATGATCTTATTCGATTTTTGTTCACATTTATTAAAGTTTGCTTGGCTGTCCTCCAAGTCACTGGGTGCTGTTCTCTGCTTCTTCCCGTTGATTCTCGAGGTCTATGGATTTTGTTATCTCCCCCAAAGCTCTTGTATTTCCCTTTGGTGTATGGACTTTATCGCCTCTATCATTTCATCCTTTTCCCATATTGTTTCCCTTATATCCTGTATGACTCCAAGCAGCATTCTAAAAATTTCTTTCTGTGGCAGCTCAACGTCTGCTTCTTCTATGCATGTAATTATGTTCTTCTTTTGTTATCATCTGCATTTTGTTTCACCAGTTTTTTTTTTTCATTAAGGTCGTTTGGGCTGATGGCTGTTTGCGTTGTGTTGTTTTAGAGGAGCCAGGTGCCATTTTCCAGGGAGTCTAAGAGCACTGTAGGAATGCTTGTAGGACTTGTAGGAATGCTTCTTTGACCTGCCTACAGCTAATTTCACTATGGAATTAGCCTACCACTTTATCCTCCTGTGACTTCCCTCTCAGAGCAGAGCCCCAGAAGGCTGGTGGGTTGCCTGCTTTGGTGTAGAACACCGCGAATGGTGGGCAAAATTTCCCTGGTCAGGTGGATTACTGTGCAGGGTGGGAAGAGGTTCCTGCAGCAGCTTGGAATGTTGGCGATTGTTGGCCAAACTGCCTTAGGCATGTGATGCACTAAGGCAGGTGGGAGGAAGTTTCCTCAGTCACTTGGGCCCACAGAGGAAAAATAGGATCTCCCCCAGCCACAAGGGCAGGAATTCCCCAGTAAGAAGTTGGGCAGAATAGCCCCTGGTGGAGGCTGGCTGTTCTTTCCCCAGCCTTAGGCCAGCTGCACAGGGTGGAGCTCACATAGCTGGGTGTTGGGAAGGGGTAAATGCCCTAGGCTAAGGGGAGTGGTCTGGAAGTCAGCAGTGGAATGTTGTAGAACAGGGAAGAGTCAAAGAGTAGGTAAAAAATTATAAACTAAGCTTACTGAGATTGTGGGGGGATAGAGAGACGAGAGGGAAGCAAAAGTAATAATATAGCTGAGCCCCTATCCCTGCCCATGGAGCTGCAAGGGTTTATTTATTTATTTGGCTGCTAGGGTTTAATCCCTGCTCTGAGGCAGTGGCAAGCTGTGGCTGTATTGACTTAACGCCCCTGCACCAGCTCCAAATGGTCCCAGCTCTGGCTGAGGTAGTGGCGGGGCTAAGGTCAAGCCCTAGCTGTACTCCACTGTGGTAAGCCAAAAGCTCCCAGCCCCTCAAAATCTTGTGGATCTGTGTCTACTTATCTTTATGATTCTCCTCCTGTGATCAATCAGTGTTGAATTTCCCTCTTAGTAACTCTCCTAGGCTGATTTCTGCAGAGTCTCTCTGGTATGGGTTACTCAGTCACCATCTTCCTGGAAATCCCTCCTCTCTCATATTTATACTATTGTATTTTTTCCCATTCAACCATTTCTACACATTGTTCAGTGATATAGCTCACTTTCTTCACATTATATCAATATTCTCAGTTCCAGTCTAGTTCCATTGCCAGTAACCTAGTATCACCCCCCCACCCAGTCCCGGAAAGCCCCTACCTTCTTCATCTAGGCCTTACAATGTTGGTTGACCTTTTGGTCTCAAATATATGTTCAAAAATACAATATTCAAAAAATTATAATTAATATTTTATGACAAGGTACATGAGTCAGGAAATGTCTCTAGCTTAACAGCTGACAGGCTGACTTGAACCAGACAGGACTGACCTGTTCTCCAGCTGTGTGAACCACTTTGATAGAGATTTCTTTCTACGTCACTGGTTCTGCTTCTGTAGACAACCCAGTCGAACACGCAGGGATGTGGCTAGGTTTTATTTGGCAAAGCAAACAAAGTAAATGATCCCACATCAGAGGGAAGTGTAGGGGAAAGAAGAACACTGACATGGAGACGTCAAACTACAAACTCTCTGACACAACGCCACTAAGCCAACACTTCTAAAGCACACTCTACCCATTTCGATGGGGGGATCTGGTGACCGATGGATTATAGGTCGGTTCAATTCAAGTTGAAGCCCTTCAAATGTAAAAACCGCCAATCATATTCAAGAAACAGTGATTTTAATTGGCAGTCTTAAAATGCACACACTGACAGTCTTGTCGGGCAATCTTGGTAAACCAACTGTCCTAAAACAGCTCACAAAGAAAATGTTCTACATCCTGTGACAGTGAGTAGCAACTGAGGTCTTCAGCTAGCAAAGAGCCATCTCAGAGGCACCTATCAGTCTCTCCCTATCCAGAGGAATCCAGAGTGAAGAAAATCGAGGACTCAAAGAAATAACTGATGACACATGTGTATGACAGCCTCTACTACCCTAAGACCAGGAGACCCAGAGGGTACCCAGCTACCATTACCAACCACTCTGATCAGGACCACGGAAGGTCCTGGACAGAATAGGAGACGTACATAGGACAAAATGAAAAGTCATAATAAGGAGTCCACACTTACTAGTCTGGCAGAGAGCGATGGAACCCCCAAGACTGGTCTTCTTCAAATCTGAAATCACTCCCAGGAAGCACCTGGTACCCAAATGACAGATTTACTAAGTAACAACCTGAGAAGAATGTTCTCATCAGAAGGATGAGCTATAGTAGACCAAAAGCGGCGGCATTTGCCTCCAAACAAAACCCAGAAGACAAAAAAAGGACAGGGAACTGCAAAAATGTATACAAATTGTTCAATGGAGAACTAACATGCTCTGTAAACTTCCACCCAAGCTATAGTTAAAAACAGAACACTGCTCATCTTGCTAGGGAGGAAAGAAGTTAAATGAATTGTCTGAGAGCAGTTAAAATAGCAAGATGACTTTCACAAATTAAAGCAGTAATCTTTGCGTTACAGGCCAGGCCTTTAAGGGTGTTAATCTGCCTTTTTAACAAATTGGCAACCAAAAGGAATGCTATGACAAAAAGTCATCAAAAGATATTTAAATTTGGGAGTAGACATAAAGAACAAAAAGATAACTTACTGCCAGCGAGTCAATTTTGACTCATAGTGACCCTCTAGGACAGTGGTCCTCCACCTTACTCATGCTGCCACTCTGATACAGCTCCTCATGTGGTGGTGACCCCAACCCTAACATTCTTTTCTTTTTTTCCATTAAATTATTTTCGTTGCTACTTCATAACTGTAATTTTGCTATTGTTATGAATTGTCATGTAAATATCTGATAGGCAGGATGTATTTTCATTGTTATAAATTGAACATAATTAAACATAATAAAAGCACAGTGATGAATCAAGACAACATGTAATTATATATTGTGCAATATTTATGTGTTTTCCGATGGTCTTAGGAACCACCTGTGAAAGAGTGGTTCGACCCCCCAAAGGGGTCGCGACCCAAAGGTTGAGAACCACTAAGTTAGCTGGTGGGACTGCTTGCTCCGTGGGGTTTGCTGAGGTACATGCTTTACAGCAGGCAGGGCATCAGACCTATGTTCCTCTGGGGGCCAATGGATGTTTTCTGCCTGCTGGATGGGATGGAAGATTCACTCTCCCAGGGAGGATTTACAGAAATCCGGGCACCCTGTCATCACAGCAGTGGGCCAAAGAAGGGACAGGCAGGGTAGTCCTTGTGTGGAAAGAGCAACAGGTAGGTCATTCTTAGAGGCGTCTTGGTGGATACTTTATTTGAGCTCCTGGCCGTCCCCAAGAAGAAATCCAAAAGGAAGTAATAAAGTCACAGAAGGAAACCGTGAAGTTTATTACCTCCAGAACCCTTCGAAAAAATCCTGTGAAAGTCAAGCAAGAAATTCTGCGAAAGAAGCAATTTTTACAATGTACCAGGAAGAGATTAGCACGTTTTCCCAGGTATCACGGAGTGCAATGGATACGCTAAGAAGACAGATGCTGCAATGATCATTAGGAAATCATTGATAGTCTAGATTCCATACTTACATTTCTCCAGGGGCCAATAGAAAACCCGATCTTTTCCCCTAGAATAGCTGATTTCAAATTGCTGACCTTGCAGTTGGGAGCCCAATATGTAATCACTGCGCTACCAGAGTTCCCACCATAGATAGCTGGGTGTGATTCTAGTTCTCAATTCTATTCAACTGGTCTTTGAGTCTCTTGATGAATGTGGCAGTTACGTAATCCCCTGTCAACTTGAGTGAAGGGGTGGAGTCTAGCTTGTCAATCAAGTCATAACCAATGAGGCTTCTGGGTGGGCATGGCCTTCTCCTGAGAACTCCTGGGAGAGTTTGTGGGAACTCCTGTCTTCCTCCCTGGAGACGAGACACATACTCTCTTTGCTTTACAATCCTGATGACAGACCACATGGAGCTACACTGATGGAGCCAGAGGGGCCACGTGGACACCCACGCCAGTGTTGAAATGCTTCCACCATCGCTGGATCCACAAGACTTTCCACCCATTGGCCTGTGATCTTCCTGCACTCAGTGTTTTTGCATGTGTTGCGTGAGTCTGAAGGGGAATTTATAGGCTGGTATCAGACATATGGGCTAATATTGGACTTATGGACTTGATCTGGACTGGGCTGGGATGTTTTCTTAATGTACAATTACTCTTTATATAAAACTCTTTTTAAAATGATTTTATTAGGGGCTCATACAACTCTTATCACAATCCATATATACATCAATTGTGTAAAGCACATCTGTACATTCATTGCCCTCATCATTCTCAAAAC
Organism: Tenrec ecaudatus; assembly: GCF_050624435.1. Taxonomy (NCBI): domain Eukaryota; kingdom Metazoa; phylum Chordata; class Mammalia; order Afrosoricida; family Tenrecidae; genus Tenrec; species Tenrec ecaudatus. The sequence continues at coordinate 1,509,850 of NC_134547.1, read as the reverse complement.
ATTTGCTCTCCACTTAAGCCCCTGGATAAAACTCTTTCTTATACACATATGAGAGTCTAGGAATTTGTTTCTCTAGTCATCCTGGACTACCACAGTGAACTAATATCAGGGTGTTTTGATTACAGTGGCTGAAGAGGGTCCTTTGATAGTGGGGCAGATGAGTCCTCTTTAGTACAAAAGTGCTTCATACACTTTGTGGGAGAGCGGAACTGAAAGATAATGGACTTTGTTCGTGGGACTTTTTGGAGTCCCTTGGTATTGCTTTGGACTGGTTGGAGTTCTCATTCCTTTCCCTATGTAGTTGGTCATTATTATTTATTTTTAATCATTTTATTGGAGGCTCCTACAATTCTTATCTCAATCCATACATCCATCCACTGTGTCAAGAACATATGGACATTTGTTGCCATCATCATTCTCAAAACATTTGCCTTCTACTTGAGCCCTTAATATCTGCTGCTCATTTCCCCCTCCCTCCTCACCCCCCTTACCTCATGAACCCTTCATCATTCATATATTATTATTATTTTGTCATATATTACACTGTCTGACATCTCCCCCCGCCCCCGTCCTCTTCTCTGCTGTCCCTCCCCCAGGGAGGAGGCTATACGTAGATTCTTGTAATCAGTTCCCCCTTTCTACCCTACATTCTCTCCACCCTCCAGGCGTTGCCACTCTCATCACTGGTCCTGGAGGAGTCATCTGTCCTGGATTCCATGTGTTTCCAGTTGCTATCTGTACCAATGTACATCCTCTGGTCTAACCAGATTTGCAAGGTAGAATTGGGATCGTGATAGAGGGGGGGAGGGGGGAGAGGAAGTATTTAAGAACTAGAGGAAAGTTATATGTTTCATCGTTGCTACCCTACATCCTGCCTGGTTCATCTTCTCCCCACAGCCCCTCAGCAAGGGGTGTCCAGTTGGCTAGCTTTGGGCTTTGAGTCTCCACTCTGCACTCACCCACATTTTCAAGGATATGATATTTTGTTCCTTGATGCTTGATACCTGATTCCTTCGACAGCTCGTGGTCACACAGGCTGGTGCGTTTCTTCCATGTGGGCTTTGTTGCTTATGAGCTATATGGACACTTGTTTATCTTCGAGCCTTTAAGACCCCAGATGCTATATCTTTTGATAGCTGGGCACCATCAGCTTTCTTCACCACAATTGCTTATGCATGTGTTTGTTTTCATTGATTGTATCAGGGAGGTGGGCTCCCACTGATATGTCTTTTAGCTCTTTGATGTCTGATCACTGGTCCCTTCTGCACCTCGTGGTCAGAAAGGCTTGTGTGCTTCTTCCATGTGGGCTTTGATGCTTCTTAGCTAGATGGCCGCTTGTTTATCTTCAAGCCTTTAAGACCCCAGGTGCTAGCTATATCTTTTGATAGCCAGGCACCACATTAGCTTTCTTCACCACATTTGCTTATGCACCTGCTTTGTCTTCAGTGGTTGTGTCAGGAAGGTGAGCACCCTTGAGAACTGATATGGTTTTTAGCTCTTTGATGTCTGATAACTGGTCTCTTCTACACCTCGTGGTGAGCCAAGCTGGTGTGTTTCTTCCATGTTGGCTTTGATGCTTCTCAGCTAGATGGCCTCTTGTTTATCTTCAAGCCTTTAAGAGTTGGTTATTTATTTTTTCCACATCAGTAAATACTGTTACTGGGATTGTATTGTAGCTATAGATCTGTTTTAAGTAGAATTAATATTTTCACTGTATTTAGTCTTCTGATCCATGGGATGTCTTTCCATTTTTGTTGGTCTCTTTTAGTTCAAACCAAAGGCCAGGCTTTTTGTTCCCATAAAGATTTAGACTTCAAAACCCAAAAGGACAGTTTCACTCTGTACTATAGGGTCACTGTGAGTTGGAATGGACTCAGTGGCAGTAACTTTAGTGTCTTTAAGTAGTCTTTTATAATTTTCTTTGTGTAAGTTTTTTGTGTCCCTCATTAGGTTAACTTTTAGGTATTTTATCAACTCTGGGTGGGCCTACTATAAATGGTATTTTTTTCTTGACTTTTTAAAAGAGTAATTTTTGTTAGTGTAGAGCAGGGGCCCACCAAGGACATTTATCCAGACACCGGGTGTTTTTGCCCCGTTTTGTTTTTTTACTTCAAGATAAGATATGTGCAGTGTGCATAGGAATTTGTTTATAGTTTTTTTTAATATAGTCCGGCCCTCCAACAGGTCTGAGGGACAGTGAACTGCCCCCGTTTAAAAAGTGTGAGGACCCCTGGTGTAGAGGACCCAACTGATTTTGCTAATGTTGATCTTGTAGTTTGCAACATTGCTAAATTATTCAACTAGTTCCAGTCGTTTTCTTCTGGAATCATGAGGAAATGGAAAATCTAATTCTCAATCTTATATGCAAATAGTAAAATTGATTTTGAAGAACAAAGCAGAAGACATCATACTTAAGAAGTTGAAAGCGTATTACACAGCTACAGTTACCAAAGAGCTAT